>NC_134481.1:37963058-38230558 GCF_964194025.1 Convolutriloba macropyga | reverse complement strand
GTATTGTGTATATGCATATATGTATGTATATATGTAAAATAGTGGGGACATTTTACTTCATTTTAAAAAATTCTAATTTTCCCACCCCGTTGTAGATGGCCACGCCGCAGAAATTTCAAATTGTCCCACCCCGTTGTAGATTGCCACGCTGCAGTAATTGTCTGTCCTCCCCGTTGAGGTTCTAATCACTTTTTTATACTACTAGAGTCCTATCTGATTAAAATTGAAACACTATTAACTTCGCGTACCTAACTCTAAAGCAAATTCAGAGTACTGAGTCAGAGTCTATTTCAGGTCTCGTTTTGCACTGATTTTGTCTGATTCAGAGCTAATTCAGTGATTCATTCTGAATTATCTTCTGATTCAGAAGAATACTGAATATTTTTCCTGAATTTTGCATTCGATTAAGAAAAATTCAGTAATCACTTCACTGAACTTCTTCTGAATCAGGACTGAATCTTGAAAAATCTCTGAAGTTGTTCTAAATCAGTACTGATTGTAAGTGAGCTTGCTTTAGGTACGGGTTGTAAATTTAAGACAAACTAAGAGTGGTAACTATAAGAAATTAAGGTTTTATTTTTGACTGATTCATTGCTGAAATCGAGCAAAGCCTCATTTGTGGTGATGAAAATCATGCAAGATTGAATTGTCTAGATATTGTGTTTCTGGAAGCTTGGTTTCTGTTTCCTCTGCTGTCTCTGCCTCGCCAGACCAGCATAGACTAAAGTCTGTTCAATTTATATGCAGCTATTCAATGTCAGTCCTTTGGAGATTAGAAAACACCTGAACAGCTTTTCAACCCTCATTGAACTCAGCTAAAGATGTATTAGCTGAGAGCAAAGGAGACAATTTGGCTCTATTGTGTCAAATAGCTGAAATGAATTGAAGTTAACCAGCAGCAGTAAATCAAAAAAATTATTTCTATAAAAACAACCTGGAGGGAGTACTGAAGAGAAGTACATATATCATCAAGTGTAAACCAGGAAGACCTCATAAAGGAGAGTCTAGTTGATTTCAACGAAAAGATTTGATGTTAAGTTCAGAAAATTTCTCTCATTTTCCCAGTTATCGATGATATACGCAATTAGATTTAACAAAACAAAAAATCACTATATCTCCACTCATTTAGTTGACGAAAGGCTGATTAAGCAAAAAAAAACTATATGCAACGCCAACTAGTCTATCAAGTGATCTTCTCATCCAATTTGCAGCAAATTAAAAACTGGCAGAACCTTCATTTCAGAACTGAGAGTTAGCAGCCTATTTTCCATATACTGTATGATTAGTAGTTTTTTAGCTGATGATCCCTCCGACACTTGCTCAAAAATTTCGAGAAAAATATCTCAATGAAATAGTTTTAAAACGGTCAATATTCCGTGACCACTTGTACAAAATGTCACTAAATATGATTATTCTTGTTTGACAAATCGTATTCAAAAAATTTTTAGATGTGCTGCTGCATGCCAAAAAAACAAAACCTAAATACAGATCTTGTACATTTTTTAAAATTATAAAATCTAGCGACAACTCTATTGATGCGCGCTGCCTATGTGTCAATTTTCTGACTAAAATGATACCAAGATCCTTCCCAAATCGGTTTTGTTAAACAAAATGTTTTCAAAGTGAAAATTAGGGTCTTTTTAATAACTCATCAGGCTACATTTGTCGTAGTTTACACCCCCTTTTTTGTAACTAAAAGGCTCAAAAGATCTTTTAATACGCTCAGCGGAAATTTTTTGTTTGCTGATCTCCTCTATATTGTTTTAATGTATATCAAGATCAGCAGCAGGCCTCAGACCGAGCACTGCGGTGCACCATATCTAATTTTTGCAAAATCAAACAATCAATTTGTGTCTCAATGCACTGCCGTATCTGATTAATAATCTTAACAAATTTACGAAAACCGAAGCTATAGCACTTCAATTTTAGATTTAAAAACTTTTGATCAGCGTTATTGCAAGTTTCCTCGGGTAGAGGAACTTTTAAAAAGCTACTGCTATTTTACAGCACACTTTGTACCTACTATGTTGCAGTCCAGCGGCAACGCAATGCCGTTTTGGCTGAAAACCGTATTGCCGAAGCAAAATAGTTTGTTATTCTGTGTAACCGTAAGCATTCGAGAACCTGAGAACCTGCAGAATCGGAGCCACCTTTGAGGATTAGTTCAACTTGAAGATTTTTGTGCTTCTATGTAATCGCCAACTGATGATCAGGAGTTAAAAATGCTGCTCAGGATATCTGAAGAGCCTTTTGTAAAAACTTTAAAATCCCATAGCTGATGCCATTATGACCAGATCTGTCTTGATTCTGTAATTTTGTTGTTCTCTCACTCAGATAATTTACAGTAAAAGTTTGATAGAGAGAAAAGAATCTCAAATGTTTGAATTTAATGGTCCTTTTCAGAACTGATGAACCAAAAGCTGTGGATAGTTTAATTCCAATTTAAGAGAAAAATCCTTTAGTTTCCTGCATCAATATTTAGCCTTTTTCAGTGTTTTTTGTAACTTGCCTCAATAAGAGTGTTTTTCCAATTCTCATTGCTAAAGTATTGCATGATAAAAAATGAATTTTAGTTAGTTAGTTTTTATTTTGCCTCTTACCTGACAGTGTATTTTTTAGCAGAAGAAAAAGATTCTTTTTTCAATTTTTTGTCATACCAATGTTTTTAACAGACTTTTTTCTTCCTTCATTCATCAAACTTATCAAAGATTTTAATTATGATTGTTAAAGTGAGTTGAACTTTGTCATTCAACAATGAAAAATGAAGATCTTAATTTGCTCGCAAGAGAGATTCAATTAAAACAAAAATTTGAACACTTATCCAAGATTTAAAATTCTACAAAGCTTCATTTGCTGCAACATTTTTCTCCTGCAGTATATCTGTTGAAATTTTTTTTAAAAAAACCAACGAAGCAACGAAGTGGATACTGTATTAATCAGTTTTATTGTTATTTGCTCGCTGCTCAATACGTAATTGCGGTGAGTTGTGCTACGAAGATACGTTGTGTTACTCTGATAAGATCTTTATTTAACGAATCAAAACCAAGTGTTTTAGTTAGATTTAAATTTTTAATTCTGTTTCTCCCATGATATAAATCTTGAGATCCAACATAATAGTTATATTCTTTTTAAATTTTCCATGAACATGACAAGAAATTAAAATTGACCTAAAACTGTGTTCAGTTTAAAAGATGGAGTTCAGTAAACTACTGTAACATTTTTAATGCTTGGCAACATTTGGACCCAATCTTCACATACTCCAAATAAATGTTGCTTTTCGGTTTCATTTTAGAAGAAACTTTCGAAAACAGAGCAAAACTCGCATTTTATGCCGGGTCTGTTTTTCACAAAAACTGTTTGATATATATTTGGCGGATCGTTAATTGTCATCATATTTTGAAGAAGGAGACGTTGGGTTTGTTGACGCAAAACAGCAAACTATGCTCAATGAATTTCTTGTTACTGAGAGTTAACAGAAAAGACATGAGAAAACAAAAAGATTGAGTTAATCCACAATTATTTCTCGCTCAGATATTTGACATTTATCGCTCAGAGCTCTTGAGATGCGCGCATTCTGACTAAAGCATTGCACTCTGCCTGGAAGAGCATCGCCATTTCTTGTGGTTTATGAATGATCAAAACGTTTTTATTAGCTGGACTTGTTGTTCAGGGTGCATGTCGTTGGCAGCTGGTGTGATTATCCGCTTTTGCGGCAGTACCCTAGGTCACGTACTCTTTTCGAATATTTTTCTAATATGTTGATTTATTTTTCGCTTTGGAGTACTCATCATTATTCAAGTTTGATTTTTTGCTCCAATCTGCAAAAAATTTAAGGCTAGTATTTACTGCTCAAGGGTTTCAAACATCTTCAAAAGAGTAGTGCAGAGTTTCACTGCAAGTTTTAGTCAATATTTATTTAATAAGAACTAAGAGAACACGACGCGGATTTTTAAACTCAGTAAATAATGTATTCTTGGCCCAAATGGGACTTTTTTGGCTAAAGTATCTAGAATTAGCTATTAGTGTTTTCAGCTCTCTCTGATTGATGATTATTCCAAATCTATGATACGGTTCTTGATTAGCCTAACAGAAGTCAATATAAAGAACATTGTTCATGAAACTGACCACGCCAGTATAAACTTTGTTGTATGAAAGTAAGGTTAATTTCAGGAAAAACACTGTCTTTGGAAGGTAATGCTTCAACTTCGTTTATGTTTGACGGGAAGTAATGTATTTCATTTTGAAGATCGATCGGTTATTTGATTTCCTTTAGTTTTCAAATAGCTGCACAATTGACTAAAGAGAAATTTCAATTCAGGCTGAACACGCATTTTTTGGATTGGATAAACATTTTTCTTCCAGTAGTAACTGATTTATCCATTTTAAGCAAAAAAGAGCAAAGCATTCAAGAAGTTATTTTTCGAGTGTTTGTCTTAAGCTAGAGAATGTTTGCTGTGACCAACTCTTCCAAGAGTCAAAAGAAGAGACCATTTTTGAGATGTTTTTGAACAACTATGCGACACTATGGGGCAAAAAGTGTTTTCAGTGAACTTTCTTTGTACTAAACGGAGAAGCAAGCAATTTTTGATAAAAATCAGATCAAACGCTTGTTAGTCTTTCTAGAGATTCAAAGAATTCTCACCTCATCCATGGGCCAAATGGGCCTGGACTTTTCAATTTGAGCACATAGTTATTAATTAATTTCCAAATATAACTTAAAATGCTGATCAACAAAAAAACGACCAGTTTCTCAAAATAACCAAAAAAAAAAAACCAAAAATTTTGAGCTGTAAATTTTGACTGATTTTTGGAACTGAGTAGAATAAATGTTTTACACTGACAGCGTATAAATTGCATTATTAATTCCATATCGATCGCATACAAATAGCATTTTATGTTCTATCCTTTGATTTCACCCCGCCTTAAAATTGAAATCAAGAATGACAGCCCCAGAATTACTCTCAAGAAATAACCAAGTCGGCTAATACAAAAGGTTTTAAAGTTTAGAGTAGTTTGGTATTTAACCGAAACGCATGTACACATCACCGACATTAAGTCAAACCTAATCATTAAAAATACAGAAAGACTGGGGGGGGGGCATGTATTCTTCTGATTAGTGATGAAATTGACATTCTCACTTCTTCGCATTCAGCGCAAAATTATGTAAGAAATGGCGGTGAATTTTCCAACTTGTCAACGCTAGTTGCCGCTGATCTTACATATTTAGCGTTGAATTTAGCGTAGATCTTACATATTTAGCGTTGAATTTAGCGTAGATCTTACATATTTTTGCGTTGAATTTAGCGTTAATCTTACGTAAAATCAACGCGTAGAACTCTGGGTATGGGACTTGAACCACTCACCTCCTGTTAACTTGTCGCCTCTTCTACCATTGCGCCACCGTACCTTGGATTCCTTAAGAGCCGCAATCCTTATAAAGCGTAGATCTTACATATTTTGCGTTGAATTTAGCGTAGATCTTACATATTTTGCGTTGATTTTAGCGTAGACCTTACATACTTTGCATTGAATTTAGCGTAGAACTTGCATATAGGGTGCAGTATAGGGTGCATATCACCTGTGCAGTATAGGGTCGAAACAGTTAAAAAATTAATTTTTTGAAAAAAAACTTGAAAAATTTGAAATTGTAAAATGGTCTCAATTGGATTTTGCACTATAAAAGAGCACTAAAAAATGATTTTTCTCTGACTTCACGTTTCTCACCTTTGCAGCATAGGGTCGAAACAGTGAAATTGATTTTTCGAAAAACTTGGAAAATTTTTAAAATCGTAAATTGGTCTCAAATTGATTTTGCATTATAAAAGAGCACTAAAAAGTGGTTTTTTCGCTGACTTCACTTTTCTCACCTGAGAAGTATCGGGGTCGAAACAGTCAAAAAATTGACTTTTTGAAAAAAAATTTGAAAAACTTTAGATATCATAAAGTGGTCTGAAATGGAATTCAAAAAATTCAACCTTAAATTTGTAAGATCTAAGCCAAAATTCTACGCAAAATTTGTAGGATTGGTGTCGAAAGCGTTGAATCTATTTAAGATCTACGCTAAATTCAACGCTAATTATGTAAGATCTACGCTACAATTCAACGCTAAATATGTAAGATCTACGCCAAATTTCAACGCAAAATATGTAAGATTGGCGCTGAATGCGTTGAATTTATGTAGGATCTACGCTAAGTTCAACGCTAAATATGTAAGGTCTACGCTAAAATTCAACGCTAAATATGTAAGATCTACGCCAAAATTCAACGCAAAATTATGTAAGATTGGCGTTGAATGCGTTGAATTTATGTAAGATCTACGCTAAATTCAACGCTAAATATGTAAGGTCTACGCTAAAATTCAACGCTAAATATGTAAGATCTACGCCAAAATTCAACTCAAATTTATCTAAGATTGGCTTTGAATGCGTTGAATTTATGTAAGATCTACGCTCAAGCGTAGATCTTACATAAATTCAACGCATTCAACGCCAATCTTACATAATTTTGCGTTTTTTAGCGTTGACACCTCGGCCCGGGAGTGTTTCTGGGAAAGAGGGTTTCATGGTGAAAGGTCTGCGGGGTGAAATGATTTGGGTTGAAAAAACATGATGTTAGAAGCATTGGTGGAGGGGGTGGGGGTAAATGAATCGGGGCTGGGAAGAAGAAGAACCTTGCAACTGCACATTGAAGACAAACGGAATGTCTTATACAGTCACTAAAAAGCTCTGATTGGATGAAAAAATAATGCACTCTTTCTGATCTCCGACAAGAAACTTGAAACACGATTAGTGGGTTGTAAGATGTTATAGTACAAAAAGTGAACAATGTTATGACACTGAAAAGGTAACCAACATCACCATTTTGTCAGAAAGATATCAGGAAGAGGTTAAATATGCTATAACCATGTAAGAACTCGATTTCTCGAAACCTTATGAGCTATCTATGGAAGGCAACTGTAACTTCTTTTTTAATTATTTTTATTTAAAAAGCAGTAAACATTGCTCATCTTTTGAGAAAAATGGCTCAATTTGGTGGAATAGTTTGATGACTGATCAAATTTTCAAGGTGACAAAGGTTGAGGTCTAAGAACAGAAACCTCTGATTACTATCTCTGATCAGATCATCCCAGACCATAATGACCACTGATCAGACTACCAGACACCATAGTGAACTCAACTTGGAGCTACATCAACCAAAGGAGCGTCTAATTGTTCGCAGGAAATGCGCTTGAAATTATCTCTGATCAAACAACCCAAATCATTCTCTGACCAGAGTCAACCAAAACACTTGTCCCAGATTTTTCTGCAATCAGAGCCCATACTTAACCCAGACCATTCCGTGCTCAGAAACACCTTTGATCATTTCTGCGTTTCCAAGTCCCTAGTCGAGACCTGGAATTTATAAAACGACCTATTAACTCTAGGTGGGGGGGGGGTAAATATTGAAATAAATTACACGGCCGACGACCCTAGTTAAAATCGAGGCTAATTCTTACCATAAGTCCAGCCAAATTCTTTTCGTATGCAAAAATGAGGCAAACTAAAAAGTTCCGACAACATCTGGGTTCGCTCTCGTGACCTTCTCCAATCTTACCCAATGCTTAACCAATTGCGCTACATGTCCTTAACTTTGAAGGAAATTGAAAACAAGTCATTATAACGCTCGCCAGCGTAATTCCAGGACATGTTTTATTGTCCAGCTAAATTCCAGGACTTATGTTTTAGTTCCAGCCAAAGTCCAGGACATCACATTAGGTCCAGACAAATTCTTTTCATACCCAATATCTGTCGAGGACAGTCTTTTCATGCCTTAATTTTGTCGAGGACGGTCTTTTAATAATTCCAAGTCCCGACTAGGGGTACCACTGCTCAGAATCAACACACACACCAGGGGCCAGCCTTTTATGTTTTCCAAATTGAACCTGATCAATTTTATCCTGGAAAAAAGTAGTTTTGTGAAAGTGCAATATTCAATTAACAACTAACATGGTTACCGAGACAATGTTTTTTAAAACAGCAAATCAGCAGTTTAGTAATCAATTTTCTTTATTCCATTTCATTTTTTCAAACATGAAATTGAGTTTCTATTCTCCCCGGTTTTGAACACGTGGAGAATAAAAACTCGTGATTGAAGATGATTATTATATCCCCTAATTAGACGCGTTTGAAAAACTTCACTTTAAAATGCTGCGTTTAAAATTCTCTGTAGACATCTAAGACTCTCATGGTTAGCAGGCGAAAAAAATTACCGTCGAATTACAACTACTGAGAGTGACTGAGCGAGCCTGTCAAGAGCAATGGAAAATCCCTCCAATTGATAGCCACTGCTGTCTGAAAGTGAGGTTATTAGTTGTAATGTCTTCTTGAAAAAATAAGACTTACAACACAGTACTTCTACTGCCAATAGCACGATTGTAATACCTTGTTGAGAACGTTTTTGCTCATGCATCCTAAATAATTGATCCTCAGCTGCATCAATTGGGTAACTTGACATCTCAGCCGCATTTTGGATAGTGTTTGGTTGCAAAGACGAAGTTATTGTAACATCTAGAGCAGCGGAAGGGTGTGACATCCATCAGCGGATAATTTTCGATTTTCTAACAATGGTCTCAAATTCTGTCTTGTCTACCAACGAAGTCTCTCCTTTCGTGACATACGACAGCATGGTCACGAAATAATTCAGAGTGCCTGCAGATCAATAAGGGCAATTTCTTTTAAATTGGTAAATTTTAAAACCAAGTATGTACTTTATACTCCTCTGAATCTTACTAGGGTGCAAATGCAGACCTAGAGCAGGCATGGGTGCTGCAGCTAGCCGTGCGTGTGATTGTGGAAAAAACAACAACTCAAGTGGCTTTTTCTGCACAGAGATATAGTTTTTGAAGATCTAAGGTCAATTTGATAACCTTTTGTCTAAATAATGCCGAACCAAAAAAAGCTCTCGTATAATTCGGGAAATGCGAATTTAAGATAGATCCCACTTAGGAATTCTGGTATTAATCTTAAGGTTGTCTGACCTCAAAAAAATTGATAGACTAACTGGGAGGCATGCATATTTGAAATACTTTTTCGCGATCAAGAGACGGCGCAGTTGTGGGTTTTCATTGCAGCACTTAGCAACTCAAAAGCTTCGCCCAAATTGATTATCACGTCACTATCAAGAGATGGCATATCTGTATTGGATCAAGTTTCGCATTTTTCATTCCTTAAAAGGAGACCTTTTTCAGACCCACCTTTAAAAACGATTTGTAGATTTTCGTTGAGCTGTTGTTTTATCCCGTCATCAGAACCGTCATGTAAAAACAAGATGTGTTGTGTAAGATTTGGAGCTAGCTCCGTACTTTTTAAAATCATTGGCCACAAAGTCAAAAAACAGCAATGGGACGAACGAACACCAGATTTACTAATCAATGTTTTATTGCTATAGAACCATAGAACAAGAGTGTGTGTTGGCAGTAACAAAACGTGGTAAAAACTGCAAAGCCCGGAATATATTTCTAAACTGTTGACAAAAAATTTTATCGCTTGACTTGGTTGAATGAATTCCGAAAGCCAATCTGAATAATTCCAAGGGCGGAGTCAAGGCGGTGTGTCTTTTCTTAGATAATTTTTATCAGAAGGAGATTTTGTTTCTGCTCCTCCATTTACTCCAACTTCCAATTTGAAGTTTTGGAACGCTTTAAACAAATCAGTTGCTCCAGATTTTGCTTCATTCACACACTGTGCTATGATGCGCCCTAGTACCTTGCTAACTGAAATGGGGCGTACTCCACCCTTATTCTTCTGGAGCACAGTAAGTGAAACAATCAATAGTGCTTGAGACTGGAAACGACAGGATGCATTGACAATTTTAAATGGATTTTATTGCTGCATCCGATTGATCTGGGGCTGTACATTGCACAAAATGCAGCAATTTCTCAGGATACATTTTAAAGGTTCCAGCAGCAGTCTTATTGTTGAAAGTGATGAGCTGTACATGATCTTTTTTTGCTGAACTGAAAAGCCGTCGACGCAAAATGGTTTTGAGAACTAACCAATGGCACGTTTTCTTTGGTGTGCAGATCTTTCAGCCTTTTAATTGTAGCTTTATGAAAGGGTTCAAGGAATTGCTTCTTGGAACTCGCCTCCTTCCAAAGATTACCGTATTCACCAGTGTTCCAGTGGTCTAGACGTTCCAACAATCTTTGATCTAAATTACGTTTACAATTGATGCCTCCAGGGTTGCTAGTTTTAAAAAGACATTTGATACTGAAAATAGTTTTAGCCAGTACAATTGAACATCTTGATTCAGAGCGCAGTCGTTCATAAATTGATTGAACAATTGAAACAGTCTGTATCAGAAATTTAAGGTGACAAAGCGACAAATTGGCATATTTGAGCTCAACACATTAACACTGTCAGTAGGTCAGGCAAAACACTCCCAACCTTAGCTTAGTTGTCTACCAATTATTGAGTAAAATTTCTGCTCGCAATGAACTAAAATGCCGTTAGTTTTGGATAAAGTTTCGTTAGAAAAATTCATTTAGCGCTCAGAGTTTGCTTGAGCCTGACAAAGGCCCAAAATGATTTTAGATTTATCCAATTTTTGTGTAGTGATCCCCATCCAATGTACTAAATTTTGGCGTTCATTTTCTCAAACAGCAGTACCTTACTAAAATGCACGAAAAAGCTGTTGCACGGAAAAATATTGTAAAGGTTGTTGTGTGATTGTAGGCATCAATACTCAAATTTTGCCTTTTCTGTGAAACCAGTGTGAGCATATTCATGTTGCATGTATCCGTATCTTTCTTAAATTTTGGGTTTAATTGTTTAACAGTTTTATTGGCCCTTAAGGTTGTACTATTTGTTTTTCATCTGCTGATTTGTTCCCCACAAACAATGAGTGTTGAGCTGAGGTGAGGGGCGAGGAAAAAAGTGATCAAACGGTTACAAATTGTGTTGGTTGTGTTCCAATCGTCTTGATCTCCCAACACCGACTAACACAATACGGTTCTAACCCAGATGAAAAAAATTCAAAAACGGATGGTATTTTGTCCTAAGGAAGGGTTCCTGTTAATTGTAAATTTTAACCTTTCTGTGTTTTTTGTCCTTGAGTATGATTTTAGCTTTATCCGACTGAGGCACATGCTTCTCCGACGTACAAAAATGGAATTGTTTGAAGATTTTTATTTATTCAATTATTGCAAAAAGAGATTCGGTTATGGTCAAATTGTCACTTAGTAGCCAGGCATTCAATATGATTTTCTGTTTTATTAGTAAATTGATGTCGTCTTCTCGATGTTAAAAACTGTTGAATAAGGGGACTCAACTTGTTTTCCACTTCATCTATTTTGCAATAATCTTGAATCAATTTTGAATTTTTAACAAAACAGAGCAAATCATCTATGAAAATTGAGTGACAGGACTTACAAAACTTCTTTATTTCTGAAATAAGAAAACTTTGTTTCCCTAAAATCTTTTTTTTTGTCATTTTCAATGGTTATCGGTTACTCAACGAGTCTGGATGTCATTACCTACAAACCAATCCAGTGCAAGGACTGGCGAACACTTTAAAAACTAATACAGATGATTAACACTCAGAATGGCTCTGCCAAATTTATGCTTAAGCTCCTGGTTTTTTTTAGATCGAAATAACGCGTGAGTTTGTTTAGAATCGTAGCCATTGCGTTCTCCAATGAAAAATGGTTTTGCTTTTGCAGTTATCATCTTCAGAGCATTTTATTCATTTAAACCTTTCACTTAAGTTACAATTTTACGAGCTGAGGATTCTTTACAACTGACAATTGAAGCCTGTTGAAAAATTTTGCCGTCATCTTCACCAACCAGATTAATAGGGTTTGCGCCGACTCATTCACTTGTTTTTCATTTCCCTCATGAAAATGATTGTTCTGATTATATCGAAGGTACAGGAAAAATTGGTATATTTTACAGGTTTGATATTTTTACAAGTTGTATCTTATCTTAAGTTTTCTCAGAAAAAAAAGGTTTGCTTTTTATCTGTTGCTTTCGTTTCTATTATTGCGAATGGGAAATACGGTTGCGGTCATATTAGACAATAAGTAGCTATTCGTTCAGTATGATTCCTATATCATTAAATTGTTTCATTGTTCTCAATTATTGAAAAGTGTGGAATAAAGGGACCAAAATTATATTTCACTTCATGTTATAGTCTCTTTATCATCAATTGTCTCTAAGAAACATTAAAACTTGTTTGTATTTGTTTCACATTATTATAGCTTTTTTCGGCCTAGTGGGACTAAGCTGGCGTTAGTTTTCCTAACAATTGGTATTTCCTTCCTACTAGTGTTTAAAAAGTGAGTTAGTTTGAGTTATAGCTTGGGGTCGAGGAAAATTTTGCTAGATAAACCGTGAAGAGTTGTTTTGTTATCACTGCAATTTTTCTACACAGTTTCGTAGTGAAAAGTGGTGATATTATGTAAGTTCACCACTAGATTAGGCCGTGAACTTACAAAGTTTCACCACAATTCTTCACTAAAGTATGTAATTTGATCGCGTAATATAGCGGTGAAATTAAATTTTTTGGCGGTGAAATGTGTCAAATTTTTGTTAGTTCATCGCTTACTTTAGTGCTGAGATTACATAATTTTACCGCATTTCACGTAAAAAGATGTACAAACTTTGATGCGAGAAAAGAACAACTTTTCACCGCTTATCATACATACTTTTATGATTTTTTGTGTTGATCTTTAAAATAAATCACCGCCTCCTATCGTTGATCTTACAAAATTTCAATTTGATCAGAGGTCACGTCGGTGTGGGACGGTTTGATCAGATGCAGTTTCGAGCGCACACTAGTCTGATCAGAGGAGGTTTTTTGAGCGCACTTTAGTCTGATCAGAGGACGTTTCAAGGGCTCGGTAGTCTGATCAGGGGACGTCTCGAACGCACGATAGTCTAATTAGAGCACTTCTCGAACGCACGATAGTCTGATCAGAGGACGTTTCGAGAGCTAAAATAGGTTAAAAACTATCAGAAAAAATCAACAATTGAACTAACGAACAACCTTTTGAGGTTTTCTAGTATGTTTTAGGTGTGTTCCCCGCCTCCTTCTCTCAACCGGGCCGGGGAACGGCTACGGCGGAGTTAAAAACAAACAACTAATACAAACAACTATAACATCTTATTCCTTTTTCATTTCCAGCTAATAGAAATATGGTCAACGTGGTGTGTATCTAATTTAATGTGTTTTATTTCGAGAAGACTCTCTTACAAATAGCGCGTCTAAATTTTGGTGAGCAAATTTTAATATAACTGAATTCCTGAAGACACAATAGCAATAGTAGTATGTGTAGTTATTGCACCTGGTATATTTAATTCAGTATTATTAACTCCATAACTGCTGTTCTTTTGTCAGTTCTTAAAAGCGGCTTATACAATCATACAAAAAGACTCTCTCTATATTATTGTTTGGCCATATAGCTTTTATTGCGTAAAAAGATAGTTTGGTTGTTCTGCGTCATTACCGAATTTTTTTACATTGAAAGGCGTTTTCTATTATAAGCTTGAGAAATATTAGGAACTGTTTCCTGCCCTTCCAACATTAGTAATAAAACAATTAAAATTTAAAATTTGGATTTCACAACTAATTGTCATCTTTTTATTGAATAACAATTTTCTGTTTTTGTTTTAAAAATAATTACAGCTTCTATGCAACAAATTAATATCAATTTAGACAATAAGTGTGAATAAGTTGTGTGAGTGTGATGACTATATAATGTGCAGTTTTGACTTTGCCACGTCAAATTGGAGTTGTTTAAGAAAAATTGTTATAATATGTTTAATGGAGCAATTTTCAAGTTTTTGAACATTTTGTCTTTGAAGATAGCGTCCAATTTTCTAATTTTTAATATGTCGATTGCCATAATTAATGTGCTTTTTAATGTTGTTAAATTTACATACCAATTTCAACTATAAGTTACATAATTACAGCACTTAACTGATTAGATCGGGAAAAATTTAATGATCAAAGGTACTGTTAAACGAAAAACAAAACTTGATTTACTCAATTTGAAAGAAAGGCACAAACACATTGGTGACATAGGAAGGAAACAGATCCTAACATTGTTTATGTCATCATAGACTCAAAGGTAGTCTCTTGCAAGGTTATAAACATTTACTAACTTCTAATTATTTAACTAGTCTAATTAGTTAACTAGTTCTAACAATCTGCTGATAAGACAACAAACGATGGCTGATGACACGATAGATGTTGAGATTGAAGATGATGACGAGGGAGAAGAGAGTCTCACTCAGTCTTCTCAGTAAGTGTCACATCACATTTCAACATTTACACAAAGTGTGTACACAATTCAATGAGCTGGTGATTGTTTTTTGCTCTTTGGATAGACCAAAAACATAAACCCCCCCCCCCACCAGACCACACAAAACATCCTCTGACTTAACATGAACGTCTGCAGTGCCAAAAGTCAAAATGACAGAAGTTGCTATATATCAACATTTTCAAACTGAAAAATGTGTTAATGATCATGATTTGGAAAATGCCTAAAATCATTGGTTACTGCTTTAGGTCTAGCAGGATGTTTTAAGCAATTTTGTTAAAAAAAGTCTTGACATCAAATTTGACCGCTTTCCCCAGGAGCAAATAAAAACTAAAGCAAATGAAGTATATAAAAGTTTTGACAGTTTTTTGAAAACAAAACCAAAATAACAACTCCAAAGAACTGTTTTATCCGTTTAAAACAGTGATGAGCTCAAAAATAAAAATTTCATTCAGCTATCTCGAAAAAATCGCAGAAACTTAGACTGATAGAGAAAGAACATCAAGTTATGACATCATTATGTCATAACTAGCAATATGCCTCTACTTAAAAATACGGATCTAATTTACTCAGTGTGTTACCTTTTAGACAAATTCCCTGGAATTAAGTTATTTGCTGATGAAATCAAGGCCTGTCATTTTCTTGGACGCACTCCGGACTCCCCTATTATTGTCAAATTTCTTTATTTTCACCACAAGAATTCCGTTTACAACAGAGGTACCATGCTAGTGCAGAGGGGAAACAAAAACCCGTTCAAAAAACATCCAATCTTTATACGCGAACGGCTACCAAAGGAACAGCGTGAATTAGAAAAATACGCGGAGGATAATGGCTTGATTACAACTATATTTAACTGCAACGTCAAATTGATTATCGAAGGTGTAGACGGTTCACGACACAGCCATATTATGGCCAGTGAAACTGACATTGACAACTTAATAGGCCAAGCGGTTAGAAGGAGGCCTCTAAGCGGCAGTATCAGTGAGACTATGAGCAACAATAGGATCCGCGCGAATCTAAAGAAACGTCAACGACTCAATATTACTGTACAACGAAAAACAAAAAACAGACACGGTTAATGATGCGATGTGTACAACAAGTGACAAGTTTTTATGGCCAGGACTGCTGACATTTTAATCATGGCGATATTAAACAAACATTAACTTTTTTGACCTTAATAGTCGTTCTTCGAGTTGCCATCTCAATGAGTTCAAAGTTTTTTTTATAAGTACGTTAACAAATAAACCGGCAATTAATGCTCTTTGTGAGACTTGGTTGACAGATAATGACAGTTTGGAACTATATACTTTAAAATCGTACGAAAAAAAAGCCAAAAACCGAAAAAACAAAAAAGGAGTGGGTTTAGCGTTTTTGTGAGTGATGAAATTTCTTACAGTGTGATTGACTGTCAGTCAAATTTCGAAACACTATGCATTGAAATTGGAACTGGATAAAATAAACAGAAATTATGTTTGCTATATAGACCGCCTAGCATGCGAGTTGAATCATTTTTACTAGATTTAGAAAACTTTTTATTTAACTTTAAGAAAATTGATGAGAATTTTGCAATTGTTGGTGACGTTAATATCGAAAGTATCAGAAACAAATAAAGTTTGTCTCTAAATCAATATATTAAAATTTTGACCAGCTTTGGCCTAAAAATGTCGGAATTTCAAGAAATTGTACAAGAACGATAACTTTCTTAAACTACCCTTCCTCTTATTTAATTGTTTGAATATATTGGACCTTAATGATCCCAGGTACAGGCCAAAATTTGCAGAATTGTTTTTTCTTTCTTGTTTTTATCGTTTTCGCCTATTAGAAAGGAAAAAATATAAAGACAAATGTTTGATACACCAAAAAGTTAAGCAATTGTACAGAAAAAAGACAAGATGTATAAAAAAAAAGATGAGAAATCACAATGACTCAGAAATTGGAGCACTGTACACAAAATAACGAAAAAATTACGTTGACGAAATTAGAAAACAGAAAAAAAACAATTTCTCGATGTAACTTCGAATAGACGTTGGCTCAAAGGCATTGTCAACACATACAATGACCTAACAAATAGAAAAAACAACAATACAAAATTTTGTTGTTGAAGAGTTTAATAATTTATTTTATCTCAGTAGGGGGAAAGTTAAATTCTAAACTTATCTCCCAGCCAAATCCTGCTAGAAGTATACCTAGGAACGAAAACACGTTTGCATTGTTTGCGATAAGTGAAAAAAACTGGTTTTGAAATTATAAAAAATTGAAATTTTCAATTTCAGTGGGTTTTGATGGCATCTCAGTTCAGATGATTAAGATTATAGCTCCCGTAATTTGTCTACCGATTTCAAACTACATATATTTTTTTTATATATAACAGCTTGTTTCCAGAGTTGCTCAAAATAGCCCGAGTTATTGCTTTACATAAAGAATGCTCATTGGACGATCCGTATAATTATCGTCCTATAAGTTTACTTCTTGTCTTTGGAAAAAATATATGAAAAAGTGTTGTTTCAACAAATGACCACATTTATCGGAAAACATACTTTAGTGAGCCAAAATCAGTTCGGTTTTCGAAGAAACTTTTCATGAATTAGTGCCTTGAATGAAATTACTGAGTTTGTTCGTGATACAAAAAACAAATCTTTGGATGGTATGACTTGTTTTATTGATCTAAAAAAGCCTTCGGGACAGTTGATTACAGTATCTTTCTTCTTAAGCTTGAATTAAAGATGGGTTTCCAGGAGAAAATTAAAGAGTTTTTGAAAAACTATCTACATAATCGTAAGCAATATGTCAAAAACAACAATGGAAAATCTCAGATATCAACTATCCCTTTGGTTGTTCCACAAACATCTGTACTGGGACCACTTTTGTTCATTTGTATATAAACGGTTTGACAAAAACTGCAGAGAACTTTCAAATAATTTTGTTTGCCGATGATACGGCAATTTCACATAAAAATTACTCAATTCAGTCGCAAAAAAGGTTTCAAAATGACCTTGATAGTTCTTCAGCTGGGCTTTATTTAAACAAATTAACTCACAATGTTGAGAAGTGCAATCTTTTCTACTATGGCAAAAGACAGGTCAAACACTGCTTCAATTGATTGATCAAACAATCGAAGAAACAAAGTCATATAAATATCTCGGTGTTCATATTGACACAAAACTATCGTTTAGAGATCATGTTGATTACGTCTGTAAAAAATAGCCAAACTCAATGGATTACTGTATCGTGCAAGAAATTTCATAACAAAATTTCCTTAACTAAATGGTACAATATATATGCTAAACCTGTTATTTATTATGAAATACAATCATATGGCCAAACTAGTAGGTCACAATTAAATCGCATATTTTCACTTAAAAAAGACATCTTGCGAACCATTTGCTTCAAGACAAAATTCGACAGCTCAAATCTTTTTTTCAGTGATTTAGACATTGAAACAGGTTTTGACTTGTTTTTCAAGCCATTGATCAAAAGAACAATCTGCCATCGGCCACGGGATTTGTTCAGTTATTTTGCTTGTCGTAGGACAACAAGAGCGCAATTAAGAGGCGAAATTCGAGCTCGAATAACTAAAACTACCACACAAAAAAGGTCGCTTGAAAACTCCAAGAACTTGTTGTATAATATTTTAATTCGGCTAACTATTTTGCCCATGTATTTGGAGTCGTTGGAAAAAAGAGAAAAAGTTCAACTTTGCGAGTTGGTTTATCGGAGAATTTTGCGCGACAATTGGGAGCTACTATTAATGTTTTTTTTAAATCATAAATTATTAAACGGATATGAAATATGAGCTACCAGCTCTCTTTTGTCCGGGTTGATATTATATCCATGTGTAACGTGATGTTTATGGAAATATTGTTCATTGTTATCAAACGTTATAGGTGGCATTTCGTATATGAATCACAGTTTGCTTTGTAAAAAAGAGTCATTAAAAACTAAAGCAGGCGACGTATATAAGAGAGAAAAATTATAATAGAAGCTGGGAGTTGATATTGAGCAACAAAGTCTTGCCTTGCGAACTACTCATTGAAAACAAAACAGCCTGCGTTATGTACACAAACTATTAAATGATGGTAGGTAAACCTTTTTGACATTTTTTGAAAACAAAATAACAACTTCAAAAAACTGTTTTATCCGTTTAAAACACTAAAAAGCTCAAAAATAAGTTTAACTTAAGTCTTCATAAAAAATATCTAAGAAAGTAGAGTGATGGAAAAAACATCAAGTTATCAAATATCTAATCAATACTTTGAAAGAACAACACGAAATCTCTCCATTTAGCAAACAAGAAAGTGGTTTTAACGACTTTTTTTGTTAGTAGTTTTTTTAAATTGAAGCCGTTCATCACAATTGACGGTCAATGGATCATTGCAATAACAATTAATCGTTGCTTGTTGGCTCTGAAACTATTGAACCAATTTCCATCGAGTATAATTTTGATCGGTTTTGATTAAAGCTGAATTATTTTCTAAAAACATTAGCAGAAATTTGAAGTCTGAGGAAACTTCTGAAGTGGACTCGCTAAAAGTAGAAAGATTCCAAAGCATGTGTCTAAATATTCCATCAAATAAATTCCCAATTTCTTTTGAAATTGTAAGAAGGTCGATTGATTTAATTTCTGTCCCAGGTTTCGAGTGACAGGACCATCTATTCAAATATTTGTTCCAACTCCGACAAAAAAGTTCCAGGAATCACTATGAGGCAAAAACTGATGTTTTAAACAGAATTTTTGCAGGTTCAAAATGAAGGAAACGTTTTCAGACAAAACAAAGTAAAGTGGGCTGGTACTGTTTTGGAATACAGTTTCTCTTGAAGTGGCCATACCTAGCAAAGAAAACGAGGTGTGTAAGAAAAAATTAGAACTTAGAAAACACTTTTTCTTTTCTAACTTTACTTATATTTTTTTTAAAAAAAACTCATTTTGTTACACTTTTACAGAAAAATTGGTCTATAATAAAACGTTGACGAGTAATTATGACAAATTTTCTAATATTTGACAAATGTTGCGCCTTACATTAAGATATCTGCGAAATTTGCGGTTAATTTATTTTTGAAGTTTTAAATTTCATTTTTGACTATAAACATACTATTTAAAAAAGCAGCACAACAGACTATCATAATTGAAATCCTTTCTTCCTTTCTTCTAATTTGGGAAAATATGGTTTTATTTATTTTGGATGACTAAGAGTTTCGATTCAAATGAATCAGCTTTGACAACTCAAAATTCATTGATCAATTTTAGATTGAAAAATTTTACGTTGTTTCAATTAATTTCCACAAAGTTCGACTTTTATTAAGTATGAACAGACTGTTATCCACAGGTAAAAACTAATTGTAGTATGAATACGGCTTTCCGCTTGATCCTTTTTCGTGTTTAAAAAACTTCAGTTAGCCAAGTTCAAGCTACTGAGATCCAGTATACGAGATTCAGTTTATCTAACTGCTCACATCGGTTGGAGAAGTATTCATCTTTAGTTCGTATACTGAAAAAATAACTTTAAACATTTTTGTCGACTTCGGAGATGCATAAGCTTTTGATCAATAAATTTTGTTTTATCAGTTGGTCCTGGATTTTCTTCGGCATATTGTTTAGCAGTCAATAGATTCAAATTATAATAATCCATATGTGAACCAGACTTTTTTTACATAATTTGAATGAAAGTTTTGTTTGCATTGTTTCATTAGGTGATTGGTCGCAAAGTATTTTCTTAGTGTAGCAGTGCTACATACAATACAAAACTCAATCATTTTTAGTGCTATCTGATAATAACCTACTGTGCTATTGCTGTAGTCTATGTCGACATAAAGAATCAACCAATCACATTATGCCAGCTGGCAGAAAGTATAAACCACCACTATAAAAAGCAGTGAATTTGTAGTAGAAGCACTTTTTCCAACTCTGCGAGGATTCAATCCACTGGCTGGCGATTCAAGCCCAGCAGTAGAGGAATAACGCAAACAACAACAAGCTCAGCTGAGCGCGGCGGCTAAATGCTTAGCGATATAGCTCGAGCAGTAAGAGCTAATGCTTAGTTTATTTCCTCACATTAGTAGTACATACAATTATGCGCTATAATAGATAGTGATGACTGTAACTAAGTACGTATTTCCAATTCAACATCTCATTATTCACACACATTTTTCTTACTCTAAAATATGGTGCGCCGAGCAGCAAAAAGTTCACAGCTTAAGAATGTGAGACTTTCTTCCTTCGTTCACTGTTATCACTTTTCTTTTTCTTTTTGTCCCCGGAGGGATGAATTTCTTGCTTTGTTTTTGTTGTTATCATTTGTTATTATTCTGATTTCGGACTGCGATGTTCAATTTATTTGTCAGTTACATTCGTTTATTATTGAAAACGCCAAAAAGAGCGTTGCCTTTATTTGTTTGCCTAAAATGGCTCTTTGGCGAGGCAGATTTTGCCCACACATTGGTACCTGAAGTTTATTGAATTATTGCCGTAGCAGATGTGTCAAAGAAACACAATAACTTGATGCAACGAAGCAATACAAGAAGAGAAAGAGATTCGGATCAACCAGAGAAGAGGTCATATTCACAAACTGAAAAAACTTTTCAACTTCCTTAAAACTGGGGTGAGATGTAGCAGTGCTACATACAATACAAAACTCAATCATTTTTAGTGCTATCTGATGCTATCCTACTGTGCTATTGCTGTAGTCTATGTCGACATAGTGAATCAACCAATCACATTATGCCAGCTGGCAGAAAGTATAAACCACCACTATAAAAAGCAGTGAATTTGTAGTAGAAGCACTTTTTCCAACTCTGCGAGGAATCAATCCACTAGCTGGCGATTCAAGCCCAGCAGCAGAGGAATAGCCGCAAACAACAACAAGCTCAGCTGAGCGCGGCGGCTAAATGCTTAGCGATATAGCTCGAGCAGTAAGAGGTAATGCGTAGTTTATTTGCTCACATTAGTAGTACATACAATTATGCGCTATAATAGATAGTGATGACTGTAACTACGTATTTCCAATTCAACATCTCATTATTCACACACATTTTTCTTACTCTAAAATTAGCAGAATTGGTAAAAACAGACAATATTTTGGAAAACTGAAAACATTTTTTTTTCAAACCGCTCAACTCAAACTGCGTAGAAAAGTTTGGAGTTTTTTCCGCCTGAATTTCGTGAAAAAAAACAAACAAATTGTGAGGAACATTATTATAATTTAGTATAGTTTTGTTAATGAGTTTCATTTTGACGAGATATTTGCTCAGACTGACAAATAACAACACCAGCACAGCATACATTTTTGATATATGGATTGGTTGCACAAAAGTCAATGTGGCAGAGTGTTGAGATAAGATGAACTTAAGCAATGAGTAGAACAGCTTAACCTGCAGTTATTCAACTTTTCTATATAATTTGATTTCTAATAA
Source organism: Convolutriloba macropyga (assembly GCF_964194025.1). Lineage (NCBI taxonomy): Eukaryota > Metazoa > Xenacoelomorpha > Acoela > Convolutidae > Convolutriloba > Convolutriloba macropyga. Next base: position 38,208,852 of record NC_134481.1, on the reverse strand, counting down.
AAAATACTTTATGATATTGACTGTTTATGAAGCACAGGTACAAGTGATGATGCTACCTAGAAAGTTATAGGTAGAATTTTAGAACCGGCGATGTTGAAGGGATTTATAGCGACTAAGTTTGAGGATGAGAAGAGGTCCAATTTTGAACATAGGCCGAGTGGATCTGTGAGTCAAAGAGGAAGTGTTTCTGGCCCATCTACGTCCACAGGGCCACCCGGCGCAGGGGGACCAAGGGGAAGTATTGGTGGAGATGTCTCTGCTGTGGATATTGCCCAGAAATTTGTGGAAGAGACCAGTTCGGCCAAACCCACTGGGAGACAGGAATTCATGCAGAAGGTAGAAAAAGTGTCGGCTGTTTCCTGTTACAGACTCATCTTCTAGAATATTCTAGCTGAAAAGTAGACGAATCATAATTCTCAGAGTTTTAAACTTTTATAAGGCCTATAATGGAAAGTCCAAGCAATTGTTCAATGTGGATGCATAGACAATCGTTTTTTATGCAACCTACAACCCCCCCCCCCTCCCCGCGCAACAAAAGAAACAATCTATTTGAATTTCTGTTGATGATTTTGTGTTGTTCAGTTGAGACAAGCAATTCTGAAGAAGGGAGAGGTGGACAGTTTGGAATCGAGATTCAGGAATGCATGTAAGCAGGGGGACTTGAAGACTGTGGATGACATGTTGTCTACACCCGGGAGGAAGTTCGACATCAACCATCGCAACCAGAGAGGTTACATCATCACAGATGTAGTGTAAATGCGGCGATATTTTTGCGAATGGTATCTTAATTCTTGCTATTTGTAATTGCGTGGATTTTGGGTTATTGCTTTTCAATGTAAACCTGATTATTAAAATGGAAAACAAACAAGTTGTAGAAAGAAGCTGAAAAAGGAAAGCAGAATTAAGCCATTCATAAGACTGTTAAAAGCAGTACAAAACCCAGGTCGACAAATTTTGTGAGAAATGATTTGAAGTTAACTGAAATTTATATAAGAAATGTATTGAAATGCGCCGAGCTGGCCACAATTTGAGCGCAAAACCTTGCTCAGTAATGTGCTCAAATGCGCTGGAAGGATGCGTTGAAATCTGCTTAATTTTGAAATAAAAAATTTGCGCATTTTCAACTTTCTCTGTTTGATTGAGTCTCGAACCACACTCTCTGGTTTCTTAAGCATCACTTAGTATACTGTTTTTTTTATTCCTGAAAAATTAACGTTTTATCGAATTACATTTTATTTATATTAAAAACCGTTCTTTTAGGAAATGCTCTGAAATTGTTTGAGAAGATATTCTTATAAAGATTGAGCCTTTTGTTATGTGAGGATTTTGAGCTGAAATAATTGAAACCTCAGCGCATGTAGTTATCAGTTAGTATAAAAACAAAGAAAACTGAGTGCTCAGGTTGTTGAGGTATTGGACTGTTGTTGTCCATTATTTTGATTAATGAAATTGATAAGACTACTGTGACTGGCCTCGACAATCCAGTTGTTAATGGTACCCCACCCTTTGCCACATTGATCTACTAGAAAGCTGGTTGAGCGCAAAATATCAAATTAGAAATACATTTTTTGAGTTTTGTTTTTTGATGAGTTATCGAGATTTAAAAATTCGAAAAATTCAGCTATTTTGGCGTTAAAATAGTGCATTTACAGTGCCATTTGACTTTTTCTCCAAAACCAGCTCAGAAAAAGTAACCGCTGACAATGCAAATCTTTCGCGTTTACATTTCTGAGAAATTCAGAGTCTTCCTAATAGACATTTTTTTGAGGACTAATCGGGTATTGAATTTTTGCGAACACTGGACTGATTCCCGTTTACATTTTCTGTAAGTTTCACAGAAATAAATTGAAATTCATATAATTATCTTGCTGGTTTCACCTTTAAGGATAGCAGAGGACTGTTGAATTGTTTGATCTGACTCTTGGATAAACTTCAAATTTCTGTCTTTTCTCTGTAAAAAATGTCACCGAATGTGCATTGTAGTTCAGTTTGGTCTAATTTGCCAAAAGTACAGTCCTGAAAACTGCTGACGAGACGTTGTAAATTTGATTGATGACTAAGTTTAATTCCAGCTACTCAGAATTTGTTTCTAACTTAGTATATATATATATATATATATATATATATATATATATTCAAAATAAATTATATTTTTAACATAATGTAATTTAGTTGCCAAAATGTGTATCGCACTAAAAATTGGAACAATTAGTTGTTTCCACAATTGTGCAGTAGAAACAAGGCCAGTTTTTGTCTCGTCAACAATTTTTATGAGAAAAAACATTCAGATTGTCTTAGAGCGCTATATGAACGAGGTTTTAAACCTTTCCTCGCTATTTTGTACTTCTTTTTCTGCCAATTGAAGACAAGTAAGATTTCATATCAAGGTGAAAAATTAATAGGTCCTATATAATTTCAAGTATAGCCCAGTGAACATATATCGGGTTATAAGAATAAACGTCCATGTCTTTATACCCTCGACAGTTTTTCTGTTCATTCTTAGTAAACCTTTAAGTATTGTTGTAATTTGTAGCCCGTTTTTATAGTCAATTAACAAGCTCTCATTTTTTAAATGCCCAATTGACTTCAAAATTGTAGAATGGGACATATCTAATACATTAAATTGAAACCTAACGGCTCTCATAACAATGGATTTATCGTTTTTTTAAAAAAAAAAATTAGTGAATTTTTGCGCCTTGCTTCAATTTTTAATTTTCTTTTTTGAGAATTTGGGCTTTGCGTTGCTATGCGTTGAAATCTGCTTAATTTTGAAATAAAAAATTTGCGCATTTTCAACTTTCTCTGTTTGATTGAGTCTCGAACCACACTCTCTGGTTTCTTAAGCATCACTTAGTATACTGTTTTTTTATTCCTGAAAAATTAACGTTTTATCGAATTACATTTTATTTATATTAAAAAACCGTTCTTTTAGGAAATGCTCTGAAATTGTTTGAGAAGATATTCTTATAAAGATTGAGCCTTTTGTTATGTGAGGATTTTGAGCTGAAATAATTGAAACCTCAGCGCATGTAGTTATCAGTTAGTATAAAAACAAAGAAAACTGAGTGCTCAGGTTGTTGAGGTATTGGACTGTTGTTGTCCATTATTTTGATTAATGAAATTGATAAGACTACTGTGACTGGCCTCGACAATCCAGTTGTTAATGGTACCCCACCCTTTGCCACATTGATCTACTAGAAAGCTGGTTGAGCGCAAAATATCAAATTAGAAATACATTTTTTGAGTTTTGTTTTTTGATGAGTTATCGAGATTTAAAAATTCGAAAAATTCAGCTATTTTGGCGTTAAAATAGTGCATTTACAGTGCCATTTGACTTTTTCTCCAAAACCAGCTCAGAAAAAGTAACCGCTGACAATGCAAATCTTTCGCGTTTACATTTCTGAGAAATTCAGAGTCTTCCTAATAGACATTTTTTTGAGGACTAATCGGGTATTGAATTTTTGCGAACACTGGACTGATTCCCGTTTACATTTTCTGTAAGTTTCACAGAAATAAATTGAAATTCATATAATTATCTTGCTGGTTTCACCTTTAAGGATAGCAGAGGACTGTTGAATTGTTTGATCTGACTCTTGGATAAACTTCAAATTTCTGTCTTTTCTCTGTAAAAAATGTCACCGAATGTGCATTGTAGTTCAGTTTGGTCTAATTTGCCAAAAGTACAGTCCTGAAAACTGCTGACGAGACGTTGTAAATTTGATTGATGACTAAGTTTAATTCCAGCTACTCAGAATTTGTTTCTAACTTAGTATATATATATATATATATATATATATATATATTCAAAATAAATTATATTTTTAACATAATGTAATTTAGTGGCCAAAATGTGTATCGCACTAAAAATTGGAACAATTAGTTGTTTCCACAATTGTGCAGTAGAAACAAGGCCAGTTTTTGTCTCGTCAACAATTTTTATGAGAAAAAACATTCAGATTGTCTTAGAGCGCTATATGAACGAGGTTTTAAACCTTTCCTCGCTATTTTGTACTTCTTTTTCTGCCAATTGAAGACAAGTAAGATTTCATATCAAGGTGAAAAATTAATAGGTCCTATATAATTTCAAGTATAGCCCAGTGAACATATATCGGGTTATAAGAATAAACGTCCATGTCTTTATACCCTCGACAGTTTTTCTGTTCATTCTTAGTAAACCTTTAAGTATTGTTGTAATTTGTAGCCCGTTTTTATAGTCAATTAACAAGCTCTCATTTTTTAAATGCCCAATTGACTTCAAAATTGTAGAATGGGACATATCTAATACATTAAATTGAAACCTAACGGCTCTCATAACAATGGATTTATCGTTTTTTTTTTAAAAAAAAAAATTAGTGAATTTTTGCGCCTTGCTTCAATTTTTAATTTTCTTTTTTGAGAATTTGGGCTTAGACTCATTAATATTCGGTTGCGACTTCTTTCTAATAAAAAATATTTTAATCGTTATATTTGTATAAGATTTTATCTGAGCATTTTATGACTTTGGTTTCATTAAAGCTTTTGGAGCTTTGAATTTTTGCCACATGTCTCGTTGATGTCTCGTCACATCATCTCAACAAAATCACATCTGCCTTAAAAAGAATTGACATTTTGACTGAATATGGAGTTAAGGTCTTCGTCGCTGTTTTCGTACACAATTTAAACGAGATAATTTATTTTGTGTTTGTTATTTTTCCTGTAGTCCTATGACATATTCTGAATTATGAGATTTAATCCGATTCCACTGGAAGTAGTTCTATCTAAAGTCATGAATGGATAGCGAATGGCTTCCAGTCTTTTTCAATGAGTTTGTCTTATATAAGTTCAATCAGTTCCTGGGCTCTTTTCATTCCTCTTTTGTCCATCTGTTTTATCAGCTTTGTACTGCGCGTCTTCATAGAATTTTTGTGTGTTTTTTATGCTTGTCAATTTTTGTGTTCCTTCCTGTTGTTTTACACATAGTCCCTCTAACAACAGGCCACGTTGATATCTTGTTTTTGTTTGTCTTGACCTCTAGTTTCATTAATGGTAAGTCTCAAAGCCCCCCCCCCCCCCCCCTAATGCGGCATTAGATAATTCCTTTAGTGGTTTGAGGTGTACTGATTCTTCTACTCATGTACCTGAATTATTTTTTGAACAATGTGTGAGTTTTTGAAAGAGGCCTTTTTATTTGGTAGACAATCAAATCGGGAATATAGATAAGCGGCGTCGGAACGTTAATGCAAATGCACATTACATAAACTTCTTTTTTAGCTATTTTTGTTTTGTTGACGCGTAACTGCTAGTATCATGATCATTGATCATTTTAGGTTATGAGCAAAAGTATAATTTTTTATTGTTAGATTATTCCTGACTCGAAATGATTAATTCTGCTCGTAGTACTACTATATCAAGGAATAAAGAACTTGTTCTTAAAAGTATGTTTTTGTAAACTTTTGTGCTGGTTTTGTGACTTTGACCAAGTCACAGAAAACATCTGACATTAATCGATTACCCCGTAACAGTTTGAGATATATGCGAGCATTTCGAAGTGACTTTAGCGTACTCACATAACGTTGCTCAAAACACGCACTTTGCATGTTCTAAAAAGTCAGCAGTTTTAATATCTGACACTGTATAGAGAAAAATCTAGCATTTTATAATCTGTAAAATCTAGAATTGTATAATAATGTCAATACAAGCCGCTGAAATATTCCGATACCTCTAGCGTTGTATAATCTGTAAAATCTAGAATTGTATAATAATGTCAATATAAGCCGCTGAAATATTCCGATACCTCGAATTTCGTCAAATTAGATGTGAATTGAACGTGTTTTGCTTTCACTGCTAAAACTCTGTTGTGTTTAGGATTCACTGCTTTGACGTATGCAATCAGGAATGAGCAAGAGGATGTGTTGACTCGTCTGTTGCAGGAGAAAGACATCAACCTCAGTGACTCTCTCCACTGTGCAGTCAAAGCGGGCAACCAATCAGCTGCCCTCAGTCTATTAAGGAGAGGCGCAGACCCTAACCAGGTCTCACACAATCACACAACCCATCAACAACAAAAATCCCTTCTTCTCATTGCCGAAGCTTAAATTCTGCTCAAAAACAAAGAATGTTTTTGACCGGTATAATTTTATCCTGTAATTTATTCAGAAACCCTGATCATAGTAACATTGTAAATCAGCGCTGAATCAGAGTATTCTCAAGTCTGTATTTCTACTATGAACAGATTATGATCATGTCACTTTTTACGCTGTTAAGACAAAAAAAATTATAGTAAAATGAGGGGCTAGCTCTGAAAAATCAGAAAAAAAACAATGACAGCCTTTTGTCGCATTTAAAAAGTTTTGAAATGAGGTGAGGATAGATAAAGTGTCAAGTAATCGATATTCATGTACAACCGTCAAGAGTCAAGTTTAATAAGACAGAAGTTTAGAAAAGTTTTGAGAGTTTACGTTTACTATGAGCCATTGTGTCTAAAGCATTTGAGGTTAGGCATTATTGTCAATCCACTCCTAAGAATTTAATAGACAGACGAAGATTGATATTCAAGCCAAAGACAAGAAGAAATGAAAAGTCTGTCATACTTTATCGCTTGCCATATGTTCTTGTAAATAAATCTTTTCAGATGCACAACAGTCATCATTCAACTGTAATTAACTATATTCTGAAACATTGACCTGAGTCTTAATATTACTATTTGAAAAAATTCAGAGACAAACTTGACTTCATTATACGAAAGTAAATACATTCGAATTATATAAGTTTGGTGATATTTCAACAAGGGGAAAACTATAGAAAGCGGTCATCGCCAAAAAATACCGGTCAAAAACGCCCCAGGTTGAGGTTCAGACCAAAATGGCTTCTGATCAGACCGTCCCAGACAAAAGCGACCTCTGATCAGACCGACCCAGACTGAAGTGTCCGCTGATTAGACTATCGTGCGCTGGAAGATCCGTGTGCGCTTAAAGTGCGCTTGAAAACCTCCACTGATCAGACTGTTGTGCGCTCGAATTAGCCTCTGATCAGACTGAAGTGCGCTCGAAATTGCCTCTGTTTAGACTAAAGTTCGCTCAAAATAGTCTGATCAGAGAATGATTTTGAACAGGAACAAATCTCTCAATGTCGCTATAATATATTCATTTCAAGAAGAACGATGTTATCAATCTTACATTCAACTAATGAAAAGCCAGTTCTACAAGTATTGCAAATAAAAATAAGACCAAAAAATGCCCAAAAATTTTTTTGGGTAGGCCATTAATTTATCTTTTGAACTGAATAAATGAACTTAGACAGCTTTGCATAAAAGCGTCTTGATCTACTTTGATTCAAAATTTTTTATTGATGGGACCAGCAGTTGCTATCAGCTGGATCACTTGGTTCTGATCAAACCCATCAGCTTTTCAGATGGAGTTCTGATCACAATGGTGCTTTATTGTTTACTTTTACCAGAGACAACAAATGTCAGGAAATAAAACAAAAAATTTGATAAAAATTTGCTCGACTTGACCTCTGGTCAGACTAGTGTGCACTCGAACCGGCCTCTGATCAGACTAGTGTGCGCTTGAAACTACCTCTGATCAGACCATCCCGGACCAAAGTGACCTCTGATCAGACCGTCCCACACCAAAGTGACCTCTGATCAGGCAAGTTCCATATCATTGTCCAGACAAAGTGCGCTCGAAGCCTTCTCCAGACCATGTAATTCGAGCGCACTGAGAACATGTGTGCGCTCGAAGATGGTCTGATCAGAGCTCAATTCGGTCTGGCCACCTCGACCTGGGGTCCATTACCCTAGTCAATTGCCGACAGATATGTTGCAAGTTGGCTCACAGATGTGAAAGAATCTAGCAAGATAATGGTCAGAACTAGACTAGGTAACGCTGTCGGAAACGCTCCAAAACACCCCCCTGTCAATACCTGTCTATTCTCAAAATAGTGTACTTCTATTCCAGATCGCAAAGACAGCCGTGTACCCGAAAGGAAGCACTCCATTGCTGCTGTCCTGTCACAGAAACGATGTCGACATAATCCAACTGCTGCTCGACTTCAAATCCAACAGACTGGAAATGCCAGTGTTCGACGGAAGCAGTCTCGCAGAATCCAGGTCTCTTTACATAATTATGTTTCAAAGTATGACCGGATGGTTGTTTTTTGGATAGTTGGAAAAAACTGTCAAACGAACAAAAAATTTTTTTGCGATTAATAGTTTAAAGTCAACATGCGATCAAAAAGTTTCAGACTTTCACTTTTATCTTGAAATTGGATCTCTTATTCGCAATTTGGCATAGTTTAGGTAAGTAAAATTCGATGGGCTAAAAATGACCAGCTATGCAGTTTGCTTTCGACTTCAGTGATATGGAATAGTAACAAAATTTCAAAAAACTATGTGATATGTATGCGATCAATGGGTTCTTTTTGGGTGGTTTGTATAATAATGAGTTTGAGTTGTACATAGAGTTGACAGTTGAGATGTTGGTTGCAGGTACCGTCTAGACCTGATGCGTGCTCTAACATGTCCTTCCTACATAGTGCTGACGTCAGAGGACCCAGTAATGCAGGCATTCGAGATGTCTCACATGTGCAGGTGGCTCACTGTTAGTCACCCCATTCGATTCTTAGCTGTCTTTTTTTTCAACAAAGTACTTTAAAATCTGAATTCTTACAAACACTCTGACAACACGGCAATATAATAATAATTTGTTTTTGTAAACGGTCCGTAACCGTTTAGCCCCCCAATCCTTCCCCTTGTTATTTAGTTCAAATTTGTTGAGTTCATATTCATAATCGCTGTAAAAGTCATATCTTTAACTTTGATTTTTCATGACTTTCAATGCCAAACCTTTTTACTCATTATCATACATGAGTTTCATCGTGCCACACTTAACTTTGATAGTAAATGCGGGTATAAACCACACCTTTGTAAGCTATTATTTAACAAGCATACAAGCTTATAGAATAACATACAGCAAAATAAACTCTTGAAAACCAGTCGTTGTCTCTGAAAGCGGATCAGACTAAAGAAAAGATAACAAATTTTGGCGCATCCTAGGTTTTAAAACCGAACCATCGACTCACAATACAGAGACAACTTAAAATTTCTGACTTGTAGTTTTTCACTAACACCTTAAAAAATCCCACCACCTAGCTGAATTAAACGTGCTATAGATTTTTTCCATCTGATATTTTAGCACTTCAAATTTCTAGGCTGTCAGGCTTTCTAAGTAAGTTACAGTTCGATGACCTTCCCCCTGCATCGTTCATTGCACTCCGAACATTATGATGCAATCCGCTCAATGCAGTTCTCTAGTCCATGCGGCTAGAGGTCCCACATTTGCTAATAAGATTGACTGGGGCCTGAGCGGGTGAGGCTGTGGGTTCTCTTTTGAACCAACGCATAGGCTGACGACGGGGATAGTCGAACATATACATAGGTAGCAAAGCCTGATCTTTCTTAGATTATAGCACGTTCTAGTTCAGCTAAAACTCTCTGACCCTAAGTCTAGCGAAAGAGCATTTAAAATTTCAGGGTTTCATTAAGCCCTTCCTACATTCAAACAGATACTCTAGCTGATTCTGATTTACAGTTTTGCACCTGCTGACACGCAAGTGCAAAAGTTTTTGTTTCTAGGCACAAGACTTTCTAAAAGGTAAAACATAATCCTCCCCAGGTTAGGGTGTTTCTTTGCGACCGTGATCAGACAAAACCCTCCCCCAGCGCAAAGCGTGCATAATATAATTTAATAAAAAAAAACAGCATTCAAGCTAGATTTGGTAAAACACAAGACAACCAAACTATTAATAGCTGTCCAGAACAGCAGTATAAATAGCATTCAATTTATTTTTAGATACAAAAAAAAACAATTAATAAGCGTTCAAACAACATTTTAAGTGCTAACTAAAAGTGCAGTGACTCATAACACTCATAGTGCAATAATTGTTTTTTGTGAATGTCATCGTGCAACCACAAACAAAGTAACCATTAACCAATGAAAAAAGCCAGAACCATGTCAAGCAAAACCAAAACAAAGTCAACCTCCAAGGCTCAACTCATGCAACTCTTGAAGTTCAAAGTCATTGAGTGGGAAACAGCACAAGACCTACTCGACGAACAAATGCAACAAACAGAAGCAGCAACAGACCTCCAAGAGCTCGTTGACGAACTTCGACAGCAAAAAGCGGAGCTTGATCGCATGTGTAACGAACTCATAGAACAGCAGTTGACACAGAGTTCGACACTGTTGCTGCAGAGTCTGCACGGAGAAATTGCAAATGGCTGAGAACCAAACAAAAAGTCGGATTGCTTCATGGGTCAAACCATCAAAAGTTCGTCTCTTCCGACACCTCCTCGGAAGAGCCCAACAAAATACGCAGCAAGGTGGTTGTTTCAGGAAGCAGACGTAAACAAGCAAGCGGAATGAGACGTAAAACGCCAATGCAAAATGCAGGTGAAAACGCTGAGAGCTGGGATGAGGTGTTCAGTTCTGATGACCATGATGGTGTACCGTTCAAAAACAGTCATCGTGATCTTCAAAAAGAAAGAACAAGTGTAGAAAAATACAATGCTCAGCAACAGAAACCAAAAAAGAACAGTGCGATACAGGAGCATCACAGCTTCAGTGAAGGTGCGAAACAGGTTCAGAGTTGCCCGATTGTTGATGTGAATGCTCCAAATCAAGGTTTTGCTACCCTCAATATTTCTAGCGAACAACCATCAGACACTGTGTACTGGAATTCCGGTACAGCAACCGGATTTCAACATCAGGCAATGCCTGACAATTTCACTCAAATTTTTGCAGACAATCACTATCCGCGGGATCAGCAACAGTCACGTCATTTGCTCGGTAGTCAAATGGATCACTCATTCCCAGAGACAAACAAAATGATGAACGCTCCCAACGGAGAGTCCAACCGTCACTTCAATTTCATGCCACAACAATTTTCTGAGCAACAGTTCCAACAACGACCCCACAGTTCTGAATGGACCAACCATCAAGTGATGATGAATGCGTTCAGTCTACCAAAGATTAGTCTTGACCATTTCTCAGGCGATCCTTTGATGTGGCATCAATGGTACAGCTTTTTCAAGTCAACCATTCACGACAATCCAGCTCTTTCAACTGTTCAGAAAATGACATACTTGCAAAACTCGGTAACTCACAAAGCAAAAGACTTCATCTGTGGATACTCTTACAACGGAGACTTCTATGAGGAGGCCCTTCAGGAACTTATCAGAAAGTTTGGAAAGCCGCAACATGTTGTGAGTGCGTACCTCACACAACTTGAACAATGGCCTAGGACCAGAATAGATGATCCCAGCAGCTTTGTAAGTTTTGCGTCCTTCCTCAGACGTTTGGTACAGACCTTTCGACTTCACCATTTTGAATCGGACCTGAAGGCTTCTGCGGTAGTTAAAGTTGCCAGGGAGAAGTTGACAACACCAATGACGATTCGCTGGAATCAACATGTAAGGAGCATGAGAATAGAGCAGCCAAATCTGGCTGACTTTGCAGATTGGATAAGCACTTATGCAGAGGCTTGCGAGGATGTCTCTCCACAAAGACCACAAAGGACAGACCGGGTTGAACGGCCTTTCCAAGGCCAGAAACAGTCCAACATAGTTCTTCAAGCCAGCTCAAATTGTCAACTATGCTCTGGGGATCACAACCTTGGTCGCTGCAAAGAATACCTGAGCAAGTCTGTAGCTGACCGTCAGCAATTGGTGAGGCATCACAACTTGTGTGTCAATTGCTTGAAGAGACATGAGGGTGGATTTTGTAAATCAAAGATTCGATGTCTTGTAGACAGATGCAATGGGTTTCATCATTCAACTCTCCATCGAGACGACTTCAGGACTTTGCAGAGAAGTGATTTCCCAGCAACGAGTAAAGGGGGATTTCAATCCAGGAACAACCCGGTGCAGTCAAACTACGGTAGAAACTTCAACCATACAACGTCTCAGCTTTCGTCAACAACCAGTAACACGCCAAATACCAACAACAGAAGGGGATACAATCAAAACAGTTTCAACCCTCGTAATCCAAGCTATGGAAACAACAACTCGCATCAAACTGCCAATCAGCAGCACATCAATCCCCAGCAAACTAATGAAAGAAGTAACACTCACTTTCAATCAGTGACTAGCAACGAACTGAATGATGATTCATCAAAACTTCCACGGGTGCAAAACCACTCTTGTAGCAGAAAACGGGAAACCACATGGGTCAGAGCTTTTATTCAACAACAGGCAATACCAGTCACGCTCTTCTACAAAGACTTCAACATAGAGACCTATGCACTTTTGGACAGTGGAAGTGATAATACACAGATCACACAAAACATTGCTGATGCTCTTCGGATTAGAGTCCCCAAAGATATAGAACTTCCTCTAGCTTCGCTACATGGGGAGCACACAGTGACAACAGCTGATGTCATGATTGGAATTGGTTCACTTCACAGCTCAAAACCGGTGACAAGTCTTCCTGTGTACGCAACCTCCATTGAGCAGTTCCAGATGCCAATTGTCCCCGCAGAAATGTTGAATAGACTTTGTAGAGAACATGATCATTTGGCAGAAATCAACTTCCCACAAATTCGTGACAACAAAATTGGAATACTCATAGGGGCAGATGCTTTTCTGGCTACTGTTCCAAGACAATTCACTACCGGCAAACCAGGAACACCCTACGGAGTCAACACACTGTTAGGATGAACTTTGACAGGCCCTGTGCCACAAGAGTACTTTCAACCAAACCATAAAGGAAGCAGCAACCACAACATCACTCTTTTCAACCATCTCAAGCGAGGTAGTGACGACCCGGACGAAAATCTTCTACATCCTTTTTGGACCTTTGAAGGTGTCAACTTTAGTCAGGGTTCTACGAAGGGACACAATGAAGAAGACCAGAAGGCAATAAAGACTTTGGCAGAGACCACACATCACAACGGGGAAAGATATGAGATTGGACTCCCTTGGCGAGAAAATGTCACGCTACCCAACAACTACTTCATGGCAAGGGTTCAGTGGCACGCCCTGCAGAAGCGATTAGAGAGAGACAACCAACTGAAACAGAGATATATGACCACTATCGTTGATGATATGGATAAGGGATACATAGCAGCTGTTACGAACCAGGATGCAAAGAACATTTGGTACCTACCGCATCATCCCGTCATCAACAAGAAAAAACCAGACAAGATAAGACGAGTGACAAATGCAGCCTCAAAATACAAAGGGGTTTCTTTGAACGATGCACTGCTAACGGGACCGGACCTTTTGTGCAATCTACATGGACTTCTTCTACGGTTTCGTCAGTACAAGGTTGCAGTAACAGCAGACATAGAGGCTATGTTCATGCAAGTTGGAATCAGAGAAGAAGACCAAGATGCTCTCCGTTTTTTGTGGAGCGACAATGGTCAGGAGAGGACATCCAAATACCAGCGACTCATTTTTGGAGCAACATGTTCTCCTGCCTGCGCAATTTTTGTTCTGCAAAAGTGCGCCAACGATAACAGACAAGAACACCCAAAAATCTTTGACTCAATCACAAAACAATTCTACATGGATGACTTCATTCAAACATTCTCAACAGAGGAAGAGGCAGCAAATACAGCGACTGAGCTGAAACATGTTCTCAAAACAGGGGGATTCAACCTCACCAAGTTTCTCAGCAATAATCCTGCTGTGCTGGAAAAGATTCCAGAGGAAGACAGAATTGGAGTTCTAAAGTTACAAAGGATACTTGGTCAAACATGGAACCCTGAATCCGATCAACTTCTTTTTGCGAAACCCAAACTGAGCTATGAAAGAGAGAATATCACACAGAGAAAGCTTCTCTCAATGGCTGCTTCTTTGTTTGATCCCATTGGAATAATCTCGCCTTTTGCAATTCGACTGAGATGCATCTTGCAAAAAGTAGTCAAACAAGGACACAATTGGGACAAGCTACTATCAAAGGAACGTTACGACGAAATTCAGCAATGGATGGAAGACTTCGAGAATATGCCTTCAATTCAAATCCCCAGATGTTTAGTTCCCAACGTCGATGGAACTCACGAGTTGCACACCTTCACAGACGCTTCACTTTCAGCAGTATCAGCAGTGGTGTACCTGAGGACAATCTCCGCTGACGGCTCAATAGCTACCCACTACGTCATCAGCAAGTCCAAGGTGGCACCAATCAAAAAGATGAGCATTCCCAAATTGGAGCTCGAAGCAGCTACACTGGGAGCAGAACTAGCAGGCTTCTGTGAGACCGAGATGACAATAGATGTGAAGAGCAAAAAATTTTGGACCGACAGCACAGCAGTACTCAGCTGGATCAAATCAAAGGATCGACAGAAGATGTGCATCGCAAATAGGCTCAACAAAATTGCTGAGAACTCAAACAAAGACGACTGGCGACACGTACCAGGAAAAATGAACCCGGCTGATCATGATACCAGAGGTCTAGCTCCATGCGATCTTCAAAAATTGTGGATAACAGCACCTTCTTTCCTGATCAAACCTGAGAGCGAGTGGACATTCTCCGGTGACAAAAACAGCTCAAACATACGCCACTCAAGTTGATGTCAAGAACAGTGATAAACCGTTGGTAGAACCAAACAGATTTTCAAATTGGCCTAGACTCCTTGGCACACTTAGAACAGTGTTTCGAGCAGTGCGCGTACTGAAGAGGTTGATCAAACGCGACATACCTTGCGACTTGGACGACTTCGCGGCTGACGAAAAGAAGGCTCGGAGCTTTCTCTTGAGGATATCTCAGTCCACACACTTCAAGGACACAGTTTCTCGACTTCAAAGTGGACTACCCCTAGACAAGAAGGACAAACTATTACCATATACACCCTTTCTGGATAGCGACGGACTACTCAGGGTTGAGGGACGAATTCAAAAATCTGGATTGCCTTTTCAGAGCAAACATCCGGTGATACTCCACAGCAAGTGCAGAGTTGCCAAACTGCTTATTGAGAAAGCACATCACGACTGCGGGCACCTTGGAATTGAACATGTTCGTGCACATATCCAAGCAACGTTCATGATAGTTGGAATCCGCAGAGCTCTAAGAACTTTAGGGAAGTACTGCTTCATCTGCAGACGCTGGCGAGCAGACAATGTCAGACCGAAGATGGCTCCTCTACCAAAATTTCGCTTTCCGGAGCACTCCAAACTCTACCCATTTGTGAATACTGGAATGGACATGTTCGGTCCCTTTCACATTGAAAAATCCAGAACCCAGACAGAACTCAATTATGTCTGCATGTTTACATGCTTGGTCACACGAGCAGTACACTTGGAAGTTTGTGAGGACCTCTCTACTGACTGTCTACCAATGGCTATTCGACGTTTTGTATCCAGACGAGGATACCCTGATGTCATTGTTTCGGACAACGGGAAAAACTTTGTTGGAGCTAATCAGGCAATGAAACTCAATTTTCAGGAAAACTACAAACCAGACAACAATTACATACGTCTCCAGCTGGCCCAACAGAACATCCAGTGGACGTTCAACCCACCTCTGGCACCGCACTTCGGAGGGGTTTGGGAACGACTTATCCAGTCGGCTAAACGAAGCCTACTTGTTGTCCTCGGAAGCCGCCGACTAAACTTTTCAGTCTTCCATACAGTCGTAGCGGAGGCAGAAGGAATTCTTAGTTCACGCCCACTGACGCATGTTGGGAGCACTTTGACTGACGAGGAACCATTAACACCGAATCATTACCTGATGAGAAGACGACACTTCTGCCTAAAACCTCTGGCAAACAACAGAACCCGGTTTTCAATTAAAGACTTCAAGGAGTCACAGACCCTTTTGGACCACTATTGGTCTCGTCTTCTCAAAGAATTTGTACCGGAACTTAACAGACGGGCCAAATGGCAGCAGGCCAACGCTGAGCTCAAGGAAGACGATGTTGTTTGGCTCTACAAAGATTTTACACCCCGAGGAATTTGGCCCATTCGTCGGATCGTCAAAGCACATGTGAGTAGAGATGGAGTGGCAAGAAGCTTCGACATCAAGACCAGTACTGGCATGGTGCAACGTCCCACAGTGAGATTGGGCAAGGTGTTTGAAACTGACAATGATTCTTCTTCTTTGTTGGCCGCGGAGGGTGAATGAATACTCCTTCAATGATGTCAAATTGATGCATAAAACTCACTTAAGCGGAAACTATTGAGGCAGTAAATTTGAATTTCTGATGTCAATTATTTTGTTCTTTTCTGATAAATTTATTTGCTAAGTTTTGTTGTTGCTTGCCGGAGTGTAAACGGTCCGTAACCGTTTAGCCCCCCAATCCTTTCCCTTGGTATTTAGTTCAAATTTGTTGAGTTCATATTCATAATCGCTGTAAAAGTCATATCTTTAACTTTGATTTTTCATGACTTTCAATGCCAAACCTTTTTACTCATTAATCATACATGAGTTTCATCGTGCCACACTTAACTTTGATAGTAAATGCGGGTATAAACCACACCTTTGTAAGCTATTATTTAACAAGCATACAAGCTTATAGAATAACATACAGCAAAATAAACTCTTGAAAACCAGTCGTTGTCTCTGAAAGCGGATCAGACTAAAGAAAAGATAACAGTTTTCTTTTGGCCAGACTGCTTAAAAATTTCTTTAAATTTGTTGCTGATAAACCCCTCAACGGCCACTTTAGGGATATTGCAGACACGATTTTTGAACCTAAGATTGTGCGCAAGTTTTCAACATAATGATCGCTTTTAAGGTTTTAAGAATTAACTGTTAAGAAATTTTTAATAACAGAAAAAAATCTGAAGGAAATTAGGGTGAAAATATTGTTCATAGAGCAGAAGGGATATGCGTTAATCATTATTCCAAGGTATAAGAATTAATCATTTATATTTGAAAGACTAATTTCTATTGACTAAAATTAACTCCCAGTTAATTAACGTTCAATCCAATGATTGGTTTTGAATGTTTGCCGTTTGTGAGATGATTGGATTTTCAGGCGGCAGAGGTTGAGTTTGCAGGAGAGTACTCTGAGTTGGAAGAGAGGTGTGAGAAGCTAGCTGCTGATCTTGTCAACTCAGTTGAGAACAGTGAGGACATTATGGTGTTGTTGAGTCTGAAGAAAAAGAGGAACTCTAACAAGACTGTGGTTGGGGAACCTCTCTGCAGACTACACTACGCATTGGAACATAATCACAAACTGGTATTGTATCCAAAGGGTTCCTTATTTACTCACATCAAAATTGTTTGATTACTTAAAATGTATAACAAGTCTTGAAATAAGATTCATTCATCTTTGGTTGGTTCGTGTTAGTCTGTCACCTGATACATAAGAACCCAGTGAACCGAAACTGGATACACCTTGACAAGAAACATACTAAGATGAGTGGGAGCCTGCCTGATATTTGAATAGGTATCAAGAAATAAGATGTAGGTAAGATGACCAGGAAAAAGAAACCACGGCACGTCAAGAGATATTAAGTTTCAATAATTAATTAGAACTATCAGGCGTTGACATAATTTTATAAGATTACGCAAGAATTATCAAGATATATAAAGAATATTCAGGAATTATTTTATCTAAAATAAAATAAAATAAGAGTGCTAAGCAATTATTTCAGGCTGAGCTTTAAATAAGTGAACTAACATTTGTGATCGATGTCGATTAAAAGTTATCATATAAAATATTTCATGAAACCAATTATCAAAACCATCATAAATTTCTCTATTTCAGTTTGTTGCCCACGCACACTGCCAACAAGCTCTTTCGGACAAGTTCTTCCAGGGTTTCAAAAACTGGAGACACAAGACATCCGGTGAGAAACTGGGCGTGAGTTGTTTGCTTTTCATCTTGAGTCCAGCCTGGCTGATTGTATATGCAACTGTGCCCCCTACACGACTGGATTACTACCTGGAGTTCCCACTTATGAAGGCCACTGCTAACTTCGCTTGTTATGTTGTGTTTCTCACAATGTTGATCACGATGCAGATTAATCTTCAGTCTGATCAGAATTTGCAGAAAAGTAAGTGTTCTTCGCTCAACTGATTCTTAAATATGGTCTATAAATGCAAACCTATCGATACTTGTTTCTACGGATTCTTTTTCTGAGCGTGAGCCATTCTTTAAACGAACGGTGAAAGTAAGCTTACAGTATTCAGATGTTTTCAACTTCTCGTTAAGAAAAACTTTTTGCTCCCATTATCGATTCAGAGTAGCTTACAAATTTCTTACTAAATAAGTTTTAACAAATTCTCCTTAGTAGAATTCACTCGAAAATTATTTTCACCACATATTTTACGACGAACTTCTCGATGTGCTTGAATTATAAAGCCTTTCAGCGAGTTTTGTATGATAAGTGACCCATCTCATCAAACTTTATCTAGCCCAAACTACTGGCTCAAAAAATTCCTCATTGAACACTTTTTTTATGCCAGAGATCGTCTCTATTTTGCGATGGTCTATTTGAATCGGTGTTGGTCTGATTATCTGGTAGTCCAAATAGTTTATTCTTGCAATGATTTCACGAGAAGCGTCAATGAAACTGCCAAAATTATCAAGAAAATGAGGTGAAGGTTTCCTGGTCGGGAAGTAAGCTCGAAGATGGCATGAATACAAGAATCAGTGCTTAAATGATAAGCTGCATTTAGATGAATTTCTCATGCCGTTAAACATGTGAAGATGCAGACGTATCTTTTTGGAAGAAATGCAACTGGTTGGTCTTTTTGCGATAGGACTACAAAGATCTGCTCTTATATTTTGAAAGAAAAGTTTTCAGTGTTTCTACAGTTTCATCAGATCTTACCTGATAAATTTCATTTTATCATATTTTATCTGGCAGGACTCTGTCTTGCCCCATCTTGCAGTAGAAATATTTCTCTTACTAAATAAAATGAATTGCAAAAACTAAATAGCACTTGTCAATTCGTATTGCGTGACTGAATCAGGCAACCTTTACTTTAAAACCTACATAACTGGCAAAAAAATTCACTTTGCATTTGTTTAACATAAAATTCATTGACCAGGTAGAATGCTAGTTCAAGCAGCTTGCTTTGATAATAGAAGAGAGTATGGCGGAGGGGGTCATAAAATAATGTGCAAGTACAGCTTTTGCAATTGCCAGTTTCTTCAAAATGTCCTACAAATCGTAAACAGTTTTTACACCCTGGCACTCCTTTGACTCCCGAAGATCTAACAATTTAAATTTATGCTATTACATACTGCTACGAGCATACTAGCCCACTTTGTAGTCTGCGGTTACCATGCGCATTTAAAAAGATTGGTTGGATGGAAACTTGACATGATGTTGCATAAACATTGAAAATAAGAAGCATTTGAAAGATACGTTTATGTATGGGAAGCTTGCAAGTTGAATAAGCATAAAAGCAATGGATAACTCCCTAAATTTAAAAATGCAAAAGTTGTTGTTCTCTTGTGTTTTGTTTGCAAAAATTTTATTAAATTCAAACTTTGATCTAAAATAGGCATTGCGATTAACTATTTTCAATGACCAAAATTTGCCTGACGCAGCAGTTAGTTTCCGTAAACAGAATTTTGAATTAAATTTGCTTTCTTTTGTTACTAAATTTTGTGAAGATCTGTATACAAAATCAGCGATTGGAAAAACCTTGTGTAAGGACATTGGATGGAAAGTTTTTGTCTCAAATGATATCCATAAATTAAATTGATGGCTGTCAAAAAAGCAGAAATTTTTATTGAAGTTTTTTATTCAAACCACATGACCCCATAGTTTCAGGTTTAGCTAAAAATGACAAAGTTCACTTTCAATTTCTTTTCATATTTTTCTTCTTGTTTCAAAACTTTTTTCACTGCTTTTTTATTTGATTGGAATTTAATCCTATCTAATTTTTTACAACTAAAACTTCTGTTTTTTGCATTATTAATTTCTACTGTGCCAGAAGTTCATTGCATGAGACTGAATAAGATCAAATCACGTCGGAAAAATGGCTCAGATTTGTTGATAACTAACACATGGACTCGGCAAAACTAATTTTTCAGCTCACTTAAAGTTTCAATTTCAATTATATATGAAACAACTTATATGAAAAAGCCGAAATTTTTGCTCGAAGTATAATGTAAATTGTTGCAATTATTAAACAAATTCCGTGAAACTTTGTTAAATTTTCTATGAAATGCGGTGAAAAAAGGGTTAAAATTATGCATGAAATGTGCCTAAATTATGGAAGAAACGTGCTGAGGATGCACTGAATTTTAAAGATTTCAGCGTATTCTCAAAATTTCTGAGCATTTCATTGCATTTGTTACAAAAAACTGCACTGAAAGGGCGCTGACGTGTCAACTCGGGTTTGAACACAAAACCAGTAGCGCAAAAATGGGACAGAAATTGGGACACCATTCGGGTCCTGTTTCTGTCACGTGGCAACGAGAATTCATAGAAACTTAGCAATCATGTGTAATTTTATAGGATTAAAAATGCAATCAGTGGATCAAATTAAAATTAGAAAAACAAAAATTTTATTTGTGAACCGCTTTGATTTAATAGAAATTGTTCCTATGTGTTGTAATTATATTCATTTTATTTCGCTAAAACAGGCACAGCTGTTGTGGTACATCTGTTAAATGCAGATCAGTTGCTGTCAAAATTGATAGCCTGCTGAGGTATTGTGCGTGGCTCTTCAACAGTTGATAACTCAGTCCCTTTCACGAATCAGCCAGTCTGGCTGAGTGAAGATCTTTACCCGATAAGAAAGTGAACAAGTAATAAAAAAATGTGGAAATTCAAGAGAAATTTGAATGCACGTGCTCTGGATTTATCGACAACTTTCTGAAAACCATCTTTAAAAACAAATTTTGTAAACAACATTCTGCAACTCTAGGACCCATCTTAAAACCCCTTCCTTTTTTGTCTTCGAAATTACATTGTGGGGTGGATGTGTGAAGGGAGATTATCCAGACTATCGAGTTGAGGCCGAGGAAGGTCGTCAAAACCGGTTGGATCCAAACTTTACAGCCCACCCTCAGCCCCCCCTCCTCCCTGTCGCCTTTCAGGTCATCGAAAAATAAGATTCATGGAGCGGTTTGCTTGTTCAATCGTTATCGCGTCTTGACCATGAAATACAACCTAAGAGCTAAAGATCTGGTCCAGTCTGAAGCAAATCACGATAACAATTCATCCCCCCCCTACTCACTGTTCTTTGAATATCACTGAAAAGGTGCCAGTTTCTATGTCTTCCGTCAAAAGTTACTCACAGGAACAAACCAATAGCAGTTCAGTAGAAAACGTTATGTTAGACGCCTATTCGCCTGGTAGAAAACGCCTATTCACAATTCACTCAACTTTTGTCAGCAGTGAAAAAGATTCCGAAAGATCTATCTGCACGCGTAGACGAGTTAGTTCAATCTGCAACACTGGGCAGTGGCCCATCAGGCCCCAGTGACAATTCAAGCAAATTACCAGATTTGAAAACTATTTGCAGTAAAAAAATTCCAACGATCCGCTGTATCCCCGTGAAGTTTCGAATGCCATGGTCCGGGATTATTACGTCAATCATAGAGGACTGCATCTCAAATCCTGACTGTGTTGATAACTGGAAGAAGTTTTTTGCAGTTAGCAAATGTGTTTTGCGTGCTTCCAACAGAGGGGGTAAAAAACATAAGCAGCAGCAGGAAAACTCAATGATGAATAGATTTGAGCGATGGAGATTGGGTGAGTATGCTGCCCTTTGGTACGAAGCGGCTTCAATGAAGCAAGCAAAAAATAAAAGTAACAGCACAATGAAAGCGCTTGCCTCCCGAGCGAAATCACTTTGTCATCAAGGACAGTTTGGTCGTGCGGCAAAGATCATCGGAGGGAATAGCACCCGACAACAGAAAAACACTCATTGAACTCAAAAAACTGCATCCAGAGGAAAACGAATTTCTTGAGCCGTTGGAAGACTATAGCTGCAAAGCTTATCAATTCGATGAGGGAAAGCTTCTTTTGCAGCTTCAGTCTTTTTCGAAATTCACAGCAGCTGGGCCGTCCAAAATGTACCCAGAGCATCTTCTCCACGCAATCAATTGTTCAATTTCTAATCAATCCAAGCGGGCAATGAATTCCCTAACCAATTTAGTGAACTTGGCCAGCAGGGGCCAGCTCCCAAGTTTTGTGGCTCCAGCTTTTTGTAGTGCTACATTAACAGCATTGAATAAAAAGAAAACCGGCATTAGACCTATTGCTGTGGGTGAAGTTATTCGGCGCCTTGTTGCCAATTGCATTGCAAAAGAAGCAGCCATCGAGGCGGTTGAGTTGTTTGGTTCAAAAAAGTTGGGAGTTGCTGTCAAGGGTGGTGCCGAGAGCATAGTGCATGCCACAAAAATAACCTTCGAAAGAATGAAGAGTGTAAAAAGTGGTGGCATACTTCAAATTGATTTCAGAAACGCTTTCAATTCAGTGAAGCGCAGTCATCTCCTCGGCTCAACAAAAGTTTTGATGCCTAGTATAATTTCATTTGCATCCTTTTGTTACTCGAAACATAGTGATTTGTTCTTCAATAGCTCAATTGTTGACAGTCAGACAGGAGTGCAACAAGGTGATCCACTAGGTCCATTTTTGTTTTCTTTGGCCATCAGGCATCTTATTGACGAAATCGAAAGCAAAATACCGAATCTCTTGCAACATTGCTGGTATCTCGATGACGGAATTATTGCAGGAGCCGAGATCGAACTCTGTAAAGCGTTAGAAAATCTCTCAGAATCAGGAGAAAAATTTGGTTTGGAAGCTATCGTCATTCGAACGCATGACAAAAATTGACAGTTTGATCAAGAGGAACTGTGTAGATGGAATTGAAATTTTAGGAGCTGCTATAGGATCTGACGCTTTTGTTTCCTCTTGTTTAGTCAAACGCGTTAAAAAATTAGAGGAACTTCTAGACAATTTGTAGACGATCCTCAATGTGCTCTTGGTATTTTGCGTTTTTGCCTTAGTGCTCCCAAAATGGTATACTTTTTGCGATGCAATTCTCCATTGGACAAATCAAATAAAATCCTTCGAAAATTTGATTCGGTTCAGCGTGCAACCTTTGATGGCATTCTAGGAGTTTTGTTGTCAGACACCTCTTGGGACCAAGCATGCCTTCCAATCAATAAACTGGTGTAGGAATAAGACGATCAGCAGATCAAGTTCAGGCTGCATACGTCGGATCTGTTTTTCAATCCTCTGTTCTTGTAGAAAAATTAACAGGCCATAATCCAACTGAAGACATTTCATTTGTTAAAGCAGTTGAAGAATTGAGCGAAATTGCGACGAAATATCCTTCTCAAAGAAAAATTCAGGAGGAACTTGATAACTCAGCCTTTGACAACTTCTTAGGTAAACAAAGTTCCATAAGGGAAAAAGCCCGCTTACAATCTCTTTCTCTACCGCAATCTGGTGCCTGGTTATCCGCAGCCCCCATTCCAGCTCTGGGACTACACCTATCTTCCAATGAGTTCCGTGTTGCTCTCGAATATCGTCTGGGTGTAAAATTGTACGAGAACGAGAGAAAATGTCCTTTTTGTAAATCTGGGACTGTAGATGTAATGGGCGACCATGCGGTGTCATGCCATGGTCGCGGTGATATGATCTCTCGTCATGAGCGTATACGCGACAAAATTATATCAGCTTGCTCGGGAGCTCTTTTGTCACCCATCTCTGAACAGAAAAGTTTACTACCCGACAATAACTCCAGACCGGGCGATATCTTCTTACCTGTATGGAATAATGGTCTACCAGCAGCTTTAGACGTTACCGTCACTTCTCCCTTGCAGTCAAGCCTCATTATAAATGCGTCGGAGAAGACTGGTTTCGCTCTGTCAGCTGCTGAGGACAGGAAGTACGAACAGTACGCCCAGAATTGTAGTGAAGTCGGAATTCAATTCATTCCTTTGGCTTTCGAAACGTTTGGAGGATTTTCAGAGACAGTTCGTAAGACCCCCAAACGAATCGCTACTCTAGCTGATAACAGAAATTTGCAGCCGGCGGGGTTGTCGGTAGCCTTCAGTAGGTTATCTCAATCAGTCTCTGTTACAGCAATTCGGGGGTCTGCAATCATGCTCCTCGCAAGGGATGCGTGATTATAGACACATATGAAACGGGAGCAGATCTTCGAATCCTTGTTGCAGAAGTTAAGAGGCGAGTCGGCATTGAATAGTGTGTCATCCATGAGCGGGGACAATCTATAGTGATAAGTTTTGGACTCACCCAATGAGCGGGGAGCCCAAATTTAATGAATTATCATACTAGTTGTACCTCAGTGGCGGGTGAAATGTGATTGTCCAGAACAGGAAGTTTTACCTCAAACAATTTTTCCAAAAAGGAAACTATTTTGATTGCATGATTGATTGCATGGGTTGAACTGATAACAATGATTGTTGATCGTTTATGAACCAAGATTTTCTAATTTCGTGAATTAACTAATTTCAGAGAATACATTTTTTACCCAGAATTGAGCAAAAACATGCCACAGAAATTTCTCTGATTTTTGACCATTATAAGGCGGTGATAATATTAGGACGATTAATCACACAAATCAGCAGCTTACTTTTCGATCAAAATCTTCAGAACTGCAGAACTGATAGCGCAAAAAAGATATTTTTTAATAAGCTGGTGACAGTTTCTAACTCTTTGTTTATACTGTTGATAGAAATATAATCAACGCTCAATTCTGTCACTATGGAGAATAGGGTGATGGAAAAGTTGTTGACTTTAGGTGATGCGCGTGCAGAGTACGAGGAGATCCTGAAACAGTTCGAGTATGGAAAGGGAATGATGTGGCAGGAAGTGTTTGTCCTCCTCTGGATACTCGGTTGTTTCTTCTTTCTACTACTACTACTACTAGTTTAATTGTTATTTGTCCTCAATATCTCATACCATATGATACCACACTCCTAATTTCAAGTTAGATTGTATAGATTGACTCTTGCGAATATCTACAAGATAACAACCTTTTAAATCTGAGCAGTGCTTAGGTTACTCTTTACCCATTCTTCTACTTTCTAGAAGAGCCATAAAAGATTCAAACGCTCTCTCAAATGTTTCTTCCTAAGATTAAATCTTGAGTCTAGTTCAATAGACATGCTTGTATTCGTGGATTAACGTGACAATTAGGGGTTCTTTTTGTATAACAGGAAAGATCTGGATAGAGGTGACAGACTTGAGGACTGTGGGACTGAAGAGTTACGTGAGAGACTACTGGCATTTGATGGACTTCACTATGAACTCACTCTTCATTGTCGCTTTCCTCACTCGATTCATAGACGCCACTTGTGTAAGTTAAGTTAAGTGTATATTACACTACACCAGAAATTACCAATTTTAAAGAAGAAGACAATTTGAAGAAAGAGACAGTCAGTATGTTCGATTACAAAAATCAAAATAAACCATAGAAAATGTCATTCGTATCATCAGTAGTTTACATTACGAGGCAAATGTCAAATTTTTGTTTTTTGGGCTATTTTGACTTTTTGTGGTGGACAAGGGAGAAAATACCTTGTTACAAATTTTCACCTGGAACTACTTTTATTAATCATGAAAAAAATGGATCGAGGATAAACGTGAAGAGCAGACATAAAACAAAGCATAATTTAGTCAATTTTATTCACTTTCCACGATATTGAGCATTCAGTTTGTATAAAATGTTGTCGGTTGATTGTAATTAGTAATTAGTTCAGACCCAATTCAGAGATGTCATTGTTCTGTGAACCCTAATTTAATTGTTCCGACCCCTCTTGAGGGGGGGAGGAACTATGTACTCAAACGGTTTTTTTTGTTCAGACAATTTTGACCGATCGATATATTGATGGTAGAGAGTTGCGAGTGGTATCATTGAAAAGCCCATCCAGCGTAGAGTATGGAATTAAAAAGATTTTTTTTTCGAGTTTCGTATTTTACAAGGAGTTATTGAGGTTTGAGGTTTGAAGTTTTGTGAATAATAGACGCTTTTCCGTTGTTTTTATTCCCATTTTCCGGAATTTTGCCCAAAATTTCGTCAAATTTGACAAAAATTTGTAAAAATTGTTAACAATAGTACTTTTATTTTATTTTCAGAGACAAAAAGGTTTAGTTGACTATTTTGATTTAATTGTTTTGGCTAAAATTTGTCAAAATATTTCAAAATTCAGCCTTTTTCATCAAAAATTGCACGAAATAGGCTTCTTTGGTCCAATTTGATTGAAACTGCCGGAACTACACATCCAAAAAACAAAAAAAAACAATCTTTGTAAACTACAATGAGAGCTATTTTTACTTCCACTTCCATTGAGAGTAGTCTAGAATCAAAGTTTGTCCTTTTTTTGCAAATTTTTTCTATGATTTTCGAAAATGCAGCAATTATTTTTGATCTTTTAACTAATAAATTGTCAAGGTTTAAAGCATTCGAAACAATTGAGTGTTCAAACAGCAAAATCAGGGCATGTTTTGAACCAATCTTGGACTGTTGCAATCCAAAAAAAACTCGGATTGCAATCAGTCGGTCTTTTTTTTCAAAAAAAGTTCGATCTTTTTATGTTAACTAAAAAACCGACTAATTCCAATTAAATCTTACTGTTGAAAAGTTCAAATGGCTTCCTAAACAGTTCCAAATAAATGTATCTATTTTTTACACCAAAATTTTATGGTCGTTTTGACTTTTTAATAAGTTTGCTTTATAAATAAACAATGGCTCATTGAACTTTGCCACTATTTGCTTTGGTCAACTTGTAGCTTAATATCAGTAAGGAAAATATGATTCATCTTCCTTATTTTCTACTGAACTAAATTGTAATGTCTTTTGCGGTCTTAAGCATTAAATTACGATGTTCTGGCTTTGATACCACGAGATTTCGATTTTTTTTTATTTTTTGTTATTGGCCCATTTTTCAAGTTCTTTTCTCTTTTTGTGGCTTTATTGCATTATTGACAGTTCAAATTTTACATTATTGGCGTCCAAAAGGGGGAACAATTGAACATATAAAAGTCTTAAAAGGCATAGATTATGGTATTAACGACTTCGATACACCTTTCTCGAAGATTATAATTGATTTTTTTTACAGTTTTCTTTCAATGTAATTTTTATTTTGCTTTACCTGCATAATGACAGGTCTCCTTGGCTTTTCATGGAACAATAAATGAGCTTTTCATCAGATTTGGGTGGATAGCTGATGGCTTTCATGACTTTGAAAACAATTGTTTCCAAAAACAAAAAAAACTCTTTTCAACATTGTTTAATTTCGCATTTTTGTTCTTTTTGTCTATCAGTTAACTAGTCTCGTTAAATAAACGTCATATTAGAAATTATTGTTGTCAAGAAGAGAGGGTGCAAGTTTTCTAAATCTAAAGTTTTTTAAAGAATTAGTTATGAATTTTCTGGCTTCGACAACGGTTTTTCGCACAAAAAGTAAACTATTTTTTCATTTTTGTCTACATTTAATGTTCTGTTTGTAGACGCAAGTAATTTTCTGAATAAACAAAATTCTCAAGCGTTTCTGTGTGACGAATAGACGAACCTATTTACTTATTTTATTTTGTAGCTAATGGCTTTCATGACTTTGAAAGTAATTGTTTCTTAAATAATTATTTTTTTCTTTTCTTTTTTTGTTGTTCTTTTTGTAACCGCATCAAAATCAATTAAAGACATGTCTTAAGGCCTTCGTATAGAAGCGCATGTGATCGTAAAGATGTTGGATGATTTCAATTGTTATCTAATGGTTTTCATTACTTTGAAATTAATTCCTTTTAAAAATAACAGCCAATTTTTTTTATCTTTGCTGTTTTTTGTTCAACCTAGTTACTTATCATATTTTTTATCTAATGACTTTCATGACCTTTAACATAAATGTTTCTTAAATAATAGTTTTTTTTCTTGTCTTTATTTGTTGTTCTTTTTGTAACCGCATAAAAACCAATTGAAGACATGTCTTAAGGCCCTACTATAGAGGCGTACGTTATGATAAACATGTTGGATGATTTCATTTGTTATCTAATGGTTTTCATTACTTTGAAATTAATTGTTTTTAAAAATAACAGCCAATTTTTCATCTTTCCTGTTTTTTGTTCTTCTTTGTTTTTTTTTGTTACCGAGCTTTTTTATGAAGCTATCCCATATCTTTTCCAGTGAAGTACAAGTCATTTTGTTTATTTTCAGTTTTATGCGACGCTATTTTAACCTTTTTACTAAGTTTTGGATGTAATTATTGTTTGTTGTTATTGTCGTTTGATTTTGTTGTTCGTCTTGACTTGCTTTCCTAATAATAAATTCATCAATCTAATGCGGCATTTTTCAGTCCACCGAGTTATTTGCGTTGGAGGCGATCCTTTTGTTCGAACACATTTGTTTGAAAAAACTTGAAATTTTGGGGTTTTTCTATCTGTTCCTTATTTGGTAGACATTTATGCCGAAAATCTGGATGAGCGGGGTCGGAACTTTATGTGCGAACGCACATTACCGAGCCTCCTTGTTTGTTGAAAAACTGTTGGTAGTGTTCTTAATCAACAAATAACATTCAGCGGGTTATTCCGTTAATTAATAACGAATAATGAGTATTTGCAAAACTGTTAATCGATCCATAATTATCAAAGCTATGAACATTTTTGAAATCAATCGCCAATTAGGCTCTCTATTATTTAGGCCTAATGGACACTATCCTAAATATTAGACATTCTGAACATGAACAACAGTAACGCGCGGCCAAGTGTGACCATGCGGTAGACAACAGTGACAAAGTCTTGTCACTTTTTATCACTTATGTTTAAAAAAAACATTATGGCGGATCTAGCTGCACTTGAATTGAATTTTTCTCAAATTTCCGCACACATGTCAGACTATGGTATTACAACAAAGCCGTGAAAAAAAACAAGCTTGAGGAAATTTACTCGAGAATGCAACTTTGGTTTAATCCTGGCCATATCTAACATTGAAATTTTAAAATGTTACAGCATTGGTCACATTAACTGCACCTGTTTTTAACAAAAATAAAATTTACAAAAAAGGTTTTTAGCAACTATTTACGACCTTTATTTAACTTTTATGCAGTCTTTTTGTCTCACTAATTTTACTTAATTTCTGGTTACTTGCTCACGCTTGACTCCATGTGAAGATTTATAATCTAGATTGCGCACAATGAGAAATTTGTGCATCTGCATATGAAATCACCGTATGCGCCATTGGCAAAAACAAATACTACCTTAAGTTATTGATAATTTTTATATGAACCGAAATTTAAGCCTACTACTTAGTTAAATAGTAAGAGTTACCAATAATTTGAGCGAATAAGTATTTTAGAATCACTCGAAATTCGAAAATAACTTTTTGAACAAAAATGGTTCATGGCTCAAAAAAAGTGTTAAAAGAGCCTCACAGCGTGTAAAAAATTTTTTATTTCAAGGTGATCTGTATGACCACAATGATTACCACAAAAGCAAAACCTCGTTAGAGTTAAACAAAATTTGCACAGATCTTTTAAAAGCATTTAAAATGATTCTCAACAAACAGCAAACAAATCTTTAATTTTTCTTTGGGGAAGTAAACAAGTGAACTTTTTGATTTTGCAGCTATTTGTTGCTTGCAAGTAAGAAAATGATAAATGATTCTCAGCTTCATCTTTTACCCTTATGTTTTTTTGTTCCGTGTTATACACAAAATCTTGTTTTTCTGATAATCAGTTTCGGAAAAACTAAATATACATATTTATGTGCATTGATGCTATTATTTTGAACAAGGCCAACAAACTTTCCGGTAACAATCAGTGAAAGCTCCAAAGGTGTCTTTGGTCGAACTAAAGCCCTTTATGTGATTTTCAAATAAATTTGAGGAGTGCGGTTTGACCAATATGTACATTAAATACCGTAATCTCATGCTTTTACATAAATAATCGGTTCTTAAAAAAGGAGGTTACTTGATAGCAGTGTAAAAAGTTGAATGCTTAACTCAATTTTGCGTTTGTTCAACATACACCACAACTAGTCTTTTTGTAATTGTTTGTTTAGTTGCTGGTAAGATTAAGCCTTGCAGTTTTTCTGTAACCTTGAATGCCAGCCTAATTTTTGAAATACATGCTTGAGATAAAATCTTGCGATATGAATAAAAACAATTTGTGAACAATTCTAGCAATAGTAAAACAGGGCCTTTGACCTTTGTCTTAGATCCATGGATGAATTTCAAAACTCTTATTTTTTAATAGCAGTTTAAACGGCTACCCATAATTTTTCATGACATTTTTGTACAAATTATTTTTGATTTTTTTTCTCTATTACATATGTAAAATATTTGTACACAACTAAAGTGGGCGAAAATTGAGGTAAGTTGTTGAAAAGCATTTTTTTGCTTTCAAGATTTTTTGTGATGATTTTCAGTGGATTTCTTCAATAAATCTTGAACTGATAATCTGCTGCTTGTTGAAATTGCAAAACTTTATCAGTTGACCTACACTTTTAAAGGAGTCTTTCAGTTCAATTCTTTTTTATTCATTTTATCGTGAGAACATTTATTATTTTTCCAAAGTTGTAAGCCAAGCAAAGCTATGATTGGATGCTTTTAGTTTTTACAATTAACAATGACTGTTGTCTTTTTAAAATCTGTTCAAGTATTTTTATGATTGCTTAAATTAGTTTCGAGTAATGTTTTAGGTAAAGCCGAACAAGAAATTCAGTGAAAACGCAAGCAATTTTGCAATGCAACTTTCTCCCCTAATTTTCAAGTAGATTTTCAAAAGTGGCTTTTAAAAATATCGCTACTCGTTAGTAAGTAATAATTTGTTACTCTCAAAAGAAATTTGTAGCAATTATGTTACTCCTGTCGGTTTTTTTAATGCGATTTTTTATCTGGTCCATTTGACTTTTGTTCCTGAAAAATGGGATAAACTGGTAGCGCGCAGCGGGCATTAAGTGCTTTTGGACCCGTTCAGCTCACTAGTCTCCAAGTATGCGATTCACAGAAACTGTTTTGGAGACTTATACCTATTCTGTGAAGGGCGGTTCTTAGAGGTCCCCCCCAACACCCTAGCCTCACTAAACCGTGGTTAACTACTGACGAAGCCAACCGCTCACCGGTCGTTTGAGAGCAATTCGTCCGACGTTAGTTTGTTATGTTTTTGTTGCTCACGTGCATCAAACTGGCTTCGCCCCACTGCAAACCTCAGAACCCCAATTTTGATGATCTTTTCGTGCTATGCTGCAACTGTTTTGATGTGCATGGCACCATATTTTATTACAGTAATGAGCAGTGAGTTTTAGCTCAATTCAGAGATGAGTTTTTCTATCCTGACTTACCTCACTCTGTCTTTACTTTAAACCTTTTCAAGGTCAGTAGGGGACTCCTCGTAACGAAATCTGTTAGGCTGTTATTAATGAAGCATCGGGACTGATACTTAGTAAGCATCATAATACCATAATTTTTCTGAAATATATCCACGACAGTCGAGATGAAGCTTCTTATGTTAGAAACAACCTCTGATTAGACATTTCTTGTACTCGTTTTAACCCCGTCATGAAGTGAATAAGTGTCAGTCCAAAATCATTTCAGTATGTGACTCTGAATGGGTTTGATTGGATCAGTGGTGGGCAATATTTGTGTGATGTTTCAGGACGTGGCGTATGTGTTTGAGATAGTGACAGGACAGCCCTCAATCATATACATATACACAGTTGGAAACACAACTCAACAGGTATTTAACAAGGTTACATGACAATTTACCCAATTCCATTTTACCCAATGCCATTTTACCCTACGCCATTTTACCCAACCTGCCATTTTACCCAATGCCATTTTACCCAATGCCATTTTACCCAATACCAACTTACCCAATGCTCTTTGATCTTTTCGTTCAATTATCCGATTACAAATTAGCAGTCGCTATTACAAGGATGATTTAAATTACAAATATACAGTTCTATTCGTCTATTCAATTTCAAATAGCCATATCGTAAAATATTTTAAACCATTGTAATATTCTTTCCTCAAACAAACTGGAGTCTTCAAAAGTTAATCCGAATTTGTCCTGTCCGCCCCTGAATATGTAATTGATATTTTTCTCGAAATTTAATCTTAATCGAAAATTATAACGGCTAACTTAACTCACTGTTTCTGGGCCATAGAAACCAACTTAATCCCAAAAAACCTGCACCAATTTGTTCACAGGTTCCTGAGAAGAATCACTTTTGTTCATGTAGTATTAGCTGCCCAAGCAATCTTTTCTTTCAATCATGAGTCTTTTTCTCTCTAGAGTCCGGAGTCACTGGCTGAGTCTACCCGATTTGGCTGGCACCTGGACAACCCACTGTTGATGTACCAGAGTGTGTTGGGGGTGGGAAGTCTGCTGGCATTCCTGAGAATCATGTGGTGGTTCAGAGCCAGTCAGCAATTGGGGAAACTCCAGGTAGGAACAAGAAAATATTCATAATTCCTTGATCGTATATAAACAGGTGCAAATGTTGTCAAAATGGACAGTGTATTCAAACTGGTATTCTGACGAAAGTTTTGAGATAAGAGACACCATCGGAACTGAGGAAGAGGTTTTCCTAAATTTTCCCCTGATTAGAGCCTTCTCCAATAATATGATGTGATCCGACAGCAACATCTTTAAAACCTCAGCCTGTGCATTAGACCAACATCTCTTATTATCCTCACCTTGGGTACCTCTAATGACCCGTTGTTCTCTTGAGATTATTAATGCCAAATTGCAATACAATATCACACTAAATAAAGTTAAGGTATTTTTAACCTTTGCGGAGTTAAGGTAAACCGTTGATAAGGTAGAGTTAAGGTAAAGTGTCTGGGCTTGGTTAAGGCAAAGTTAAGGGAATTTTTAAGCCCGTATTTTAAATGCTTTCATCTGACAACAATAGTGCAACATAACTCAACTCCTGGTTGCCATAATGAGAAACAAGGCACAGTAGTTAAATCATTAACAGTTAATATGAGTAGTAAAGGAAAGTGACTAGAACCTCAACGGGGGGGGGGACGGACAATTTTTGCAATGCACATCTACAACGGGGTGGGACACTTTATAGGTTGCAAAAATTGTCCCCCTCCTTTTTTGACCAAAAATGGAAAACTTTTCGGTTGATTTTAACTTTGTTCAATTTGTTTACAAGCTTGACCCAGTTTTTGTTACGACTAACTGTTTGCTGCGGGGTCTGTTTGTTTGTTTAGAACAGTGATATAAATTAAGCACTGCTATTGCTTAGACAATTTTTGGAGCGCCCGTCTACTACGGGGTGGGACACTTCCAAAAATTTTATAGATTGCAAAAATTGTCCCCCCCTTTTGACCGAAAATGGAAAACTTTTCGGTTGATTTTAACTGTGTTCAATTTGTTTACAAGCTTGACCCAGTTTTTGTTACGACTAACTGTTTGCTGCGGGGTCTGTTTGCTGCGGGGTCTGTTTGTTTGTTTAGAACAGTGATATAAATTAAGCACTGCTATTGCTAGCATTGCCATTACATGTTTTGTGTATGATAAAAGTATTCAGATCCAGTTTTTCATATTTGAGAATTTACCGCTAATGGGCGTCGACACTTTTTGAAAAATGGGGTCGAAAAATTTTTTTGCGTTTTTTCGGCTTTAATCAATGTAAAAATGTGTGAAACATGTTTTTTGAGTAAAAAAAGTTGTCGGAAAAATTTTTTTCAAATTTTGAAATTTTTGCCCTATAGGAGATCAGAACTTGTAAAAGTTTTTGAAAAATGGGGTCGAAAAATTTTTTTGCGTTTTTTCGGCTTTAATCAATGTAAAAATGTGTGAAACATGTTTTTTGAGTAAAAAAAGTTGTCGGAAAAAATTTTTTCAAAAATTGAAATTTTTGCCCTATAGGGAGGACAAAAACTTGTAAAAATTTTTGAAAAATGGGGTCAAAAATTTATTTTTTGTGTTTTTTGGTTTGAATCAATGCAAATAGTTGTGAAACACGTTTTGCGAGTGATAAAAGCGGTTAGAAAAGACTTTATTGGAAATCGAATTTTTGTCCTACAGGAGGACAAGAACTTATAAAATTTTTCGAGAAATAGGGTTCAAAATCTTTGTTGATTTTTTGTCTCTATTAGATGTGATACGGTGTTAATCATGTTTTGTGCATCAACCACACCCCAACCAACACGCCCAACCCACCAATACCCGACCACATCCCAACCAACACGCCCAACCCACCAACACCCAACCACACCCCAACCAACGCGCCCAACCCACCAACACCCGACCACACCCCAACCAACACGCCCAACCCACCAACACCCAACCACACCCCTACCAACACCCCCAACCCACGAACAC
Organism: Convolutriloba macropyga; assembly: GCF_964194025.1. Lineage (NCBI taxonomy): Eukaryota > Metazoa > Xenacoelomorpha > Acoela > Convolutidae > Convolutriloba > Convolutriloba macropyga. The sequence goes on along the minus strand of NC_134481.1, from coordinate 38,174,655 downwards.
ACACGTCCAACCAACCAAGCTTCAACCCACACGCCAAACCCATCACTGCATATCAAGCAAAATAATTGTAAATTACATAGCCACAATAATGACCTAAAAATTATTCTTTATGCAAATTTTGTGAATAAGCACTGTCATATTCTAGATTATATGAAAGTACATATGCACAAAAATATGCAAAAAGCCAAGAGGAATAACATGAACGAACCAACCTTGCAGGTGGAGATAAATTGCTTCCTTGATAACTGAAAGATATGAATATATAAACTTTTATATATCACGCTCAATCTTGTTCATCAGTTTGTGTTTTTCGCAAATAAACGTGAACACACCAGTGCTCTAATTTTTGTTTTTAAATGGCAGATCCAATGAGATGTCATTAAGTAAAATATTTCAGCATCTTTATGCAAATTTTGTGCGTATGCACTTTCATATACCAAATAATAACTGCAAGTTTGCACCCCATACCTTTCCTCATGAAAAATGAATAAAGCGAAGGCTTGGTTTTCAATTAGTGTCAATACATAACGAAACCTAAGTCAAAATTAGAGTAATTCTTTGTTATTGTTTTTGCTAAACCTTGAGTATTTCAACGAGTTTGTATATGTTTGTCTTCCGTTATTCGTTTCCTGAGCAACTTTTGCAATTTTAGTGATTCTCTACTGTGATGATCGTAATTTTCCTGTGACAAAACCATTTCTTGTCTTGGTGTTTTTGAATACTCGGTAGCAAAATTTACTCCGAGGATGCTCGGATTTGTTTCGTTTTCGTAAGCCGCATTTCAACCTTTTTGATTTGGTTTATCGACCAACCGCTACCATGTGATGAAAAATTGTTCAACGCTATTATCATTTGCTCGGTCATTTCAGAGAAGCATTCGTTATTTAATCCAGGAAACTCGACCCTTTGTGCTTTCGAATTTGCAAAGATTGTTATATGTTCAACTGCAGCTTGTGAAGTTTCTTCATCCACTGGTTTTGTAAGCTCTACAGTTGCACAGAATTGAACTTTTTGTGGTTGAGTTTGGGTGTTCAATCGAATGACATTGTCAATTTCGTTTTGTTTACCGCGCATGAAGCTGAGCAAATCAATATCATTATTGTCCACCGAAATGTCATGTATTTTAAGAACACCACCAAAAGCCTTCTCAGTGGCAAAAATTTCACCTGATGTGTCAATTTTTGCGTCCGAGTTCCATATTGGTAAGCCATGAACTTTATTCATGTGTTGCACATAGGAAGAGTCACCAACAAAAAGTTTATTGCAATAAAGACAATATCGGGGTCTGAATGAGAGATGCTTTTCTCTCATGTGATTTTCCATTTCAATAACCCCACTTCTTTCATAACCGCATGCATGGCATACAAAGGAATTATTTTCTTTGTACTGTTTATGGACTGTTTGTTTGTGACGTCTGAGACTACGCTTGTCTGAAAGTTTTTTGTTGCAAATAGTACAAGTTTCGGTACTCATTGATTTTCCTTAGTTTCAAAATTAAATTGAGTTGTGATATTTAAAAAAAATCCGCTAGTGCCGTCAGTCGTTTTGAGTCGTGTTTGGTCAGTAAAATGCGCAGGACATTAAAACAACGTTTAATATGTTAGAGTAAAAGTTTCTAAATTTATGTTTTAAAGCAAGCCGAAATTGAGGGAATTAAAACAAACTAATACGAGTGAATACGCAAAAGACAAATGCAAAATTGTGTATAGCACAATTTACAATTTCCTGTTGAGTCATTCTTTTGGAAAGTGGTTTTGTTTACAATTTGTTTATTGACACAGTTTTCTTTGCTCTGCATGCACAACGAAACTAAAATTGTTGCTAAGACTCTTATGTCAATAATAAAACGGTTCTCATGTTTGCCAAATTATTGTTAATTAGACAGGAGATAAAGCGATAAATTTTAGCGTTTGTTTAATCAACATAGTATTTCCGCTATTTGAAAACCTTATTGTTAAAGAAAATAGAATCTTATTGATAAATTATTGATTGCCAGATTAGTTAAAGAACTGTAATTGGTTAAAGATCATGTTCGAACCTGATCAATGAAAAGCATACATGAGAAATAATTAATTTTAAAGCGATACAAAATTAAAACAACATTAAAACAACAGAATGTAGAGCAAGTAATATTTTTTTTATAGGCGAGACAGTTTGATTACCTTCTTTGATGGAGCATAACAATTGCTTAGAGGTGGAGTCTCTTCTTCATCAGAAAAATTGTTCGACAGTGAGGGAAGCTGCTTTTCAGGCGTTTTCGTCGAATCTTTATCCGGTTGCGATACAGTTTTCATATGTCTTCTTAGGCTGCGCTTATCCGAGAGCGTTAGATGACAGATTTTACAATCGACACTATTCATTTTCGTTAGTTCAAACTTAAACCTTTGTGGAACAAGGAAAGAAAACTAGCCAAAGGCTAAAAATTTTGGGACAATGCCTGACTTTTCAAAAGATTTTAGATATTTGAATCAGAAGCTAAAGAAAATAGTTGTCGTGTGTTTGTAAAGTGCTTCTGTAAAGGCAAAAAGCAAATGACAAAATCGAATATTGGGTTGTCACACATTTTCACAACTCTCTAACCCAATCAGAGTGCGCGTATTGTTTATTTACTTTTGCAACTGAAAGCTACTGCTCGGCAAACGTTTTGTTTACATTTGCAACTGAAAGCTACTTCTGAGCAAACAGTGGGCCTCTAGTCTCGCAGACCGCTGTGCCAATAACAGAGATTCAACTGATTACCTGCTTTCCTGCTTTTTGTTTGCTCAGTGCAGACAGGTCAGGCTGCGGGGTTATTTGTTTACCCCAGTTTTGTTTTATCACTAGTATCGCGTACTAGTATCTGCTGAAAATTGTTTACTGATTTTTTGTCATGATATGAAAATACCCAAGCTTCAGCTGGTTTTAATTCTACCCTTTGGACTTTTGTTTATTTGTTTAATACAATCTTTCATCCACTTGTTTGTTCAATGTCTGAATTTTTCTGCAACGCTTAATTCCTTCTTCCAAACATTCATGCTATGTTTGATGCTGAGATGAATCATTAGTGAAAATTAAATTAAGAACTAGTTTAAAGAAGTAAACACAAAGTTCATACGTTGAAACACAGTAATCAGCCAAAAATAAAAAGTTCAATATGTACAATGAGTTTGACGAAAGTTTGTTTTGTTTAGAGCCGAGATAACTTGATCACCTTCTTGACTGGAGCGTAACACTGATTTAACGGAGGAGTTTCCTCGATGCTAACGCCATCCGAAAAGTTATTGGAAAGTAAAGGGAGACTTTTTTCCGGAGTTTTCATGTCACTAGGCGATTGAGATTGATCGAAACTCCAAAAATCTGATATCTGCTCAACTTCTTCTAGCTGTCCTAGTTGATTTTCCCAAATTTCAATGCACTCATGATCGTAGTCTGCAAAAAGTTTTCTTGTTCGCTTTGTCAATTTTTTGACATCCTGCTTTTTTGTTTGAATGGGAGTAATACATCCATAATATCGATGAGCATATGGAGACTCTTCTTGTCTTGGTGATTTTTCTGGCGTTTTTGTAAGATGAAATAAATCGTTTTGTTTTGTGTATTCAAGTATTGGTTCAATGTAATTAACTGGAACAATAAAGCTGTTTTTTGTGTGCCATAATTGAGTCTTGTCATCAAAGCTTTCCTTCACAAGGACAATATTTTTGAAGTTGTGACAATTTCGCACAAGGTTTCTAGTACCTCGCTCACTTGTTTTTGCAATCTCTAAATATTCAGCAGCCATATTACAGGTGATGGATAAACAATTGAGATGTTTTTACTGATTTTCCGGATTTAAGCGGTAACAAAGCAAACAGTTTTCTTTCGAAGGAAAGTTTTATAAAGACTTAACAGCAGAGTCTAAAACCTAAAAACAATTCTGAGAACAAGAGAAATGAAAACTTGTTTTTATATGGTATGGAACTGAATGGAAAAGCAGGATGAAAGCAAATTCTAGAAGAAGGTTAAGTAACAAAAGACTTGCAGTAATGTAATAAGGAGCCAAAGAACTAAAGAATTTTCACAAAACTTATATTGATCAACAAGAGAGAACAATGGCGGAAAGATTGAAAAAATTGTTGCAGACCGATTCGTTTATTTGACTTAATCATTTCATCATTATTCCGTCATGTCTATAAATAGAATTATGTCATATTGACCTAAGTTGAATTGGGGTGCTCTCGGGAAATATAAATAGACTCGAGGAGGCGAACTAATTTATCCATTGCTAATGAAAATTTGTCAGTTTTTAGATTTAAAGGTCGGGACTTGTAAAACTGTTTTCCGCTATGGCCTTTATAATGCTTGGCCCGGCGATGTTGCTTTAGTGAAAGGAAATTTTTAAATTGCCTTGGACAATTGTGACATTGAATGGGTCTTGATTCAGCAGGGTATATTTTTTCCGATCTTTTGAATTTCATATTTCGTATAAACGTCATAGCTGATATAGAGGAGTATAAATTTGTTTACACGCTAGGGTGGGTGGGTTTGTTTGCTCAGCTGTTATCTTGTCTAGACATGTTGGCGTGGGGTTTGAAATTGTTTACATTCCAATAAACAGTAACTTATTAGTCATTCATCATTTCAGATTACTTTGATACAGTTTGTCTCAATATATGCAACATTATGGGTAATGTTTTGTCGAAGGATGCTGAGTACAGTGACTTTCATTTGGATCTCTCGCTCAATAAAAACGGCTTGTTAGGGCTGCTGTTAAGAATTATCATACCACTGGCACCTATTTATCCTTGAAATTGTTCAAACGTGATAGTGAACAGGTCGACTGGGATTTCAATCAAAAAATTACACTTTCGGCGCCAGAGTTTCGGTTGATATGTCAGAACATAGAAAGACTAGAACAAATGCTTGATCAACCAGTTGGCTTGATCGACTCACTTCTAAAACCGGATTCAACTGATGACTCGAAGCGTCCAGCAAAACGGGCTGGCAAAAAACCGACTCAGCGCCAAAAGAAGATACCAAAAACATCTGTAACAGTCAATGAGGAATCGGAATAATTTCTCTTATTAGTTTTGCTTCCTGTCATTGTTTATGCTTTCATAGTTAGTTCATTAGCTTTTTCTTTTTCGTTCGTTATGGTTGAGGCAATGTATGAGAACAGTCCCGCATATTTCAAGAAATTTCAAAAACGTTTCAAGTACAATATTTGTGAGACGGAACCAAAACTTGAACACACAACAATTGAAAATTATGCATATGAATATCATTCATCTGCTACAGTTATCGAAGGTTGTACATTTGGCTCCAATCATTATCATGTTATGTATGAATTTGGTTCGCAGGATGATAATTTAATCGATTCTCTTTATGTACCTGCGGTGATACCGTGTCTCGTTAACTGTTTCAAATTACTTATTCAGCCTACGCAAAAAGACTTTGTTAAGCGCGGTGCAATAATTTCACGACTACATGTTGCTGTTGAGTACCTTTCAAAATCAACTTCTTCTTCAGTTAACAAGAACCAGAAACAACTTCCAGCACCTTTGAGTGAGGCAACAGCGAAATCTATTAGTACTTTTACGGCCAACAAACGTTCTTCTACAGTCCCTGATGTAACTATAAAACGATTTTGCCAGCTTATGATAGGTGAACACTCCTCAACTCTTTATCAGATAAAGGATATTCTGCTTAGTGGCCATGGGAGTTTTGTGCGAGAATCCTCAAACTCTTTCATAACCTTTCAATTTTGTAAAAATTGATACTCAAAAAAATGTTGTTGTTGTTTCAAAATTAAATTAACTTTTACTTCATATGTTTTACAAAAGCTAGCAACTCTAATTCATTTACATCATGTATGAATGGAAATTTCTCACTATAAAAATAATGAACAATATATATGCAAAATAAACCACAAAGCTGGGAGTCTGATGATTGCAATGGAGACTGAATGTCTCTTCTATGTTGCATGATATCCATCATTATCTCCAAGTCTTTACACTGTTGTAAACGGTTGAAAATATCCTTGTAGGTAGTCAAGGGTAGAGCCAATGGATCCGCAAAATATATTATTGGGTATGCATATCGTTTAGCTAGCACTACCCAGTGGGTTCCAATAGAGTTGGATCGTGATTCATTAACAATAATAAATGTGTTGGTTTGCAAGTTCAGAGGAAAATTATCAGCGGCATAAACCCCTCTGAATTTGAATTTGAGGTGTTTACACTTTTTCACTTGAAGATGAATTTGGTCTTCGTCCATTAGTATGTGATCATGGGAAGAGCGTTTTTAGATGCGTTTCTTGCAGAGTCAATGTAGATCGTAGAGGCTTTTTCCCCAAGAAAAAATATTTCAACATTATGAGCTAACGCTGCATCGAACTTGAGCTCGACAGACAATGATGAACTTGTGAGCTCTGGATGAATAAAGTCATGAGTTGCCTCTTGAGTGCTGGTCAGATCAAATACCATTATATAATGGTTTGCGAACTCACTCAGAGGTATTCCATGGCCATTTTCTACATAAGCTAATGCACTCATTGAATTGTAGTACAACCTCTTGTTGTCAGTTGTTGACATTGGAGTTCCAGCCGTTGCAAAACCATTTCGATAAATGGTTATCTCTCTTAAACCAAATTTTTGATAATGGAATGGATTAGCGGTGTTGGTACCGATGAATGCTGTACCAACGCATAATGCAACAATGACTCTTCTGATTGGCTCTTTAGTGAAAATATCCTCATGTTTCCAGCTTTGTTGGCCTGTTGTAGCCAAGAATGTTTTGGTAATTACTTCATTGTATCGGTAAATTGCCGGAGTTTTCAATAATGTCTTCTCAATTTCACCTACAACATTATCTGACACCGTCATCTTCCTGATAAACAAATTAGCCTCATCTATTTTAACCTTGTAGTGTTTCGCGGGGTCCTCACTAATGACGGCAAAGTCATCTTGAGATCTTCTCATTGAAATGCGTAAGGTAACTCCCATAACCAAATGTTTCTCACATGAAAAGAAATCAACCGCCAACTTTCCATATAATGTTATGCGTACGGATTGTCGCACTGTTCTTTTACTTATATCTGATATTGCTGTTGGAATAGTGCCCGGGTGTTCCTCATACTCGTAACCCTGACATTTCAGCCATGTTTTCTTTGCGTCTGTCCCATGAGAGAATTCAGTTTCTATGAAACTTTTGTGTGCATAGTGCCCATTAGCTGTTGAAATTTTGATACCATTTGCAGAAACAGTACAGTCGGCGAAAAGTGAATGAAGGATATTATTAGCAAAGTATGGAAGATCACTGGCATTAGCGTCACCAGCTGTGTAGCGCAAATCCGTTCCATCTGTTTGAAGTATTCGACACTTGATCTCCAGGTAAATTTTTTGCAAGTCAATGAAATTGTTACGATCACCAACAACTTCAAATTCCAATGATGATCCTGAAGGCGAAAAAAGCGGTCCTGTTTTTTGCTCGAATGATTGATCAAATGTTACCAGCAAAGGTGGTTTTTCAAGTCTAAAGAACTGTGAGTGGCTTCAGATGGTATCACAATATTAGTTCGCATTTTTCACTCGCGAGAAAAAATCCAGACGACTCCTTTTCGGACGGGGTTTTTGAGAAATGATTCTTCTGGTTGAGATTTTTCGTTTTTGGTTTGAACGAGGTCTCGTGTATTGTCGCCTTTTTCGTCTAATTATTTTACGGCCTGATGCAATACGTGATTGAAGAGATCCACCTATTTGTTTGCGAGCTGTTTTTGCTACTGTACTTTTCAGTGCTTGTTTTGCTGACTTTCTTTTGGTTGCAACTTCTACTAACTCTGGTGCTCCCTGAACCAATAAATCACGACCGATCTTTTTCGCTGCGGGCCAGAGAAATTTGCGTGCTAATGGCAGAGCAACTCTTCCAATACCTGCAGCAAGGGCTCCAAAACCGCTGCCTCTTTGTCTGTAGTGTCCGGAAAAATGCGGCATTGATTGAGATGCTTGATTGCTGTAGTATGTCTCCATATCAAATAATTTTTTGAAATTTTAAACTGGCTATAACTGTTCCGGTACCAGTAAAAGGAATTAGTTTTCCAGTTTCGTTTCTCAACTCTACCTGGATGTTCTGAGATATTGTTTGATAATATTGGCTTGTAATCCAAATTTGTGTAAGACTTATGGTGTATGGGTGTCACTGTGTTTATGCTACCGTTTCTCAAACGTCTTTCAGACTCAATGATTTTTATTACCGGAGCTCTCACATCACCAACGGTTTGATGTTCAATTATATCAATGTATACAAATATTAGCTGTGATCCGCAAGTGATATCAACTGGAAAATCTCCAACATGTCTGTTCAAAGTGTTGCCTGCTTTTTCTGACTTGTAACCAATGTGAATAAAACCAGGATTCGAAATATCTCTTATTCCTTTAAAACCAAGAATAATGGGGACTTCTTCATCTTCAAATGACAAACCTTCGTTAGGCCCAAATTTCAAAACTAATTTTTGCGTTACAGTGTCAAAATCATAGTCAAAGTTTTTCAATTGAGCGATTCGAACAATTTCTTCCAGAAGATCTTCTGAACTGTTGTATATACCTTTGCGAATTCTTCGAAGTTGTCCAGTGCGGTTATGTGAAGCATCAAGTTCAGCGCCAGAACTGACATATGCAACTATTTCGGCTGAGTTCATATTGTTGATGTTTGATGGAAATGACATTGAAGCAAGGGCAACTTGCCAATCTCCATCTAACTGTAATGGTTGGGCGAGTTGATTTCAAAACTTGGCATAGTATTATTGGTAAAAATTCCCATTGATGCATTCGATATCAAATCAATAGTAAATTCTTTATTAATACTCATGTTTAGTCTTCGACAGAAAGGACGTTCACTTGGACTAATTCTGGTTCATAAAATTTACCTTCAATTATAACGTTGTTTGCGTCTAAAAGGTTGTATGTTGGTGGACTAAGAGTGGCAACCTTCACTACTGTGAAGACTTCGTCTGTGTAATTTTGTTTATAACCTTTCCTAAATGTTTCGTCTGGCTTTGCAATCCGAACCAGGTCTCCTTCTTCGTATTTTGGCTTGTACTTTTTTGTGCTATCTGCTAGGGATATTAGAAACGGTTCATGTTTTTTGAAAGTTTTATTAGGCGCAAGTTGGGTAACACGATTAACACGACTGTTTATAGTATTTACAAACTGGGGCAATTGCTTAATATAAGTCCAAGTCCAATTTTCCTCCAGGTATTTGTGAATAATGTTTTTGATTGATCGAATATTCCTCTCAGCAAATGCCGACTTGGTTTCGTTTTCGGTTGTATATAAATGAATCTCCTTCTTTTCACAAAATTTTTTGAATTCACCTTTAAACTCGGATCCCTTGTCTGTCCAAACTCTTTCTGGTTTTTTCACATCGACAGACCAGATTTCGTTTGTTCTGTATGCAACAGCTTTTAGTCTCGGAAAAGTTTTTCTGAATTGTCTGTATTTTGTGTATGGGGCTTTCGACTGAAGGTATTGAACCACCTTGGATCTTGTTAAACCACTGGTTTTCTTCAAATTAGCTATGCTACCAAAAGCTGCACTACCTTTTGTGTATAATTTGTTCAATTGTTTAACGTGAGAGGAAGTAATTTGTCCACGAGCTAGACGGTTGGATTTCGTCTTTTGCATCTTCAAAGCTTCCTTCATCGTCGCCAGAAGCTTTTGATTCTTCTGTTCTCGAGACTCCTGATTCTTCGTTTTCTGGTTCATCCTCAAACAACTGTAACTTTTCGTTTAGTGATAAGGCAAGAAATTTTTTTGCGTATGTATTACAAGTTAATTGTGAACTGATATCTAGAAAGGTCAGGACTTTGTAATGTTCAAGTGAAAGCTTAGATGATGTTTGTTGTAGATCGTAAAGAAAATCTGCGACAAGAATTCCCGTGCTTGACTTATTAACCATTAGTCTTGATGTCTAATCAAGCGATAGAGGTTCTGACTCTTCTATTTTTTCCAATATTATGCTCGCTTTTTCAAACTTTTTTCTGTCAAGGTGTTTAATATCTCTCAAAACTCGCTCCCTGATTTCAGTTGAAATTTTTGTATCAATTTTGTCATCTCTAGTCTCATTCAACTCATCTTTGATATTCTCCAAAATATTATCGGTCTGCTGTTGCGTGTCTTGTTGCCTGGTAGAAGGTGCTGGTGGAGACTTGCTTCTTTGCAACAGTGATATTTGTTTTGCTTTCTCTCGGACATTTTTATTGTTGAGAAGTTGAGCAATTTGAGGTTGTTCATTCGCATACATTTGACGAGGAATTAGCACAAACTCTTCAGTGTGCATTTTGCTCCAGAAAAGCAATACAAGGTAACGCAATCAGTTTAATTAGACGAATTCCAGAATCTGATCGAAAAATTTTGATTCTCTCACTTTTTTCAACTCGCCTGTCTGCAAGTTTACCTAGTGGTTTCTCGAATTTTTTTAATTCAACTTTATTGATTGGTACAACTCCAGAGAGTACGTTCATCACACAGTCACTCAAGAACCAAATGAAATCGCCCTGATGTAATATTTCTATTTGAGCCGTGTTCTCATTCCTCTTATTTGCCCATTGCTTGAGCATAAGCAAATGTTTCTTTTTCATTTGTAATTGTTGTAATGACTGCTTCAGGGGACGAAATGTAAAAAACAGAAGGATCCCGTCCAATTAGTTGCGATGAAAAACGTAAACCCTGACTGGTTTTTGGGTCGAGATCAATCATCAAATGTCCAAAGGGCTCCGCAGTTGCTAGTTTGTATGCTTCTTTTATCAGTTGGAGATAATTCAACTGTTTTCAAAGATATTCAATTTGTTGAATGTCACGAAGCGACTTGAATAATATTATGTGTGTTCTATTCAGATCAATGGTTCTGGACCATTTGCTTTGATGGAACAAATTATGCTTGACGTATATAACATGTAATTTGCGATGACGTCCTGAGGTAGCTATTTTTACAAATTCTTTATCGTTGAAGATTTTTTCACATGAATCGTCATAGATAAGTAGACAATGCGATAGATTTTTTGTTATATCAAAGCCTGAGTATTTTAGAAACTCAATCCCTGGTATAACTCATTGCATATCTTTGAAAAGTGGTTGGAACTCTTTGTAAAAATAATAAATTTTTTCAAAGCGTGGATAAAAGGTCGAACCTTTTAGCATTCGAAATAAGAGTTCTGTTTTACCACAACCACTTGGTCCTACAATAGACATGAATACCCTGTCATGTGTAAGAATAATTTTGTTCATAGTTTGGGACTAGGTAAAATGTAACCAACTAAACTCGATAAGAGAGCAATCCAAGTTGATTTCTCTTCACAGCTTTCTGATAATAGAAAGAGCATAGAGAAGCAAAGAATGATCATTAAGACAATGATACTAACTTGAACAAAAAATATTACTTCAGACATTGGTACTGTTGAATTTGAACAACAACGCCATGGGGGCCTCTTTTTGTTGCTCACATCAAATACTACATTACTGATACCGGCGTCAGCCTTGTCTCTTTGATTCATTGGAGAAAAAAAATCAATTGAAAAGTGAATTGAAACAAGAATGATATAAAATGTTAATTTTTTGAATTATTCACTGGGCAACTGTTTCATGTACCAGAACTCAAATAAATTGAAACCTTTAATCTGACTTTTTATCTCTAGTTTATAACAAACTGTCGATGAGTCATTTTCCTCGAACGATGGTTGATTGAAAACTTTTTCAACTTCGGGGTGCTCCAAGACATATAACCGCAACTCATTCGGCATCTCATTTAGTGATAGCTCACGTTCTGGTGGTGATTTTTTCAATCTAAATTGAGGAACTTTTTTGTCCGCCCATTGCTTCCAACGTGGGATTCGCTGCTCTTTGGGGGACTGCATAGGCTTCGGGTTTGTTTTGTTCATAGCCATAATTGAACTGATTCCGTTGTTCTCGAGCTCTCTGTTTACTTTTTACGTACAGTTGGAAGTGATAGAAATTATCTATCACGGGCAGGAAAGCCCTAAAGCTGTCTAGCTCGTCGGGAGAAAGAGTAATGGTTGCAAAATAACGTTTTGCTGCTGCGCTATAAAGCGGGTTGTAACGGGGTTGTTGTGCTGTGTTTGTCTTATTGTTGAGATAGTTCGTTCGGGTCTGTTGATCACTTGAAAAATTATTCTGTATTGGTGGAGAGGGATCCTGAACTCTGTTGAATATTATAATCGGCTGATCGTCAAGTGGAGTCAAGCAAGTGAATATCTTCAAGTTGTCTGACAGGTAAGTTGTTAAGGTGGCCGTGTCTTCTCTGTGCATCACTTTGTGTCCACTGTGAAAATATTTTTGCTTTACGTTCCGCGCAGTGATTTGATAATTGATCGTTTGTTGAACGAAAGTTTGAATGATGATAACAGGAAGGAACTTGTTCTTCTGATATTATCTCTGAGATTCGGGGACAATTTAGATCCTCCAGATTATAAACAGTTTTTTGTAAAAGCTTACTGAGGAGCTCACACTTTTCAATGCCTTCGGCAAAAAATTTTTTTCGTGTGAATCGGAAACTGAAACTCAGACAGATTGTTTTCAAATCACAGTAAGGTATATCACCTTCGTCCCAATCAAGACCGTGTAGGTTATTGGTCAGCCAAATAACAGTTTGTCTATCGTGTGTGGGTAAATCAGCGAATTTAAGCGGCGGTTTGAAAAATATTGTATTGTTGTAACTGAAACACAAACTGAGTTCTTTTATAATGAATCCAAGTGACTTGAGTTTGAAACCTTCGAGATCGAGGACAATAATATTTGTGGTTTTGATGCCAAAATTTTCTAGCATTCCAATTCACGAAACAATTGTGAATGAATATTTTTAATGATAGAATGAATAATATTCCTGTCAGGTGTCCAAAAAAACAATTGTTTACTGGTGAGTAACGGAAAGCGTAAACATATCCAGGGCCTTTGTTTCGGCAATCTTTTATAAATCCAGCGGCGTCATGTAATGCAGCATGAAGTCGTAGCACTTTGCTCCGTTTCAATAAAGGATCTAGTCTTGAATTATCAATTCCAATGAAACCACCATGGGGTCTAAACTTAAGTGCTATTTCTCCGTCAACTTCTGGATCTAACAAAGAACAAGCAGCTACGAAATATAATTGTCGATAAGATATGTGTGTATAATTTATGTTACCTCTCAGTGATTAAACTTTCTCATGAATGAGCTTGATGTCTTTTGTTCCTATTGTGTTCATTATTTACTGTTTACTGAACGTGAGCGTTTAGAGTTTTTGTTTATAAATCTTTCAATTCTGATTGGTTGTCAACTTGAATAATAAATCAAGCACTCCGATTGGTCAATTTATTTTGGAAAGTTTTGTGACCCTGAACATGTTTGGGCAGTTTTGGGTACATATATGCAGTTTTGTATGATGTATGCAAGTTGCTATATATAAGTGTTTATGTATTTAAAGCAGGATGGCGCAGGGGGAGCGCGCTGGGCCCATAACCCAGAGGTCGGTAGATCAAAACTATCTCCTGCTCAACCTTTTTACGTGAATTTAGAGATTTTTTTGTATGCATATATGTACTGCAGTTGAAATATTTTACTTAAATCGGAGGTTGTGTTTGGGTGTGGTTGGTGTAGGTGGGTGGCGCGTGTTTGTGTGTGTTTGGGGGTTGTGTTTGGGTGCGGTTGGTTTAGGTGCGTCGCTCGTGTGTGTGTGTTGGCTGGGCGTGTGGGTTGGGCATGTGTGTTGGTTGGTTGAACGTGTGTGTTCGTGGGTTGGGGGTGTTGGTAGGGGTGTGGTTGGGTGTTGGTGGGTTGGGCGTGTTGGTTGGGGTGTGGTTGGGTGTTGGTGGGTTGGGCGTGTTGGTTGGGATGTGGTCGGGTGTTGGTGGGTTGGGCGTGTTGGTTGGGGTGTGGTTGATGCACAAAACATGATTAACACCGTATCACATCTAATAGAGACAAAAAATCAACAAAGATTTTGAACCCTATTTCTCAAAAAATTTTATAAGTTCTTGTCCTCCTATAGGACAAAAATTCGATTTCCAATAAAATCTTTTCTGACCACTTTTATCACTCACAAAACGTGTTTCACAACTATTTGCATTGATTCAAAACAAAAAACACAAAAAAAAATTTTTGAACCCATTTTTCAAAAATTTTTACAAGTTTTTGTCCTCCCTATAGTGCAAAAATTTCAATTTTTGAAAAAATTTTTTCCGACAACTTTTTTTACTCAAAAAACATGCTTCACACATTTTTACATTGACTAAAGCCGAAAAAACGCAAAAAAATTTTTCGACCCCATTTTTCAAAAATTTTTACAAGTTCTGATCTCCTATAGGGCAAAAATTTCAAAATTTGAAAAATTTTTTTCCGACAACTTTTTTTACTCAAAAAACATGTTTCACACATTTTTACATTGATTAAAGCCGAAAAAACGCAAAAAAATTTTTCGACCCCAATTTTCAAAAAGTGTCGACGCCCATTAGCGGTAAATTCTCAGATATGAAAAACTGGATCTGAATACTTTTATCATACACAAAACATGTAATCGCAATGCTAGCAATAGCAGTGCTTAATTTATATCACTGTTCTAAACAAACAAACAGACCCCGCAGCAAACAGACCCCGCAGCAAACAGTTAGTCGTAACAAAAACTGGGTCAAGCTTGTAAACAAATTGAACAAAGTTAAAATCAACCGAAAAGTTTTCCATTTTCGGTCAAAAGGGGGGGGGACAATTTTTGCAATCTATAAAATTTTTGGAAGTGTCCCGCCCCGTAGTAGACGGGCGTTCCAAAAATTGTCCAAGCAATAGCAGTGCTTAATTTATATCACTGTTCTAAACAAACAAACAGACCCCGCAGCAAACAGTTAGTCGTAACAAAAACAGGTTCAAGCTTGTAAACAAATTGAACAATGGCATGTGTGTTGGTTGGTTGAACGTGTGTGTTCGTGGGTTGGGGGTGTTGGTAGGGGTGTGGTTGGGTGTTGGTGGGTTGGGCGTGTTGGTTGGGGTGTGGTCGGGTGTTGGTGGGTTGGGCGTGTTGGTTGGGGTGTGGTTGGGTGTTGGTGGGTTGGGCGTGTTGGTTGGGATGTGGTCGGGTGTTGGTGGGTTGGGCGTGTTGGTTGGGGTGTGGTTGATGCACAAAACATGATTAACACCGTATCACATCTAATAGAGACAAAAAATCAACAAAGATTTTGAACCCAATTTCTCGAAAAATTTTATAAGTTCTCGTCCTCCTATAGGACAAAAATTCGATTTCCAATAAAATCTTTTCTGACCACTTTTATCACTCACAAAACGTGTTTCACAACTATTTGCATTGATTCAAACCAAAAAACACAAAAAAAAATTTTTGAACCCATTTTTCAAAAATTTTTACAAGTTTTTGTCCTCCCTATAGGGCAAAAATTTCAATTTTTGAAAAAATTTTTTCCGACAACTTTTTTTACTCAAAAAACATGTTTCACACATTTTTACATTGACTAAAGCCGAAAAAACGCAAAAAAATTTTTCGACCCCATTTTTCAAAAATTTTTACAAGTTCTGATCTCCTATAGGGCAAAAATTTCAAAATTTGAAAAAATTTTTTCCGACAACTTTTTTTACTCAAAAAACATGTTTCACACATTTTTCCCGCAGCAAACAGACCCCGCAGCAAACAGTTAGTCGTAACAAAAACTGGGTCAAGCTTGTAAACAAATTGAACAAAGTTAAAATCAACCGAAAAGTTTTCCATTTTCGGTCAAAAGGGGGGGGACAATTTTTGCAATCTATAAAATTTTTGGAAGTGTCCCGCCCCGTAGTAGACGGGCGTTCCAAAAATTGTCCAAGCAATAGCAGTGCTTAATTTATATCACTGTTCTAAACAAACAAACAGACCCCGCAGCAAACAGTTAGTCGTAACAAAAACAGGTTCAAGCTTGTAAACAAATTGAACAAAGTTAAAATCAACCGAAAAGTTTTCCATTTTCAGTCAAAAGGGGGGGACAATTTTTGCAATCTATAAAATTTTTGGAAGTGTCCCACCCCGTAGTAGACGGGCGCTCCAAAAATTGTCCAAGCAATAGCAGTGCTTAATTTATATCACTGTTCTAAACAAACAAACAGACCCCGCAGCAAACAGTTAGTCGTAACAAAAACTGGGTCAAGCTTGTAAACAAATTGAACAAAGTTAAAATCAACCGAAAAGTTTTCCATTTTTGGTCAAAAAAGGAGGGGGACAATTTTTGCAACCTATAAAGTGTCCCACCCCGTTGTAGATGTGCATTGCAAAAATTGTCCGTCCCCCCCCCCCCCCCCCGTTGAGGTTCTAGTCACTTTCCTTTACTACTAATATGCTACAGTGTCTGAAGCGGGACTGAATTAAGATCTAAAAATGTCCCCCATAATGTCGTATAATTTGAAATATGAATTGCAGATGATGTTGGGAGCTTCGTTTGAGGAGATATTCAAATTCTCCTTCTTGTACATTCTCATCTTCCTCGCGTTTGCTGGAGCTATCAATGCTGTCATTTGGAGACTTCTCTACCTCGCATCTCTCATATGCAAAGTGAGCGACCCTCCCCCTGTGGTACCCTGTGACAACACCCTCGCCAGTCGACTGGAGAGCCAGACATTCCCCTTCCTCACGTAAGTGGAACCTCAATTACAAGATATTTAAAATGCCATGAGATGAGAAGATTCGCATCTTTGCGAGAATATTGCACTGGAGTTCATTGTTCAAAATTTGCACCACTTTTCTAAGCTTCTGAATGCTTCAATCAATAATATTCCACTTACGTATAGAGTGGACTGGATCTAGGAATTGTCATAAAAACGCAATATACATGAGACTTTTAGAAAAGCGCACAAGTTAGAAAGCTTAAATGCAAAGTTTAAAATGAGGCTCAATCTCCATCTGATAACGAATAGCAATTTTTTCTATCCCAAGTGCACCAATTTTGTACTTTCTTTAACCATCTTTGTTCCACCATTCCAAATTGTACATTCCGTATTTTGCGGTTACGATTCCTATTTTGGGCTATTGATAATCAGGCCTTTAGATGAAACCCCTATAAGTTTGATGTTCCTTTGATCGTTTTGTTCTTTCGAATAAAATGTGTCAATTAGAAATATGGATGTGCGTTTCAACTTGGCTGATCAACTTCAAATTTGTTTTAGTTGTCGCATATACGAAAATCACAATTCATCTTTGATATCGTAAAAATAATTCCTAATATGACATACCTTGTATCAATATTTCGGTGTCAGGCAATATAAATTTTACTCTTAAATTTATTAATGCTTGAAAAAAGTGAAATAAACTGCAGTCGTCGTTCAAACACCATCTTTATCTGAGGGTAGTGATAGATTAATTTTGCGCAGTAGCTCTGCGATCAGACAGAATCGAAAAAATAGCGCCAATTTTATTTTTAAAAAGCAGAATCAAATTGAGATCAGTAATTGTTTTCTGCTGGTCTCCTTTTTCTACCTTCTCTCGGGTTAGACAAAATAGACAAGCGGTTACAAATTTTGTTATATTTGTAAAAGAAAAGTTGTGTAACTTCTGTGGGAGTTCAAAAAGAGCCCTAGTCATAAACCCACGGTTATCTTGCGAGAATCTTGTGAAATAACGAATAATCTTGCAAGATGCCGTGCAAGCTCTTGCAAACTAAGTCTCATCTTGCAAGATAATCGTCTTCTTGCAAGATTCTTTCAAGATATCCGTCTCTTTTGTAAGAGCCTTGCTAGATAATAATCCCAAATGCGGTTACGATTCCTATTTTGGGCTATTGATAAACATAGGCCTTTAGATGAAACCCCTATAAGTTTAATGTTCCTTTGATCGTTTCGTTCCTTCGAATAAAATGTGTCAATTAGAAATATGGATGTGCGTTTCAACTTGGCTGATCAACTTCAAATTTGTTTTAGTTGTCGCATATACGAAAATCACAATTCATCTTTGATATCGTAAAAATAATTCCTAATATGACATACCTTGTATCAATATTTCGGTGTCAGGCAATATAAATTTTACTCTTAAATTTATTAATGCTTGAAAAAAGTGAAATAAACTGCAGTCGTCGTTCAAACACCATCTTTATCTGAGGGTAGTGATAGATTAATTTTGCTTAGTAGCTCTGCGATCAGACAGAATCGAAAAAATAGCGCCAATTTTATTTTTAGAAAGCAGAATCAAATTGAGATCAGTAATTGTTTTCTGCTGGTCTCCTTTTTCTACCTTCTCTCGGGTTAGACAAAATAGACAAGCGGTTACAAATTTTGTTATATTTGTAAAAGAAAAGTTGTGTAACTTCTGTGGGAGTTCAAAAAGAGCCCTAGTCATAAACCCACGGTTATCTTGCAAGAATCTTGTGAAATAACGATTAATCTTGCAAGATGCCGTGCAAGCTCTTGCAAACTAAGTCTCATCTTGCAAGATAATCGTCTTCTTGCAAGATTCTTTCAAGATATCCGTCTCTTTTGTAAGAGCCTTGCTAGATAATAATCCCAAATGCAACCATCTTACAATCCCGGCTAGGAGAATAGACTTATCCTCTAGCCTCCAAAGGAAAAAAGGGAGACCCTAAAAACGCTATGGCTAACACAAATAAATAGTGAAGACGAAATTGTCTGAAAATTTATACATACGTTTATTTACAATTTGATCAGAACAAACGTAACAAATTCAAAAAAAAATCGCGCTTCCACTGATATCTGAGATATACAGAAATTCATCTGAGATAGGCTGTCATATTTTTTTGCATCACTTTGGCCAAAAATATCACTGTATTTTAGCCTTTATGGGTGCATGTACCAACTATACTGGACAATTTTCGGCTACTCGAACATCGCCTATTTGGACAAAATATTCGACAGTTGGACTCTGAACGAGATTGTGTCTGCTGCTCTTTTCATTTCCTACAACTTCCTCTCTGTTATCATTCTGCTCAATGTGCTCATTGGTGAGTTGTCTTTATGTCATTTGAGAGGATGTCTGTCTGTTCCCTTTGTGATAAAAGTTCCAACCTGTGAGAACAAATTAAGGCAAAGTTGTTGAATTGATTATCGTTTGTAAAACCTAATAAGAGCCAGGGCTACCCCCTTGTAATTTATATACACAATCAAATGGTATAAGAATATCAATTATGAATGGAAAAACAGGTCTCCATTTTTATAGTTGATGGTTTTATTATCAGAAGATAAATGAAAATGGTTTTCGGAAGTGATAATTCACAGTAAGAATAATCGAGAGCAGAATTTTACTTGCAAAAATGGATATCCAGAGTGAGGTGCCATACGAGAGCGACATTTGATCATATCATTTGTGTCGCCCAAAGGGTATAGTGTACTGATATTAATTGTCACATTTACATAATATTTTAGGAATGATCACCAAAACACTCGACAACATTGAAGTAAGGTCTCTTGCACAAATAGATCAAAGCACATTAGTTTACTAATCGAGAAATCTTTTATTCAACATGTCAAAGCTTTCATCTTACCAATTAACTAGTTGAGAAGGTCGAAGAAAACGGCTAAAATACTGTAAGAAATCTTCGGTATGTTGGGTTTCAAACTTAAGAAAGCTTCGATGCTTTCGATTTGCTCGGTATTGTTGGTTTCGAACACAAGGAAAATTCGGTATTGTTGTTTTTGAAAACAAGAGAGATTCGGTACGATCGTTTTTGGAAGATTCGGTATGTTTGGTATTTGAACGTGAGAGATCGTCGGTGTATTCGATTTTCGACGTAAAAAATTGTCGGTTTTTTCCATAGAAAAATTTGTTTTTTATGTTTATTATGTACTCAAGCGTTTTTTTGCAGGTAAATCAAATCTTTTCAAAAATTCCCCCTTGCAACAGGGGGGCTAATCTTGAATAGAACTTAAGCAGAGATTAAAAATATTTTTCCACGCATGCGTTTATTATGTTAAACTGAATAGAATATTATAAGTCATGCTATGGCAATTAGCCAAATTGAAATACAAAGCGAAAAGATTTTTCCACTGGCTTCGCCGCGATATCCGACCCGAAATTTTCGGATTATATCCCACCGCATGAGAGGCATAGACGCGAACAACAGTCCGCAATTTCGCGTCAACTGATATTCGGCTATCTAAATTGTAGGCCAAGTAACATTGTGGTAAAGTATAGCACAGAAGGGGGGAAATTCTCTACTAGGTACCTAGGTGGGAGGGGGTAATTGTCGAAAAGATCCGGAAATTCAAAAGTACTTCTTAAAAAAACTCTGAAGAAAGAATGTGCAAAATAAAAATTTCTTCTTTAGCTTGTTCACAAAACTAATTGAATCAATATAAATTTCCTGGTATTTTTTGAATTCAAAATTCCAGCAAACTTGTTGAACATTGATGAGAATTCTGTTCGTTAATTCAGACTCATTGAGTTTTGACCTAATTTCTCGTAGTTTCATATCCTGTTCGGTCTGCTGGACTAATGTGCTTTTAAAACCTAGAATATAAATGTTTCCCGTATAGCTCTCAACGATACCGAACCTCTCCTACTTTTAATAAGCGACAATACCAAATCTCTCTCACGTTTAAAAAACGACAATGCCAAATCTCTCTTATGTTAAACATCGAACAAAAACGACAATAAACCGGCCAAAAAATCATAAGGGCTTTTGTCGTTTTTGGCTCTGATACAGTGACAATAAAAACAATTTCTTATGCCCAAAAACCGAAGATTTCTCAACTAGGGTTGCTAGTCTGTAGAATAATAAAAACCTCTTTCTTTCCCTTCTGAATGAAAATTTCGCTCAACTTTACAAACAAAAACATGAAGAAAAACATTTTCAAAAAATCTGATGTATATAATGGAATTTGTTTGCCTTATTACGCTGTGTACAAGCTTCTGAACTTTCAGATTTTTTTATTTTCAAACAATGTAAAACAATGTAAAATTTTCAATCATGTAAATTGAAATAAACGCTTGGTTATTGATATAAACTCGCTTCGCAATTTTTAAATCAAACATCACTTAATCCTCTTAAATTAAAACTACCAAAAGTTTGAGTTTCTGCTGTTTTGAGGTGCAACCAGACAATTAAATGCTTCCTGAAATTTATGAAAGAAATGCACTAGGCACCAGTTAAGTTTTCTAATTTTTAGTTCAATTTCCTTGTTTCATTCAGTTAAACAGTCCCTGAGATTATGAGAGCAGCAAGCTGCTTTTAACTATTGACTTTTCTTTACATATCATTTTTTCTCATTGCCCGAGATAAACTTGACCGCTTTGCCTCATTTATGACAAGTTTTCATGCGAAAACAGCATCTATCTGTTCAGTCGTTGAGTTTCTCTTTTTAGTCTAACATTGACATCGAGTGGAAGTTTGTTCGATCTCAGATCTACTCTCGCTTCATTGAGGCAGAGGAGTGTGCCCCTCCCCCCTTCAACATTGTGCCCACTGCCAGGAAACTCATCAAATGGAGTGCTCTATTCTTGTACAGAGCTACTAAGAACCAAAAGTATCTCATTTGGGCTAAACCCAAACAGGTAACGTGTCTTTAAAACAATTATAAGTGGTAGTTTTTGAACTCTAATATAAAAACCAACCACGTTTGATTATAAAATCCACAGAAGAGTATCAGAAGTAAAAGTTAGATAATCAAAATAGAACTATTACCCTAATTGATACCCAAAAGTAAATCGGTTAAAATGTACAATTTTTATGCGAAAAAAAAACATTTAATATTAGCTGTGTTTATTGTTTAACAGAAATGCCAATGGAACGCGTAAACTGAGCATAACTAATTTAGTAAGTTATATTAAATCACATTAATCATTGAACGTAGAAACATTAAAAGTGATGCCAATGTTTTTGCGACGAGTTATCATCTCAAAACAGACACGTTCACTATTTGTAGGAAGCAGTGATTAAGCAACGTGAAAAGCTAGTAGCCCGTTTTCCTGGTCTGCTGGAGGAAATGAGGGAGAGATACCTGCGCAACATGGAAAAAGATGACGAGGAACAGATGGTGACTCAGGATGACATCCAGAACCTCAAGAATGACATTTCGTCCTTGAGATACGAGTTGTTGGATGCTCTGAGTAAGAACTCAGCCAGGGAGAGAATAAGACAGGACGAAGCTGCAACGGTTAGAGTCTTCGAAATCGATTATCATGTTGCAAAACTAGATCTTAGCTCAATCGTTTTCGAATAGAGGAATCCTATTGTTGAATGTGGTCTCGTCAAATCACTCGCGTATTCTTTAAAGACCCTCAAACTGACTTTCAAGTCGAATAATTTTAATTTTATTTGAGAAAAATAGATTTTAACTAAATCATTTGAAGAATGTCTATGAAAGTGTAACTCCTTGTGCGCTGAAATAGGAATCATTTGAACTCCCACCGAACCCGTCGTTTGAGAGCAGTTCATCCAGCGATAATTGTTAATCTGACGAATTCGTTTAAGGAATATTCACTGCAAAAGAGTGTACATAAAAAACCGTGACAATAGAGAATATTCTTAGTATTATTGAATAAAAATTGGAACGGAAAGTAGACCCAAATTTTTTTTTAAGTTCCATCAAAATCTTGCGACAATTTTGTGTAAGACATTTCAACCCATCCAGAAATTCGTCAAAATTTTGGTTTCTCGGTTTCAAGTTTCTTTGATTTCATGCATAAATTATTTCATACTGTCCATACTTGATTTCCTAGCGCGATCCTACTATGAAACCAACGAAATCATGCATGATCTTTTTATGATTACCAAGAAATTGTATAGGATCCTAGAACGATTACCAGGTGCCGGTGAATTTTTCTATAGCGTTTTTAATTTTCATCAAAAAAGCATCATTTTGTGATCTGCCAAAAGACTTAAATGCAACACATATTCAAAATGCAAACACGCAAAAAGCAAAATGAAAACAGATATTCAAAATACTCAAACTGGGTGCTTAAGATAAGAGTAATTCTATCTAAAAATGATATATATAAAGTTTTGATATTATACGAAGTCAGTTTATGCCTAAAAAAACTCATTGGTTTCAACATTTTCCAGCTAGGTGTAGAATCCAAAGCTACTTTTGGCTCCTCCAAAGATTCAGGATTAGACCATTTGTGGGATATAATAGAACTGATTGCTCTCTGACTCCATTATACGGGAATTTGTGGCACCCCGCACTGTCT
Source organism: Convolutriloba macropyga (assembly GCF_964194025.1). Taxonomy (NCBI): domain Eukaryota; kingdom Metazoa; phylum Xenacoelomorpha; order Acoela; family Convolutidae; genus Convolutriloba; species Convolutriloba macropyga. The sequence continues at coordinate 38,151,551 of NC_134481.1, read as the reverse complement.
TATGTGTCATATAAGACCTTGTATGAATTTTTAGATATTTTTAAAATTTCCACTGAAAATGAAGATTATTCAATTTATCAGCTTCTAATATTTCAATGATTCCTGTAATGAGTTCCAAAAAATCATATATAATTGTTGTAAGACTATTGAGAAATCATAAAAACCATATTTGACTCAGTATGAAGACTAAGAACTATAAATAACCTTGTACGAATACAAAGAAAGTTGTATGATAGTTTATCCGAGCTTGTGATTTCTCGTCAGCCCTGGACAGAAAGAACAAAAAACTGACTGATAAACTTTAGCTTAGAATTGATACATGGCTATGGGGGCTAGAGAACCAATTCTAGCCTGATTTGACGGATTTGAGCAATTTTAGTAAGCTCAAAAATTACGGTACATGACATTTACAAACATCGAGTTCTTTAAAGATACTACGATTCAGATATGACTCCGAATTGGCACAAAAATTAATTATTTCAGAGCTGGGGTTTTGAGCTCGTTTAGTGCTAAAAAGTACCAGTGAAAAGAAAATTAATAGTGGCTGTTTTGAAATTTTTGTTTTTTTTTGTAGATGGTTTTTCTCTACACTTATCTTAATTTTTTTGGTAACCGTGCTAACAAGAGGTTAATAACTCCACTGAGTTTATGTTTAACTTTTGAGCTGTATTGGTTTTTCCTAAACACCCGCACAATTAATGGTGTAATTTGATTCTTTGAAATATTAAAAAATTTGCAAAACTCTAAGTTATGAAGCGAATTCACATTTATTGAACTTGCACTTATTCGGCTATTTTTAAAAACATTAGTGCCCTAATTCAAATTTTGCGCAATAGTTTCACTTTAAGTGCGCTAGTTGCTTATCAACGTTTCGAAAACATTTTTGTAAATCAGTGCCATATCAAGGTTTTGAACAAATTTATCCGAGAAACTTGATCTGCTCACAATTGAGTCATGTGTCTGTCTAGTAGCTGTTGTGGATAATCGGTGATAAGAAACTGTACCATAATCAAATGTTTCCAGTTTAGATCTCGACTTTTGAAAAGACCATATTCGACAAAAGGTAGGAATATGAAATGCTCGACTCCATATATTACCGCTGGATTTTGGAGCGGCCTTTCATTTTAGGCTGGAATTGTGTACAACCCATAAATTTTTACATGAAAATTTGACTCGACCCCAATTCCTTACAGTGGACTTGAGCTGGACTCAAATTTCATCGCAAGTACTACATCATTGCAAGTACTATATCTCCCGAAAAGTGGCTGGACTTGTTCTGTCAAAACTTTCCTAAAAGCCTATTTAGTTTCTTATAATCAGTTTGAGACAATTGTACAAATCAATTTTCAAGTTCAAGTTCAAGTGATTTTTTATTTTGACTCAATGGAGTTGAGGTAATACTCCTGGGTATTTATGCTCATCATAGCTTGCCTTTGCAACCCATAATTTGCATTTATTTCACCCGGCAGAAATTCAGTTGCCCCGTTGAATAATATTCCTCTGTTTCCAGAAACCGCAGTCCAGTTCGCGAGAGGATAAATTCCTGGACGTGCAACAACAGGACAGAGCTCTGATGCAGAATCTGATGGGAGTATTGGAGATAAACTCAAGAGTACTCACTAGACTGTTGAATGAGAATAACCCAGGGGGCATCATAGACCCCATGCTCAATATATAATAATATACACATCCACTATTTCCTCCCCCAATCATCCCCCAATTGTTGTTTTTTTTCATAGTGTGTGTGGGTGTGTGTGAACAAATTAATGGTCGATTTTACATAAATGATGGTTTATTTATCATATATAGCTTTTAGGAGGTGGGAATAGCAACTAGGATTAACAGATTCCACCAAAAGAGTGGAAGTTGTAAATTATAGACTGTCCTAATCGTATTCCGCCTATGTGTGGCAATAGTTCCATCTTTTGTTCACAAGGCAAGAAGAGCTTTCCAAACTTTTCATTTAATACACCAACTTGTTCCTCCTATCTTCAATCAAGACATTTCAAGACTGCTCGAAATGAATTGCTTTAAATGATCTCTCAAATTGAAGCAATTGAATTCTAACTGATATACAATACTATAATAAAGATTTGTACTGGAGTTAAAAGTTTTGAAGTAACATTCAACAGTCTCATTGTTGAAACAGCTAGAACAAGCCCCAATTGTTAAGAGCTCATTTTTCTTTTCAATATGTGCTTCAAAAATAAAGTTCCAGGCATGAAAATTGCATCCACATATTTCAGACCATCCCTTTTTATTCAAAAACTCCAATTGGAAACTCGGAATAATCATTTCTGTTTGAGACCATGTACTGGGGGTGGGTTTGTGTGTGCGCGTGTGTGTAGGCGGGGGGGGGGGGGGGGGTCCGAGGAAGAGGTGTTAATAATGGAAAAGGACCCGAAACTCTCACTGGAAGAAAAACTTTCAAAGCAATGTTTTTCTTGAAAAAAATCAAAAGTAGTAGGAGAACTTTAATGGCACAATAATTAAAAACAAAACTATCCGACAGTGCCTTTTTAAGCTTCGTCTTATTTATATGTTATATTTTATATTACCTCTTTAATTTCATTTATCATACCGTCCCTCATGACGTCATCTCATTCACTTTTGTCCAACAACTTTAAAATCTAGAGAGCAAAATTTTTAGACTTTGAAAGAGAAAAGTACTGCTGGCGTACAACAGAAGTACTGACTAAATCGATATCATTTCTAGTCAGATAGTTTTGAGAACAAACTGGATCTTTTCCGTAACCACATCTTAGGTTAGTGAGTGCATATTATTAGCAACCCTTTGGAGCGCGTGCCTAACTTTCACATGTTTTATTATGTTATGGCACCTGATTTGTAATTGGGGGACACAAACCGTTGCGGGCGGCGGGGGGGGGGGGGCAACGGAAGAGATTCAAAAAAAATTAGATGAATTATCTGTGCTAAAGCGAGGCCGCCCAGATTCCCATATTTTTTGTTTACTTGTTCGTGGAGGTGGAACCGTGTTGTTTACTACTGCTGCTATGATTTGTTTGTGAGTGGGGTGTGGTGGTAGGAGCATTAGCAACTGTTGCTGTCGTTGTCCTGGGCACAAGAGGGGTAGCCAGAGGGGGTAATTTGAGACAGGTGAGAGGTCTGGGTGCAATCATTCTGGCGAACTCTTCATAATCCACTTTTCCCTCTCTGTTCTTGTCTGCAAACTCCACCAACTCTTCCACCTCCTGCAATGCAAAACTCAGTTGAGAACTCACTCGGAGAATGTCACAAAGTTACCAACTATAACGTCATTAATCTCACTTACGGTTAAAAAACAATTTTTAAAAATGTATATTTTCTAAATGTAACTTCTACAACCTTGCAGTTACGTAACCTTGTTTTTTATGTCTATTGGAACAAGTTCATGCAATGTGATCATTTTCCTATTTAATTTCTCCTTGAATTTAACTATTGTTTTTTTCTTTCCGGGTTTCTTTTGGTATCTCGTTCCATTTGATCGAGAAATTTCTGATTACTGATCGGTCAGTCCATTTAGATTGACACATATTGCTCGGAAAAAAAAAACTGGACATTTCGAGAATCTTCTCTCGACACATTTTTTTGCAACAACTTGTTTTCTCTAATACTTGACTACCTTCTTTATAATGCTTATATGAACTAAAAATTTTCCCATTTAGTAGAAGATCCCTATTTTATCTTCTCTTCAAATTTTGTTAATCATTTTTATGCCAAATAATTATTTTTAACTCAAAACGAGAACGACGATTAAGACTAAAATAATAGAAAAGATTCCTTTCATTATTTCTGACAGAGAAACAACAAACTATCCTACTATTTCCTTCGTTTCATTTCCCATGAAATTATCTACAATAGTTGTACCTGTTGTGTGAGTTTCTCCCCCACTGACGTCATCATAGTGCGCATGTCCTCTGTGGATATGAAGCCAGTGCTGTCTCTGTCGAACTTCTTAAATGCTCTGATGATTTTGTCCACGTTGTCTATTGGACGACTCTTCGCTATCTTCATCGCCTGAAAACTCATTTTGCATTCCAACCACGTGGACAAACATTTTCATGACACTGTGCGAATCAACATATGATGAGAAAAGTACTTTCCATCATTTTAAAATAAAATTCTATGTTTCTTTCAAAAGTTTTTTTATGTAAATGCGGAAAAAAAACGAAATAAACAGTAAAAACCTGAGAGACATAAATTTGATCTGATATTGTCGAAATGATTTTAAAGAGTTATAATCGAAACGTGTACCCACGAGGTAACAGAAAAGAAGTTCAAATTTGTACTCAGCTAACTGTAATTAAGTCTGTATTATTATTATATAACACTATTGGTTAGATATAGATTTATTGTTCAAAAACATTAACCAAAAATTGTGAGAATTTCATGGCAGTCTCACTTTCACGTTTTGATATCTTTCAAAGCGGGCGTGTGATTATCATACTAAAATTCTCTGCGTCTAGAATAAAATTAAACAGACAAATTTTGCGAAATGAGTTTTTTGGAAAATCATTTTGAACAAAATTTAGGCCTAAATGTTGAATTGATGAAATTTCAGCCTAAAATTTTTTTAAAAAAATTTGCCTTTATTTCAATTATTTAAGAAAAATCATGGCTTTTTGAGGTCATTGCAGAACCGTCAAAACGTTATCTGTCCAATATTATCTGTATGCCTGTTGCCAGATAATTGTTAACCCTGTTTTTAGCTTCTATTCTGAACAACTTCTCCATACTTTTATCTCTTCTTCTGTACGTTTCGTATTCAGAATTTGAGAACTCAGACTAGCATCAAAAGAGATTTTTTAGTCAGTTAAACCTTCGAGAAATTTTGAGAAAAATCGCAAAAGATATAATTGTAGCTCATATGTAATTTTGAAATTTAAAAATATCAAGTTTTTTTGTGTTATAGCTTGGTCCATGGACAAACTAGACTAACGAATGACAGTTCATTATGAATTGTTAGTTCTAAACGTTCTTTTTGCAGCGTCAAAATTAAAAAGAAAATAGATTGAATATTTTTGCCAAATTGACTATTTTTGTTCAATTTTCCAGAATTCTGTGTCGTAGGGCTAGTAATGGGTAGGTAATATAGGATTTTAGCGAGTAATACGTCAAATGCAGACCAAACCAGTAATGATACAAACAAACTATTGGCTTCGTGGACTAATACCCTCCTGTGTACTTTTAAAATGATTTATAGAAATTGATTCACTGGTGGTATATCAACATCTTTTTTTACTGTTTATTCATAATTCACTATTCGATTATTTAGCAAAAGCTTTTAGAGGTATATAATCCAAAAGTTGTGGTGATGTTTAAACTCAAATTTTTCTAAAATTGTCATGGTTCTCAATGCTTATAACTCAATAAGAAGTCAACGGTTTTAAAAACTTGAACACCATTAGTTTTGCAATAAACTGTGACAATTTTTCAGTACTGCTCTTCTTAGAAACTTCTAGATCATCATCTGAGTATCATTACTAACCTTGATTTTTAGCGAGTAATTTATCTGCATTTGCTTTGAGATGAGATATAGTTAATTCTAATATTTTAATCAAGGGTTTTCATTTATTGCTCTTAATAATGCTCTAATTAATTTGACTCCAATTTATAATTCTGACCTGATCTGTTGCTCTTCATTTTTTCACTGCCCCATTATTGAAACTGCAATAATTCATATCAAAAGGCAATGAATTAGAATTTTAAAAATTCTCAGTATTAGTCACTGGTTTTCAATAATTTTGACACCTTTACTTTAAAAAAAAGTATCTATTGGATATAATTTTTTTTAAAAAATACGATTTTTGAAAGCTTCCGGTGCTGCATATTATTTGCCTTTCTGTTATAAAAATGTTGTTACTGTTCAAATTTACTCCGAGCTTATAGCCCTCGTTATGAAACTGCTTGTAAGTATTTAATTTTTTAAAGTTGGGATGCCTTGTAAGCTCGAGAAATATTGCTAGTTTTGAGTTTTATTCCTAATTTTTGTCGCACTTTTTGCTCGTTTCAATTTTTCACCATAACAATTGTTAGTGTGTTTTTGCTGGACATAATTCTGATCTGTTGAGCGCGTTCAAAAGGCAATTAAGGCTTTTAGTAAATTTCCTAACCGTTTTTGATGAACCTTATCGAGCAAGGTATTCTTGCTCCCATTTGGGGTTCACACAGAAACTGTGTTTTTACTTGGTTTAAGATCAGGCAGTCCATTCAATTCTTCAAGAATACTTAGAATGATAAGTTTCAAAAACGCATTTTTCATATAACTTGGACAACACTGCAGCTCAAAAGCCATTAAAAGCGTCTACCATCACCAAATTTTGCTATTCAATTTACTTTTTTTGCACTCACTTTACTTTTCTTATCTTAATATACTGTACGTGTGAAAGGTACTTAAAAACTTCGAAGATAAAAATTCGTTTCTTTAAAACAAAATGTGAGTCAGTTTTTTTCACTTTTTAAACCCGAATTTGAAAAGTGGAATCTACTTTCCTCCGCAAAACACTTTTTAAGAATTGTGCGGCAGACTAATTGTATAACCCCTCATTTAATTAATCTTGAAGAACTAATCGTAAATGGATTGAAATTTTGTGAACTGCCCTTACCACCACACGTAACTATAATCACATTTCTGTGGACGTATTTTCCAAGTTAGGCTATTTATTTGCCGAGTAGAAACTACTTACACGTAATTTAAGTGGTTTCTACATCGGGCGTAAAAATACTGTGGGAAGTGTGAGCCACATTCATTGTAACTAGTTTTTGTTTGGTACCGGTAGACGCTAGTAATGGCAGACTTTATTCTTTATGTCATTTGTTTCAAAATTACTTTCTATTACGTAATAAAGGGATCTTTTCAACAATTGCCCCCCCTTTTGCAAAAGGGGGGGCTATTCTTGAATAGAATTTAAGCGAGCTATTTATTAACCAATCAGAGACGACTAATAACTTTGCAAGCATGCACATACTATTAAATTGAATAGAATAAAATACACCGCGGTATAGCAATTAGCCGAACCGGAATACAAAGCGAAAAGAATTTCCGACTGGCGGGTCGGTGGGCGCGCTTCGCGCGCGTCGCGGCTTCGCCGCGATAACCGACCCATGATTTCCGGATTACATCCCACAGCGCATGAGAGGCATGGCCATGAACAGCGGTCCGCAATTGCGCTTAAACTAATATTCGGCTATCTAAAGTGTAGGCCAAGTAATATTGTGGTAAAGTATAGCACAAAAGGGGAGGCGATTCTCTACTAGGTACCAAAGGGGGGGCAATTGTTGAAAAGATCCTAATAAAGTCCAAGATTTGGTCAAATTTAATAACTGGGATTTGATTTGTCATGTCATCTTTTTTCTGACGTCAACCAGATATTAATTTCGTTTTTCACAATTTCGCCATCTTTGCAAAATATAATGACTTCTCTGTTCAAGTAATTCACTTAATCTACTCAATATGAGACAAATGATAATGATCTAACAATTGCCCCAGTTTGCAGTAAGGTTGTATTTTGAGATACTACAGATTTCACTGTAAGCATGGTGACTCAAAACATTTTCTCAGCGGTCTCTCGTTCCTGTTGTTTGGGTTGATATTTGTTTATCAAGATGCAGGAATAAGATTTTGTTTTTTTTTTCAAACTATCGAATTTTTGAAGGCTACGTTAGCTGTTTTTCTAAATGATGGACTCTAAAATGATTAAAGCTAGACAAAAGTGCAAAATATCCAGACAATTATGTTTGACTTGGTCTTTAATGAAAAAAATTGGATCCCATGGACTGTTAAAATATTCAATAGCTTCAAAATTACAAAGGAAGACAGAATCAACTGATGAAGGACACAAAACTCGTCAACGGAACAAAGAAAAAGAATTCTGACTTGGTTATGTTGGTACCTTTTATGATCGCTATTATAGAAATTAGATTGAAATAAAAAAAAATCTTTCGAAATTTATGGTACTCTATTTTTGGAATTTGAGATAAAAATTGCCATGTAGCGATACCTCGAATGGTGTCTAATTTGAATGTGGGAACATTCTGTGACACGCAGAGAACATGAGAGCCTTGTTGTTGTTGTTGTTGTTGTTGTTGGTTTGTGTTTAGATATTTGTTTACCTTTTCCAACTGTATCATGTCTCCTTCTTTGATGTGATGACTTTGATGAATCTCTTCTATCTCTTTCTCTGAAGGATTGTGACCTGCAGCTCTCAACACCTTTATCAGATCACTTTTGTAAATTCGTCCAATTTTCTTCTCATCGAACAGTTTGAAGGCCGCTGTGAACAAACTTTCATCAAACACAAAGTCACTTGAGACACTCGGCTGAGCTGAAGTGGTTGAGTTTTGACCCATAACCGAATTAGAAGTCGTAGTGTTTGTCGTGTTAGTTCGGTGTTTGTCGTTGTTTAAGTCGGTGGGTGTGGGTGGTTCGAGGTTATTCGTATGCGAAGTGTGATTGGACGCGGAGCTGTGCTTTTCCAGGACCATAATTCTCAAAACTGTCAAATTATTATTATTACTGGATATAGATACCCTGTTTTAGGTTACTGAGTCAGCGTAACACTTAAAATTTCCAGTGGCTTAGCGTTATAAATTTGGAGATTTTAATTGGTAAAAAAAGTTTTTTGTCGAGTTTATGTTGACGGATGATAACAACTAAACAAAACTATAATTTCCGCTATACGGCAAAATAGTTTTTTGATAGAAATGAAGCAGGGTCGTTTACAGATTTTGAAAGCCAAAATTATGGAAAAATAAGGATAGAAAAGAAAGTCGACAAACAAAGCTGGATAGTTCCGTCTCAATTCCAATTCAAATTGTTCTACAAAACAATTAAACCTCTGCTGTTATGAAATGATATTACGGCACCAGAATTCAAAACATTTCCCTTAGAACGAATGGAAAAATAGAAGAAAACAAGTTTGCTGGCGTCAAAGTAGACGGTATTTTCAAAGAATATCTAAAATAATTAAGGCGTGTTCAAATGATATGCGTAAGCAAGTTTACACGAGAAAGTTGCGACGCACATTTCTAATTTGCATTAAGAATAAAGGGAACAAATGGAAATAAATTTGTAACATTGGAGTTTGAACAAAATCTGCATTTCTAATTTACACAATAGACCATAAAAGTATTAAGTCTAAACGTAGATCGGTTTCTCTTCAATATTTGCATAAATATTAGGCTGAAAATAATAACTACAAATTTTTGTGGTTGTTGAAAACCTTGAAGCGATCAGACAACTTCATAGAAAATGGAAAAAAACAACAAATAAACAAGAACGAATAACGCAATTGATATGACGCAAATTCTTCTTGGAAAACAACATAAGTCATTAAATCAACATCAACAACAGAAACAGTTTCTGCTACAATTGTTCATCGATAAATCGATTTAGTTGTTTGTATGTATGAAATTTTAAATGTCGCTAAATAGAACTACTGTTCAGAGCAGGCTGAGTTGATGGTACGTAATTGCGTATAATAATAAAAAATTAATGAATATTTCGGAATTTGCATCTGATGAAATAAATTTGAATAATGAAACGAAAGATATGATAAAAGTAAACACATCTAATGCACTATGATAAAGTTTGAGATTAAACATCAACTTTTGATGGAGTGAGTGCATATGATACGAATGGCCTCTCTTTAAGCAGAATAAGTTATTCTCATCAGAAAAAGACAACTTTCAATAAAGTCAAAGAGATGCAAAAAAATGTTATTCGAAGAATGTGAGTAGTTTCTAATTCAGCAATTCATTACAAACAGCAGTAATTTTTGTCATCATATAAAGGAAAGCATTTGATGGAAATATCAAAGCTAAATATAGCGGAATATTTTAAGCGGTCACTTTATTTAGTTACTTTTTTCCATAAAAATTAACTTAATATTCAATATTTTGCTACTTTATCCGCTTTATCAAAATATACTGATAATTCTACAGTTCAACTTACAATTCTATTTTCAGAATGAAGTAAAAAAAAAATTTGATATAAAATTTCACAGGCAACTTGATTTTAATCCACGGCCTTTAGACATAGTTTGTCCAACAAGCAGAAAAGAGATTGAGTTTAGAAGTTAATTTTTCGTATTTTTGTTCCCATACAATTTCAATCGATTAACACATCCGTGACTATCCAAAGGGAAATTTACGAGACAGGAAGTAACAACGTGCTTTTACGAGAGGGAAATTTATATTGAAAATAGCTTCAAATTAGCGCTTTTAATTGGAAGAAAATATCAGAAATATGGTGTCTGCAAGCCAATAGACCGTCTCATATTTTGGGCACTATTTCTAATTAAAATTTTGGGGAAAATGGACCCACCTTTTAAATACTTACATCCGAAATTGTGCAGACAATTAACATAAAGTCGATTAAATTTTTCACTTCAACTTTTTGTTTCTCTGTTTTTCAACCGTGTACACAAATGTTAGTGTATTCTAATTTAAACCTTGAGACAAAAATCAGTATAGAATATAATTAATTAAAAATTTGAACTTCAGATTTTCAACAATTTTGCAGGGTCTTGTTTATTTTTTTATTCTTTCGTTTCTACTTTTAATAACTTCAGAATTTTTTGACGTCTGTGAAAATTGCTAAAATCTAAAAATATTATCCTGTAATTTCTGCTGCGTTCTCTTCTTCTATAATTCTTACTTCAAGAGTTTTAAAAGGCAATTTTAAGAATCAAGAAATTTAAAAATTATTCGAAGCAAGTTATTCTAATTTCGGCTTAGTGGCAATTCGTTTCACAGACAATAACGGGAAAATGGTAAATGCTAATTTTCACAGAGATGGAAAAAGGCTGGAGAAAGCGCGTTAAATTCAACAAATTCAGGTTTCCCCTTTTCGAGAGTAGAACAGAACAAAACTAGCACTATTTTAGCCCAAAGGTCTGTAGGAGGTACGGAAAGAGGGAAAATATCCTCACTTGAGGTCCGAGGGTGACTTTTTGCAGACAAAAGGTGAAGAAAAACGGAAACAAAGGGTGATTTTTTCTTGTGCATCAGGCGTGAACTGAAGCAATAGAGCGTGAAATCAAACAGTGAACAGACGAACAAAAGAATTGTTGCATTTTGTTGTGAAATAAATGATTTAGCTTGAGGTTAACACAGTTTAGAAGACAATGAATAACCTTATTCACTAAATCCCACATTGTGTTGACCATTTAAAAAAATAAAAACAACGGATTTCGAAGGAAAATGAGAATTTGAAAAAAAAGTCAATCCATGCCAATAGAATGCGACAATGTTATTCGACAGAATTGCTGTTTTCGAAGACCGCAAATTATGTCCAATGAATAAATTGGTTCGGAAAATTTTTGTTTTTCAGGGCTTTAATTGAAACGACCCAAGGCCCAAAATCTTGCAAGTTCTATTCAACTTGACCAATTTTACGTATATGATAATTGTATGGTTATCAATTATCCGTACACTAAATACACATTCGTTTTATCACGGTTGTAAAGTCCATGACAGTTGTATGGCAGTGAATTATCTTTAAATGGTGATTGCATTACTTTCAATTTTTTAAGATTGGGTTTCTCGTGGTTATAAACAATCCATAGATGGTAACTCTATGTTTTTTCATCAAATTGTTTTTGAATGGATTCGTATAAAAAATATGAAAAAACATTGCATGACGGTTCCAGGGGCGCAAAGGTGTTCTTTGTAAAACTTCGGTGTAGATTAGATGTAGTTGAGAAAAGGTTTGAAGAACACATTGAACGATACTTAATCGTCATCAAATTTCGCTCTGAAAACATCCATTTAGTTTATTTAAAAGTTAGTATGGCCAAAATGAGCACTTAAAGTCGACAAAATGATGATTTTCTCACCAAAAAAATCACTACTACCAAATTTCTTTTTCTGTTTTAGAATGATCAAGCTTTGTAAATTGAACCGAGAAGTCAGTAGTAGAATGATTCAAAAGTTTACGGATTCTTTACGGCTTTGGAAATTCTAATACTGCTTTGTGACCTATTTTGAGCGCAATTGCATCAAACACTGAACTCCTCAGTTCGGTTTATACGAAAAATTAGGAAGCATGAACCGACATTAGACATCTTAATCAATTGGCTTCGAAAAAAAACCAGAACCTCAAAACCCGTGACCTTGGCAGCAGACCAATTGATCAAAACAAACCAAAGAGTGAAAAATTAGTCTGAATGCAAATGTAGCAAATAGAGCAAAATTAGGGTCACCCAATAATTTTTAGTGATTACACAAGAGAACGAGATAGTAAGACATCTAACGAAAGTCATATTTGAGCCGTAAATGAGAGGCAAAGACCAAATTTTAAAAAGCAAAAATTGATAGGATAAATTGTGTTAGTTTGCTAAAGATCTTTCTAAAATCGGGTTGCTAAAATCTTTTCAAGAACAAAACTGGCCGTTGAAAGAACGTATAGGACCCCTTGAACTGACAAAACTGAACAACAACAACTTTTCCCCGGAAGGTGAAACAAGTCTGGGGACAATACCTTTTGTAACAATTTGAGCCTCAGAATTCTTTTACAACAAATTCTCCCGTTCAATCATACTATAACTTTCGTAGAGCAAACATTTGGAAAGAAAATTTGGAAAGTTGGAAAATTTGACAAGAGGTGAGTTTGAGGATCTTTTCAACAGCTGCCCCCCCTTTTGCCCCCCTGAATAGAAATTAAGCTAGCGAGTTATTAATAAATCACAGGCGACCAATAACTTTCCACGTATGCGCATACTATGTTAAATAGAATAGAATAAATTACACCGTGGTATGGCAACTAGCCGAACCAGAGTACGAAGCGAAAAGAATTTTCGACTGGCGGGTCGGTGAATGGGCTTCGCACGCGTCGCTGCGTCGCCACGATAACCGACCCGCGATTTCCGGATTACATCTCACAGCGAATGTGAGGCATGGCCTTGAACAGCGGTCCGCATTTGAGCTTTAACTAATATTCGGCTATCTATACTGTAGGCCAAGTAAAAATGTGGTGCAGTATAGCACAGAAAGGGTGGCGATTCTCTACTAGGCACCAAAGGGGGGGCAATTGTTGAAAAGATCCGAGTTTAATCTTAATTGGGGCCAAAACTTCAAAAAACGTTCAAAAAGTTGATAATTTCACGAAAAAAAGGAAATTCCTCGGTCGACTTCGAGTCAATGTGATTCCAGCATTTTGCAAAATCTATAACCATTCGATTTCAAATTGGAAAATTTTTTACTCGATAACCAATTGTCTTGCAAAAAATAAATGGAATATGATCGAACGGGATAAGAATTCGGCGTCGAGAACATTGTTTATTATTATATTTCTTCCTTATGGTGGAAAATTATGGTGGCCAATATAGCATTAATATTATTTTTCTGCGCAAAATAAAATACGATATTGCTTCGAATAAATTCTTAAGACACAGGGAAGCCTATTTTGGGGATATATCAGCGCTAAATGAAAGATGCTGCGTCTATAACTGCCAATGATAGCAGAGCTAGACCGGAACGAAATTGCAAGAATCTTGCAAGGTTTCCATTCATTATGCAAAAAAGCCATTGTCGTACAAGATCTTGCAAGATAACCATATGATATAGTTTATAGTTTTTCCTTTGGACTCCAGTTACGACTGCCGTACTTTAAATATATCGAAAATAACTGAAAAAAAATACAGAACAGATAACATTTAAAGTTAATGAATTTGGGATTTCTAAAATTGAATTGAGCATATTAATAAGTTTATAGAACTGCTCAACGGTGTTATGTTAAAATTGGTTAAAGACTAACATCAAATGTTTCAAAAATAATTTTAATTACAAACAATCCGGTTTTAATGACAAAGAATAATATTGTATTTGAAGTAATAAATTGTGTCGTAAAATACGGTTCGAATCTCTCCGACCATTCGAATATTACGCTTGCATGATTCCATTGTTTGTTCGGCCTTGTCTTATAAAATACATCTCTGTCATCGCATCAAAATCTGTCTGATTCTAATCGATGGTTGATTTCGTTCAATTTTGATCTTAAATTAAGAAGCAATCACAAGAAATTTTTGAATTTTCCAACTGGATTTCTGATGGATTTAGGAGAGGTGGTTCCGATTGTTAACAAAAAAAGTATAGGGCGAAAAATTCCTTTTTTTTCACTGCAAAAATTTTACAGAATTTTACGATGAACACTCTGAACTTATATAACTCCATTGTCTTAGAAATGTGAAAACAAGATTTTAAAAGTTTTACAGTGGGGGGGGGGGGGGAGCGCGGTTGATTTTGACTACACAGACGGTCCAGCATCAAAATTGAAATTGAGCTGAAATCTTTTTAGGGGGCTCACATGTTTCGTATAACATACATCTGTTGGTCGCGCGTGGTTTTTGGTACCGATTATTGGACGAATATTGTTTTCTTGTAAGTGGAGGAAATAAAGTTTTACCACGTACTGAGCCTCCAGAGACCATCAGGCCTGATTCAGAAAAAAAATCAGACAAGGTCCCAGGCCTGATTCAGAGTCTGATCATGTCAAATACAAGGCTGCTAAGAGAACACTCCAGAGTCGATCTCTGAGGTTTATATTGACAGAGAAAAATCAAGACTTGGGGGTCTCTGCCCAGAGAAATCCCAAGTCTTGGGTCTCTCTGCCAAGAGAAGGTCCAAGTCTTGGGTCACTCTGTGCAGAGTTCAACCAAGACTTGGTGACCTCTTGGCAGGCAAGACACAAGACTTGGGATTTCTCTTGGCAGAAAGGATCCAAGACTTTATTTGTTCTGGACAGAGGGTTAGAATGGTGCATTTTCTAGGTTCATGGGCACTTTTAACATAAGTTTGAGTACCCTTATGTACAAATAAAGCACCAAATATGATTATGAATGCTATTTAAACTATGTTCGTGGCTCTTGGTAAGGTATGGTCACCTTTTCAAGGCCAAAGAGGTCCTTAAAAATACAAATTCAATACTCACTGTTGAAGAGAAAGGAAAAACTATAGCTAAAAAAACCAATACAATACCGAACATTACATATATATATATATATATATATATATATATATATATATATATATATATATATATATATATAAAACAACATGCTAAAGCAAAAAAAAATGAGTTGGATTTTATGGATATAGGGGAACTTCGATTTGTAGTAACGCTCGATATGAACCACTCCTTGACTAGCTTGAAAAAAAATATATTTTAAAAAAAACATTTTAAAAAACAACGAACAAATCTTTTGAAAATCTAACTTTTCTCCTAAGCAAGCTAGGTCAAAAATTCTTTTTGACTTGGATCCCAGTGATATAGGGGAACTTTGATTCGTAGTAACAATAGATTTGAACAACTCCTTGACTAGCTTAAAAAATATTTATATTTTAAAAATACATTTTGCAAAAACAACGAAAAACCGTTTGAAAATCTAACTTTTTTCCTAAGCAAGCTAGGTCAAGAATTCTTTTTATCTTGAATCCCATTGATATAGGGGAACTTTGATTCGTAGTAACAATAGATTTGAACAACTCCTTGACTAGCTCAAAAAATATATTTTAAAAATACATTTTGCAAAACAACGAAAAAACCGTTTGAACATCTAACTTTTTTCCTAAGCAAGCTAGGTCAAGAATTCTTTCTGTCTTGAATCCCAGTGATATAGGGGAACTTTGATTCGTAGTAACAATAGATTTGAACAACTCCTTGACTAGCTTGAAAAAAATATATTTTAAAAATACATTTTGCAAAACAACGAAAAAACCGTTTGAAAATCTAACTTTTTTCCTAAGCAAGCTAGGTCAAGAATTCTTTTTGTCTTGAATCCCAGTGATATAGGGGAACTTTGATTCATACTAACAATAGATTTGAACAACTCCTTGACTAGCTTGAAAAAAATATATTTTAAAAATACATTTTGCAAAACAACGAAAAAACCGTTTGAAAATCTAACTTTTTTCCTAAGCAAGCTAGGTCAAAAATACTTTTTGTCTTGAATCCAAGTGATATAGGGGAACTTTGATTCGTAGTAACAATGGATTTGAACAACTCCTTGACCGATTCTAAGACCTGGATTTTCTCTGCCCAGAGAGGAAAACGTATAATTGGGCGCCAAATTTTGACAGAAAACGTATAATAGGGCGCCAAATTTATAAAAAGAGTTGCCCTCATTAAATAAAAACTTCGAATACTCATGATGTCAACCTTAACTCTGCTCAGAGAAACCCAGGACTTGGGGTCTGCGCTGCCCAGAAAAACCCAAGTCTTGGCCTCTCTCTGCCCAGAGATGTCTCAAGTCTTGGCTCCGCTACCCAAGTCTTGGCATCTCTCTGCCAAGACTTGGCCTCTGGAAAATCTCTGAATCAGGCCTGATGGGCTCTGGGGGCTCGGTGCGGGACCGCTTATATTTTCGATAATTTTTTGCAGATGCTCATACATGTACATTTGGGTTGTTGCGGAAAAAAATAAAATATCGCGGAATTGACCCACAGAAAGATTGTTGTTGAAAATTTGTCTGTTCACAATTCTTCAGATGAATCAGTTGTAACCCAGTTGCTAGTACCACCCGGATTAAGAAATTTTCCAAAAATTATGAAAGAATTGTGCAGAAAATTGCTGTATTTTAATTCACTTCAGTGCAAAAAAAATTAAATTATAATGCGCTCAAATGTGCCGAAATGCGCTGAAACTTTTGTTGGGAGTGAGAATTTCAATAGTCGATATGCGAATTATACGCGATGCGATTGACACTTACAAAACTCAGAAACCTGAGTTGAGTGGAATTTTACTCCTGACTTAAATTAGCTTAATCTATGAATCAATCAGCGAAGAAAAAGAATTTTGCTATTACCAGGAGTTTGGAAAATAAGCAGAATGAGAATAATTCAAAAAGCAGACGCGTGTTCAATTTGCAAGTGTGACTTTAGTTGAGTTTTTCCTGGTCCAATTTTTGAAGAATTTTTGATCAGTAGTTGCGGTGCGGTAACCCGGGTCGAGGTTTGGGTGTGAATTTTTGTAAGAAATGCGGTGAAAAGCGGTGAAAAAAAAATTTTCACCGCGTATTTCTTACATCTTTTTGCGGTGAATGCGGTGAATCGCGGTGAATTATTAATTTTCACCGCGTTCTCAGTATTCTTACAAAAGAGACTCGTCCCCACACGGTTTCGAATCTCTGACCTCCTGCATGCCTACAACACCTTAATCCACTGCGCCAATTGTCACTTTTTACTTTTAAATTTCTTGTGAATTTAAATCAGATGCAGTAAACTTTGGAAATCATGAACGGTTAATTTTTGTAAGAAATGCGGTGAATTTCGGGTAAATTTTTGTAAGAAATGCGGTGAAATGTGGTGAACTATTTTTTCACCGCATTCACCGCTTTCACTGCATTTCTTACATTAATTTGCCACAAAAGTCGATGCGGTGAATTCTTGTAAGAAAGGTGACAAATTTTGTGGTTAATTTTTGTAAGAAATGCTTTGAAATGCGGTGAAATATTTATTTTCACCGCATTCACCGCAATCACCGCCTTTCCTACAAAAAATTTATCCAAAAACCTCAACCCGGGAGAGGACAAAGATCAAGTCAACCTAAAGTCAAGATATAGTGCATGAATTATGCTCCACTTTTGCATCAACAAAGTTAGAATTAATATTTCTGTCTCCTCTAGTATCTACAATTGACTGAACATAAGAGGTGGAAATATTTCTTGGCGTACACTGTACAAATCGATAAATTTTTGTAAACTTTCAGTGCAAGAAAATAAAATTATAATACGCTCAAATATGCCAAAAAGCGGTGAAACTTTTGTTGGGAGTGAGAATTTCAATAGTCGATATGCGAAGTATTCGCGATGCGAATGACATTTAAAAAACTCATATTTTGATTTGGGTGGAATTTTAGTCCCGAATTAGATTAGCTGAATCTATGATTCACTCAGTGGCAAAAATATTTTTGCTTTTATCAGAAAATGGGGAAATAAGTAGAATGACAATAATTCAGAGAGCAGACGCGTGTTCAATTTGCAAGTGTGAGTTTCGTTGAGTTTTTCTCGGTCCAATTTTTGAAAAATGTTTGATCAGTAGTTGCGCCGCGGTAGAGGACAAAATCAAGTCAACATAAAGTCAAGATATAGTGCATGAAATAAGCTCCACTGTTGCATCAACAAAGTTAGAATTATTATCTCTGTCTCCTCAATTATCGACAATTGACTGAACATAAGAGATGAAAAAAGTTCTTGGCGTATACTGTGCAAATCTTTTTGTAAATTTCGGTCCGAGGCTGCATAAAAATTGAGTAAATTAGTAAAAAGAATTTTCCTTTTTTAGCTTGAATTGCGAAATTAGCAAACATTGAGGCTGTTTTACTAAACTTTTTTCAACAGCGTACTCGGAAATTTAATCCCAAAAGTCATCCCCGCTTTTTTTAAATAATTTAAGAAAAGAGTGAAATTTGAAAATATGTGATCCAATCTGTCGGGAACTTCCATATACAAACAGTTTCTCCTCTCCTATTTCGGCTAGAAGGTCTCTTGCTTTAAAAGCATCTTGTAAAGAAGGTTCCTTCTTGTGTGATTGCTGATATTTTGTCGTCTTGAACACTGCCCCACTATTTACACTCCAAGAATTCAACAAAATTGAGCTTTTTGCTTTGCATGTAATCTCTGCTCAGTTTGTTCTGCCGGTTTCTTTTTTTATAATTTCGCTCTCAGTTTCTTCCTTCGAGAGACTTGTGTTCGCTTCCTGACAAAAAGAGAAATAAAGTTCTTAGCCCATGGCTTCAAACACTGCACCAAACCCAGTTTTACTCAGAATGTGCCCAAAATCCATTTACATTAGACAGTCAACCTCTTTGTTTTGTTTTCCGGTTTGTGTTACCTGTTATTATTACATTCCAGACGTTCTGATTGAAGATATGACATGGTCTTGCTCACTAAAGTTCCAGATCTGTCTGCTCGATCCTTGAACTCTTGAGAATTTTTTTTCCGACAAAAACAATAGATGAACCCCCCCTTTTGTCCTCCTGTATTTTGTCACATAATTTAGCTTAATCTAATGGAAGAAAACTGTGATTTTTGTAACTTGTGAAGACCTTAGAAGTGGAGCAAAGGCTGCTTGGGCAGAAAAAGCTATCAGGCCGAATATTGGCGGATTATTGGCCGAACATTGTTTTCTTGCAAAGGGGGAAATAAAGTTTTTCCAATTAGATTTTCTGATAATTTTCTACAAACTATATTTGGGTTGTTGCGGGAAAATTAAAATATCGCGGATTTGACCAGCAGAAAACTCCTTGTTGAAATTTTGTTGGTTCAAAATTTTTCAGATGAATCAAGTGTAACCCAGTTGCTAGTACTACCCGGGTCAAGAAATTTTTCAAAAATTGTGAAAGAATTGCACAGAAAAGTGCTGAATTTTCAATCACATCAGTGCAAGAAAATAAAATTATAATGCGCTCAAATATGTCAAAAAGCGGTGAAAATTTTGTTGGGAGTGAGAATTTCAATAGTCGATATGCGAAGTATTCGCGATACGAATGACATTTACAAAACTCATATTTTGATTTGGGTGGAATTTTAGTCCCGAATTAGATTAGCTGAATCTATGATTCACTCAGTGGCAAAAATATTTTTGCTTTTATCAGAAAATGGGGAAATAAGTAGAATGACAATAATTCAGAGAGCAGACGCGTGTTCAATTTGTAAGTGTGAGTTTCGTTGAGTTTTTCTCGGTCCAATTTTTGAAAAATGTTTGATCAGTAGTTGCGCCGCGGTAGAGGACAAAATCAAGTCAACATAAAGTCAAGATATAGTGCATGAAATAAGCTCCACTGTTGCATCAACAAAGTTAGAATTGTTATCTCTGTCTCCTCAATTATCTACAATTGACAGAACATAAGAGATGAAAACAATTTTTAGCGTATACTGTACACATCGATATATTTTTGTAAATTTCGGACCGAGGCTGCGTAATAATTGAGTAAATGAGTGAAAAAAATTTCCTTTTTTAGCTTGAATCGCGAAATTGGCGAACGTTGAGGCTGTTTTATTAAGTTATTTTCAACAGCGTACTCGGTAAAGTAATCCCATAACTCATAACCGCTTTTTTTTTAATTTTTAAAAAAGAGTGAAATTTGAAATTATGTGATCCAACCTGTCGGGAACTTCCATATACAAACAATTTTTCCTCTCCTATTTTGGCTAGAAGGTCTGTTGCTGTAAAAGCAACTTGTAAAGAAGGTTCCTTCTTGCGTGATTTCTGACATTTTTGTCATCTTGAACACTTCCCACTATTTACACTCCATGATTTCAACAAATTTGAGCTTTTTGGTTTGCATGTAATATCTGCTCAATTTGTCATTGTCGTTTCCTCTTTTCATAATTCCGTATTTTGTTTATCCTCCGAAAGACTTGTTTCAGCTTCTTGGCAAACAGAGAAATGAAGTTTTTAACCCATGGCTTCAAATTCTGCATCAAACGCGGCTTCACTCACAATGTGCCCATAATCCATTTACATCAGACTGTCAATCTCTTTATTTTGTTTTCCGGTTTGTGGCACCTGTTTTTATTACATTCTAGACGTTGCGATTGAAAATGTGACATTGCCATGCTCACAAAAATTCCAGATCTGTTTTCCAACAAAAAAAGAGATGAACCCCCCATCAAGTCCTCTCGTAATTTGTCATATGAATTAGCTTCATCTAATGGAAAAAATTTGTGATTTTTGTAACCTGTGAAGTCACTAGAAAAGGATCAAAGGCTGTTGGGGCAGAAAAAACTATCAGGGCTCCGAAAAACAATACTTACTGCTATTTGGAAAAAAAGGGGCCGGTTTACGAACAAATGAACTTTCTCATCACGGTAAAAAAGGATTTAATCAATCATTAATCAAATCTCAAAAAAAAGAATTTTTGTCCACATTTT
This sequence comes from Convolutriloba macropyga, assembly GCF_964194025.1. NCBI lineage: Eukaryota > Metazoa > Xenacoelomorpha > Acoela > Convolutidae > Convolutriloba > Convolutriloba macropyga. Next base: position 38,130,681 of record NC_134481.1, on the reverse strand, counting down.
GTAAAATTAAATTAAGCAGTTAGAGCGGCAGCGTTTCAAAAACGTGGTTTTGCTTTAAGACGATTTATCAATCACCGTTTACTAAAAAACTAAACAGTGAAATTTGCTGCATATAAATATGCAACATATAACTTTTACCGAGAAAGGACTGATTAGGTTTTTTTGGCAGTTGTTGCGAAAAAAACCGCAAAGTGTATCATTTAGGGATGAATTCTGCTTTTCGCTTTTCGCTTTCGATGCGTTTTTTTTAATCAAACAAAAACGCTAAGGTCTTTTAAAAAGTTTTTCATCGTTCAAAATTGTCCTGGTGGAGATTCGGAGGTAGATAAACAGAAGAATTTTATACTTCCTGGTTACAAATTTTAAGAGAGAGCAAACTCTCTTACCTAAGGGTAGCAGCGCCAAATAAAGAAACCAGCGGATTCTTAAACTGCTGTTCAGCGTATAAAAGACTCAACTTTGGATTTTGCAAACAAAAAGAAAAACAAATTAGAAACGAGAGAATAAAGAACAAATACCAATTTAGTTTACATGTAAACAAAATTAAACAGCGAATTTTTTGTTATGAGTTGCCATAATGAGAAAAATTTACTTATCATTTCCAGTGCGGAACATTTTGTCATGTAATTGGCTGCCCTGAAATTGTTTTGGAAACAATTTTTTATGTGTAGTGCCGGTCCGCAATTCGGCATTGTCTCAATTTCTAATAATCATTTTAACTTAAATTTGTTGAAAATGGTTGCTGATATCGATATGGTTGCTGTATTTTTTTGACTTTTCAAGACGAAAGGAAACCGTATTTGAGGCGTTAGCTTAAACAATTGGGAAAACAGCTATTTCATTTTTGAGGAGGTAATTGTCCCAAATCATATTGAGTTGGAGCCAATTTGTTTGATATAGCAGAAAATTTAATCGGCTAGAAATTTTACGTAATTATTTAGGTGGTGAAAAAGTTAGGAAACGTTGTATATTTAATTGAGTCTTCCAAATATTTGTCAACATTCTCGATCTAAAAGAGATATTTTTAAAGCTAAAAGGAACACTGAACTAAACAACAATAGCAAGTTTTGTTATAAGTTTCTACTTGGAGATTTGTATTTAAAATTTGTTATATAAACGTAGTATTGAATTTGAATCGGAAACACATAAAAAATATATATTCTGATATAAGAGATATCCAGTTTAAAAAATTAACAATAAAGGACAAAACATCAAAAAACGCATTTATTGCACTTTGTAAGCATTAAGAGTCACATTTTTTGGTATGATGCCACAACGTTTGTTAGGTACATAAAAAGTTTAGAGGTTACCCTAGCCTTTGCTAAAACCAAGGCTCGTTCAAAATTTTCCTTTCCAAAAATGGGGAAGTGTTGAAAACTTTCTGTCCCAGAAGTCTGACAAAATTTGGGGTTTTAGAAATTTGGTTTCTTTTCTGTTGGTATTGTGACTCATGCTTTGGTTTAAAAGTGGAACCAACGTTAGCCTTTCTCATTTTAATCTCGGAAAAACCATCCGAGAATACTGACGCCAATTTCACTACCGGTCCGTTGAATCCGCCACATGCCATTCTATCTCTTGCCAATTGCACAACTCCATCGTTGTCATTGAAGTATTCAAAGATGTGTCCCATTTTGTGCTCAAAATTTATGAGAGAATCATCTACCATCCAAAAAAATTCTCCTTCTTGCAATTGTACTTTTAAGCACTTCGATTTGTGGTTCCTTTAGGGGGAAAGATATTCATGAAACTAACTTAGCCAAATAAATTAGGTATGCGCTTGAGCGCTTTTGAAGGACTTTGTCAGATCATGGTAGCACTCAATGAGTAGAACAATTAGTGCACTTCAATTTCCTTGTCCTAATGGTAACTCTTTAGGTGTGAGTGCTGTCAAGTCTTGGGGTCGTCACTCACTGCTGTCAGGGGTCTTGAGTTGACAGTTTGCTCTACATGACACATTGTTTTACTGAGTACCTCGTCCGTGAAACCCTGATTGTCACAGATTGCATACTTGATTCTTTGAACCAGTTCTTCCCAGGTTCAATCAATGTGTAGAGCTCTGGGGGGCTAAACTTCCAAACGGTCTTTTTTTCCTGCGCTAAGTTATTTTTAACCTTAGCTTTGTCCCTTTCATCAAGGAACCCAATCATTTCTTTAGCAGCTCCAAAAAAGTTTGTGCCGTTGACGCTGTTGATGTTACTCGGGTAGGCACGTTGTGCAATGAATCTTGTCACTGCAGCTAAACATGATTAGGTCTCTAATAACTATGCAACCTCAATGTGTACCTCAACGAACACATGGTCATCGGATCGTTCTCGGGGGTAGATCATCCATCGGTGGGGAATTGAGTTGGCGTTCTTGTTCCTGCATTTGATATATCTCGACTTACTTTTTTGTAAAGAATTTGGTAACCCGACAATTCAGAACTCATGTTCATGAATCTTTCTCACATCTTCTGTGCCTTCGTTGAGATCGCAATGTGCTCTATTCAATAGAACTTGTACAACCGATGCTTTTATGTTAAAATATAGGGCGCTTGCCATTGTAAATGCTTCAGTTGACCTTTCACTTGAACTGTTTCATCTTCAACTTTTAAGGGTGACAATTTTGCAAATTTCAATGCCTTCATATTTCTTTGTTGCTGGTTATCGAGTTTGAAACATCCGGGAAGCTTCTGTATTGAACAAGTTTAAACAAAATTTGCTCTGCCTGATGAATTTGTTCTAGTTTGAGAATCCCTTCTGCTTTTTCATGAACCTCATGCAGCAGGCAATGAAGATTCTGATTCAATTTAAGCTGCTGTAGCGGTTGCAGACAAATGTTTGCTTAGCTTGTGTTTATGCTGCTATATCAATGATAGCTTGCTCAAGTTTCCTTTTGTTCGCTTGACACCACGGCCCTGGCCACTTATCTTCATTCTTTTGCGGCCATGCCGACACGTTTAACCACACATCAACTCCCGGAGCCCTTCAAAAGACATTACTCTCTTGGCTGGCTTTTCGAAACATTTGTTGTGTCTGTGTTGATTTATCGAGGAGCTGCCTACTATATCCGCTGCTCTGTTGGTAACAAACAAATTGTGTAATAAGTTTGTGGGCTCATTTTCTCTGCCAAATTTATCATGGAATTTTCAATTGTCCCCACCAACAATCGACATGGCGACATCAGCGTTGCAAGTTGCTGGTGTACTTGTTTTGTAGTGAAAAATTAGTTTGTTTCTCCAATGAATGCAAGATATGCTTTCGATTGAAGGATTGTTTTTTGAAGATGTTTGGCTCGCTATACTTACAAATACTTACAAAGTCTCGCTATACTTTTGTTGCGTCTTCTGCTATCATGATACGCTTATCTCCGCAAAATTGTTGGGAAGTTTGTGTTGTTTTAATCATCACTCTTGTTCTGATTCTCCTCGGACAATATCTTTCAGTTTTCCCCCCTGGTATTTCTAAACGGCTTTGTAGTGCACAAAGGTACCTCATACCGCTTCAACTTAGAGGGTCTCTTGTGTTGCTGAACATAGATAGTTGAAGTGGTTCGTAAACACATTGCAAAGATGAAGAGTACATCTGCTCTTCTTTTAACGCCTTATTGTTCTCTGGTGGCCTTGCTCTGTGTAGAACATTGCGTTCTGGAGCGCATTTCATAATTTCCTCAATTACTTCACTGAGAATGTCTCGAAAATTCTCGTTCCTTTTGAACGTTCCTTTATCTTGTTTGGAAACAACAGTTTGTTATGGATGATTTTCCAGATCTTGCTTCTGAATATGAAAAGATTAAGATTCGTTGAAAACATTTTTCAAAACTCTTGAACTCTTCATTTGTAAAACTTATGTTTCCACTGATTGTGATCTGGGGTTAGTTTGACTCAGTTTGAAAGTTAAGATATTCTCAGCAACTTCTTGTTGTTTAGTGCGCTCAGATTTTGTCTTCAACGGTTTCCGAGAATCTGTAAGTTTTGAATGAAAGAAATCAATTTTCAGACGTTGCTCTTGTATCACTCAATGACTGATAATTGGAGATATTGGAGCTAGAAAATTCTTACGCTTCAGTTCTCTGCACATGTATTTTGTTGCATTTTTAACTCTACCGGGATTTCTTCGTGAACACGTCTGTAAATCCTAGAACATATCGGAACAAAATTTTGATTTCCTGTTTCCAGCTGTACAGATGTTGACAGTAGAGACAGAGAGAGAGAGAGAGTTCAATAACTCAAATTCCATCAACTTTTGATCAATGATTTCTTGAAGCTTCGCATTTGCTTTCTTTTGTTTCTGAAATCCTATTCCCATTCTGTGCTTTCTTTGACAAATTTCATTGTTTGGCCCGGAACTTTCGTACGGTTTTCTATGGTTTTCTTCATAATGAGACGAATATTTCTTTCAATTAGAATGCTTTTCTTCATAATGAAAACATAATGAGAAAAAAGTTTTCTGAATGGTTTTCTTCAAAAGGAGACGAATTTTTTTTTCAATTAGAAGACCGAATTGACTTTGAAGAGTCGACATCTCTTCCTCTAGCAGAGCAGACTACTGAGGCATTGACCAGTCTGTCATCTCTAATGTCATTCTCACTGAGTTTTTTTTCTTTCGACGTTGACGTTGGTTTCTCGTTCGACCCTGTGTTGTCCGAAGAAATTAATGTAATGTGTTTTCCCAATGTTTCCGTTGACGTTCACGTAACTTATCATCATCTGGCTTTTTTTCGACAGTTCTAGTTGTAGACTACTTCGTTTGGTTACTAGTTTGAAAATTTTGCTGTTACACAGGCATTAATATTGTTGCGTGGTTGTCATACATGCGTGGCATTGGAGGTGCTTGAATGCAAAAGTTATGTCTTTTCTACGCTTTTTTGCTTGTTCATTGATTTTCAAGATTGTTCAAACGATTGCCTGTGTTGTTGTCATTGTCCGTTTACCATTTTTTGGGTAGGTTTGGCATTTAGGATTGGATATTTGTTTCTGTTCGTGTTGTTGTCCTATTGGTTGGTGTTGTCCGGATCAGCGGACCAAATTCTGCTGCTGCTCATGAATCAGCGGAAAACTAGTTTCAATGCTTGTATATCCAGTTTTACGACGTCCTGGTTCTTCACCCGGTTCAAATTGACTTACAATTTTGTCGAAACCATAAGTCGCTTGGATGTATTAAAGGACTGTTACTTTGAAGTTTGTAAGGCTCCAGTATTGCTGCTAACCTCTTGTCAAGAAAGCTCATTTAAATTAGGGCTCGGAAGTTCAGTCAAAGCTTAGCATAAAGAATAAAGATCTGGATGAATCTAATAGATCGTGCTTTTGTTCAATAGTGTCTTCGACGGAAAATACGTTAGTGACAGGAATTCCTAGCTTTATTGAGTTCTCCTGCTTTCTTATCAAAAGAGAGATTTCGTTGCTGATTTTTCCAAAATTTTTTTATGCTGAGGAGACTCTTTCGTAAGTCTCAAGGTGCTGGCTGCGTCATGTGGGGGTTGACAGTTTGCCTTTTCTGACAGTCAAATTGCTGCATATATGTACATCTGAACAGCTCATCATGTACGTTTTGAGTAGTTTTGTTGGAACATTTATGATTACTAGTAACAACAGTAAGTCACCTTTGCTCGAGATATAAGCCTTAAGTTGCTTAAGTTTTAATTTAGAAACTTTCTGTTTTGGAAAATTTTTAATGAATGAAAAAAGAAAAGTGTCAGTCCAATGTCCAAAAACCTTTATCAGAAAAATTAGTATGGTCAAAAGAGTATTAAAAACTACTATAAGCATAGGTATTAAAGATCCGAAATTTATAGTATGTAACATCATTGAATTGATGGGCATTTAACGAGTTTTATATTTTTTGTAAACAATCGAAAATTTCACGATCTAAAAAGTGGTAACTATTTTTGGGAAAAATCTAAAAACACTGTAGAATCATATGCACGTTTTTTTTCTATCACTGTGACAATCAACAGAAAGGGTTATGATCCACCCAAAGGACGGAACAGTGAACCTCCATTTTGAAAATCGCTGCTCTGTATCTTATTCTACAGCAAAAGCGCATTTTCTATTTTTAAGTTAAAGCAACTTTAATAACTTATTCGCTTAATTGGATTTGTTTGGGAAAAACACATGTTGAATTAAAAACAAAGATGTTAGTAACCAAATCAGTGTATCATTGTAATTAATGCAACGTATTTTAGCTTTTGAAAACAAAAAATTGCGTTAATTTGAGCAAAGCAAGAATAATTTGCACTAGAGATACACAGAATAGAGATAATCATACACTCAGAAAAATTATTTTATGTTAGTTGATTCAGTGAGACATTATTATTTTGTTATTGACATGAAGGATTTAGTTATCTAAAAACCATAAGGGATAAGGTCCCATTTCCGTTCAGTTTAAATCCAGACACATAAGTGTCTAAAATTTTTGAAATTGCAGATGGAAGCCAATCGCCTTTTACGTGAGTTTCTTTCTATGTAGCTCTGCTCGAAGTGTCTTCACATCCCAACTTGTCGGTTATCTTGACGACGTTGGATAATTGTTTCGCTACTCGTTGAAAACGAAACCAGAAATTATAGTCTGTAGCGTTTGAGCACTGGTATGTGGCATTTGTACTTATGGTTTGCAGCCCATTGAGTAAGAGAGCCGGCATCAACATACTTCAGATTAATTTAAAAAATTGTAGCAATCAAGTTTTAATTTTGCCTGAAATAAAAGGACTAGTAGTCGTATGTAATATGGTACAGGAAGGCTATTTAATATTAGTGAGGCAGATTTGTAGTCATCTTGTTCGAGGATTCATTTGCAAGCCTTCTCTGTGTCCACCCAACAAATCTCATCACTGCAACGTCAATGTAGTAAGCAACTGATGAGTAAGTGACAAGGGACAAAGGGACAGTATCTTGTTCTTGTAAAAATTTAGCTTGGTTCTTAATTTAAAAAATTGGTAAAATATTCCTGAGCATATAAAGAACGTTTAAGGCTTTCAGGCTCTTGGCTTCAAATGAGGGATCCAACTAAGATCAATGCTAAGATTACACCTGGTCTTTTTCTTGGCCTGAATGTTTCAGACAACAATCACCAAAGGTATAAGTTTCATTGCTAGCGCATCTTATTGATAACAGTGCGCGTTTGTCTAGACTGAAACTTATTTTGTTATAAACACTCCAATGGTAGATATCAATTATAGAAGGGGTCATTCATCCTGGAAGTTTAATCTGCTATTTGAAAAAAAAGGAACTTTGTGTCATCGGTATATAGAAAGGATTCAGATCGACGAGAGAGAGTAAGTGAAAAAGTAAGGAATACTTTGAACAATAACGGAGATAAAATAGATCCTTGAGGAACACCACTGCTAGCACTGAAGGAACAGTTTTCTATAAATTTCTAATTTGACACATTGAGATCAATTTAGGAGGAAATATTCAAGTACTTTTAAAAAACCCTCAAATAACTGTTCAAAATTTTTTGTCACGAGAATTCGTTGATCGACACAAATCAAACGCCTTTTTGAAATCAGCTTAGACTTTTTCGGTCTATTTTGGTTGCAGTTAGCCATGTAGGTTTTGTTGAGACGTGCTACAAGAATCGCAGCACAAAAGCGATAAATTTGGATAAGGTGGTGATGGTCTTTGTAGTGGGGATATTAATTATAAAACAGGCAAATATCTAGGAATTTTCCAGCAATGTTTAATAAAGAAACCAGTTGGTTGTTTTCAATGTTGGCTTTATTGCTCTGTTTAAACAACAACAGAACACTTTCAAGCCGAAAGAAATTTACTCAGATGTAAAAATTTGCAAATATTTAAAAAAGATAAACATTGACGAGGATGGCGCACATTTTTGGAAATGAAGTGGAGGTAAGCCGTCGAATCCCGCAGTTTTACTAATATCTAATCCTTCAAAAAATTGTGATGAGATTTTTTGTGATAAAAATGATTTGATTAACAGAAAAATTGATATCGCTAGCAGATCGGATGAAAAGAAAATTATGCATTGAAAAAAAACAAATGGGAAAAAGATTGAAAAAAATGGCTTTATCCTCTTTTGTTTGCGCTCGTCAATTCTGAAGGGTAATCATTGGTGTTATTGTACATTGATTGAGAGAACGAAGGTGTGCGTAGAGCTTGCTTCTTGATCTGCTTGCTGCTAGGTTCTCTTTGGAAGTTGTTAGGTCACTTGAAATCGCATAAATCCCAGTACTCTGAATTTTTTAGTTTTAATTTGGCTGATGGACAGTTTCAGACAGACAGTATTTATTTTGTTTAGCAAACTTGACATGGAAGAGCTTATCTAAGGAGGCAATGATGCTCTATGTTTCGTTTGGATCAGACAATTCCTCTTTTTCTTTCTGCCATTTGTAACAATTTTTATCCATAAGTATGGTCCAACAGTATGATAGGAAGACTTCGTGCCAGGAAAAGTCATTGAGAATCAAACAATCACCATTACAAAAGCTAAAAATACTCCGCGAATGGCTGTGGAAGGCGATTAGTCTGTCGTATTTGAGCAGAATTGAAGCTAGAATAAGCCTATGGTATGACTTTAGGTAACCTGGTTTAAAGGTATCATTCAATTTGTGGATATCAATTCCTATTGAAATGATAATGAAATCGAGTGAGCATGTTTGAGTTTGCATCAAAACATCAACCTTCTGTTTGAATTGCAAGCTATCCATGATTTGACTGGTCAGTCACTCGGAGGTTTTTGGAGAACTGTGACCCCTCCAATCAATTCTACTTCAGTTAAAATCTTCGCTGAGAAAAGTTTCTCCACACTTAATTTTGTTTAGAAGCTCAAAAAGTTTTCTTTGATCTCGGTTTGTTCTAAGGATTGTTTGAAGGCGGAAGTAAAATCTAGCAAAAAGTATTTTAGATGACGTTTTTCGTGACATAAAAAACAAAAATACACGTCAAATGTGGAAGGCAAGATAAGCTCTGAAGATGATTTGGTGCGTTTGACTACAATTAAAACACCTTCATGAGTTTTATCATCTTGAGCAGTGGCAGCTCGTTCCGATCGGTAAACGGAACAGTAGCATAGAAAAAGTTCTAAATCCGATATTTGATCAGTAAGCCATGGTTCTCAGAGAACAAGAACATACACACTAATCCCCAGCGCAAATTGGGACAACTCTTTTTGCTTTGTTTTATTTAAAAAACTACTTGAATTGAAGTGAACAATGTTTTTGAGATTTTTAACAGAGTCTTCTCTGGAGAGTCAAAAATTGAAATCGACTTCTTCTGAATCTTCCACGTTAGATTGATATTGCGGATTTTGCTTTGTTTAATGGTATATACATGGTCTAGACGTCCTCTGTGCTTTGACGGCGCTTCTGTTGAATTTTTTGATCTTTTTTGCTGAAGAATAAACACACCATGTGAAAAATTTTTGAGCCTTGAGGCACGAAATAAGAGTTTTCGTATAACCAGCTTGTTTTGTGCCTAAAACGTACAGCTCATGGTCTGGCAGCAGCCCTGCTAAAGGCTCCAAGTCAACGAAACATTTAAATTTTGCGTTGATCACAACCTAAAAGATTTTTACAATTTCGGGATATTTGTATTTTGGGATCAGATAAATCTTGCTTTTGGGGTTCGACGGTAGGAAACCCGGGTACCACAGAGTTTTTCAAGCTCACGGTCATTTCGGTTACCAATACTTTAACTTTTGTTGAATTTTTTAGTGAATCACTCTAATTGGTCGGATTTGGAGTTTCTGTTTCAAAGAAAGTAAGCTAAAATTCGCGCCAAGAAACAAACTCATAGACTGATAGGTTCTATTGTTTTTTGCCCTTTCACCCATTGTTCATAACAACCCCATTAACAAATTATATGTTATATAGCACGTTGCTGAGTAAAAAAATTAGCATGCGCCCACTAAACTGCGGTGGGGGCAGAAGAGTTACAAGAGTGACAAAAACAATTGGTGGGCTTGAAGGCAGCGTGTTTACAACAAATATAATACAAAAGTCAGAAATTGAAATTGTATTTAGAGATTTTGAGGTAAATGTGCAGACTCAAGAAAAGACTTCAGCCCGCCGAGCGATTTTATAGCATTAGCTCGACCCAAATTTTGCAATAAATTTTGTTGAGTCGAGCAAAAGTCACTCTATTTGAATAAAGCCATTGTCAAGCGTTTTTAATATTAGATCAACATAATTTTGGTTCAGTAGAAAAATCGATAAAGAAAAGTTCAGACTCTCTTACTTACTTCATAAATAGTGAGCACGCTATGACCTTATCAAGAAGGCTCTAGTTGGCCACAAACAGATTCAACCAAGAGCTATACTGGTGGTATCAGTGGATCAAAATCAGTATATGTGTCACCCACATTCGAATTACGACAAAATATTTTGTCGTTAATGAAGAACAGTATAGTCAAATTTACAACAGAACTACAGAAAATGTTCGCAAATGGAGTCCAGATCAAATCTGTCACTAATCGGCAAACAAATTGCCCGTTAGTTGCGGAAAAATTTTCAATATAACAATTTAACTAGCACCTGCATAATGCATGGCTTGAAACAAAACACAATACCTAGTGGTGTGGTTCTCAAGTTGAAGAGACGCAGAGCCATCGAACACAATACTTCAAAATTTTCCGTTGAAAAGTTATTTTTATATTCTTAAATCTCAGGCTTAGTGGATTGAAATGTTTTTCTCTTTCCGAGTCTTCTGAGAATGTAAAACGACCTAATAACTTCACGGAGTAATTTTGAAATTACTGAAAAAAGGTTGATATCAACTCACTCAAAAGAAAGAAGGAACAGTTTGAAGATTGCAAGCTGAAGCTTTTTTGGGGTAGAAAGAGTCCACGCGATCCGAAGTAAGCCATACACCCGAAAGAATTGAATAATATTAGAGATTTGACAGTTCACGGATGTAAAAAATAGTAATCTAAGACATTTTGTGGTGACAGGAAAAGAGCAGTTTGAAAACAAAAAAAAACAAAATGAGACAAGTAGTAAGGTTTCAATAAAATTAAAATTTTAGAACAGTTAATCTAAGGCACAAAGAAATGATAATGATTAAAAAATGATTTTTTTGTATTCCTTGCTGTGTCCCCAAACACAGATCTAAAATTTGAAACACCCTCTTCATTTTAATTCTCTAACTTTAATTTTAAAAAATTATCTCCGCTCACCCGACTGAAGACGACAAAAAAGACTAGGAACGTAGCGACAATGGCTAACGCTATCACCAAAAGAAATTTAAACATGTTTAGCTGCAAAGCAGATGTCACAATCCGTGCTTTTAAGTCTATTTGGAGAAAATGATACGGATGTTTTTTGTACTTTCAAGGAGGAGACTACACGCTCGGTTGCTCTTGCAAACGTTCTAGATGCAACGAAATTGGACAGCTTAAAGTTACAGGTGTCAGGCCGTGCCTTGCTTATTATCTGGATCTGGTACTTACGTCCAAAAACACATTTGGCAATGCCATCAGGTCCCTGGAAACAAGATAGTCCATATTGCATTGAATTTTCCAAACTTAAAATCAAGGAACACAATTTTAATCAATCTCAATAGTCAGCTGAAAATTAACTCACGGATAGTACATATTTAGCCAAAATTGCTTTTGGCTAAATATGTACTATCCGTGAGCAACAAGCGTTAATATATTTGGTGAACGCAACCATCGAATTTGAGGTGCTTTTGTCTGCGGAATGCCCAATTGCCTTAATCCGAAGCTGTTGCCAGCACCTGACAATAAAACCGAGCAAGATTTTTACATATTTGTTTCAAAAATTTAGCATTGCAAACTATCTTTGCGGATGAACAAGCCACAACCACAGTTTTTCACAAAATCTTTCGAGTTATGTCTCAGTTGTCTGACTCATTGGATTCAATAGTAAGCACCAATGGGGAATTTAAAAGAATATAGAATGATATGGGAAATCAAATGAAACACATGAGCTCTGCTTTCGGCAGAAAACAAAGCCAGCCTCCATCGTTATCGACTATTTAATAACAAGCGGGAGGTCATCAACGGCCTTCATTCAATCAGCCTAATACAAATTATGCTAATATTTTTGTTCGGTGTTGCAATATTTATACAGGACTGTTTACAAAAAACGTGTATTCAAAACCGTCGTACCAGCAAAACTTACTTCAGCAAGGTATTCAGTAACCACTTTGGACAACCTAATCTTAGACCAACAACCAGGACGGTTATCAAACATACCATCTGACAAGTACCATTTGACCATTTCCACCAAAAAACTGAGCCACACTATCTATCTGCATTGCTTTCTTCATGCGGCACGTGAAATAATGCACTTACAGCTGAAAAACTAATTTAAATTTCAATTCAAGTTAAGAAACTTAAATTCAGAGCTTTATTAGACGCCTGAGCTTTTACTAGCGCTATGCATTTTTCTTTATTCTAAAATTAAAATATATCTCAAGAAACATTGTGTACATAAATGCCCAATTTCCCTGCAATGTAAAAGTGGCATATGGAATGACAGCAAAAATTATGCGAAAGCCAAGACTTAAGTTAGCTTTGACTTGTCAGAATTTAAAGAACTTTTCCTTGGTTTTGAAATTTTAAACTCGGTTTCAGGTCTACTTTTTTCTCAAAGAAAAAAGGATTTTAACATTCATACAAATAAGGGTCTATTAAAAAGCTAGAGGTCACTATATCACACAACAATGCAGAGAACGTTTCCAAATCTGTGATAGTTCATAATCATTCAAAAACAGTAAATATACGAAATCAACAGGAACTAATAAAACGTGAACTAGTCCATTTCGACTTTTACTTCTCAAAAATAATAGGAACTATTGAATTTTCAACACACTTTTAGAGTAAATCAGTTATATGTATTATGTCATCAATGAACGAACTGAACGATAAATATCGGACGAAAACTTGTGTCCTTAATCTTGACCCATACAGTGTCACTATTTGTGCTAAAACTCGACTAGCGAAAATATTTTTGACGCCAAAAAATCAGAGTATCTCACACCAATTGACCCACCAACACTAATTGATTCAATATGCTCATCACTCAAAAAATTCATTACAGATAAATGCAAAATAAGTTTGCAAAAACCATTAAGATGACCTTTGTTTTCCTATGTCAGAAAACTGTTTTAATCCAACAAAACTAACGGGAATTGAGACACGAATCATTGATGCTCTTATGAATGTAAACCAAGATGAGCTGTTAGGTCCTATAATGCATGAAAACAATCCAGAACAATTTTTACAGAAAGTCAATTAGAAAAATTTTTTTTCCATGGAAATAAAAAAGCATTTTGAAAGCTTATTAGTACAATTTCACAAAATTGTGCACGCCACAGACTTGATTTGGGTAAAAAATCAGACTGTTTGGTGTAAACTACTCCCAAACTTAATCGACCAATGTTTTCTCCTAGTTCGAATACGTCAACACATCTACTACATTCACTTATCATGGAGCTAGCCCTAATGCATTACAATGACAAAATCAGAGCATTGCATTATTCAAAGTATTCATCTCCAAATTAAGCTCAAACTAAAGCTAGTGAAATATTGAGAATTTCAATCGACCTGAGAAAAATTAAACCTTTATTGCGATATGATTAGGAAGATAATAAGATTCCGATTCCATAACAATGAATTTTAGAGGATCCCCTTCTGCATGGACGCCGAATTGATCACGATCTCCTGCAAATTTGAGTGTATGTGCAGGCAAACATCTGCACCTTTGACAAATGTGTGTTGCGAGTGACATATTTTTGGTTTAATTTAATGATTTGAAAAGCGGGGCTTTAGATGGTGGGACATTTAACAAAATCTTAGATCAGATTTTCCAATAACAAAATCTGATATCGGCTTTAAGTTTTCCATTGATAAATATGAATTTGGTATCCCTGATTTTCACTTTTTAGGCCATACAATAACTGGAGATGGAGTGAAACGAATTGTTGCAAAATTGGAGAAGTTTATCAACATGGTTAAAATGCCAAAAAATTAATAAGATAAACAATTAAATAAATAAAATTATTAATAAGAACAGACGCGAAGATTCATCAGTTTTGCACAACCTTTTCAGATTTTGATTCCCATTTTAGCGGTAAGTTTGCGCCCTTTCTTCAAACTGCTTCTTAAAGAAAACAATTTCAGAATTGCTTAAAAACACAGGAATGGTCTTGAAACGCTATAGCATGTCTGATGCTTGTCTTCTAACATTGAAGAGTTTGAAATGTAATTGACAATAAGTTGTAATTGACAATAATGCAAGCTTATATTCAGCTGGATATATTTTAACGATTGAAGACTACCACAATAATGTAGAGGATAGAAAAAAAAAGAAAAATATTTGCCTGTAGCATTTGGCACGCATTTGTTTTCGCCGTCACAGCTTAATGTTAGCTTTCACGTTATAGAATTTCTGAGCCTACAATATGCATTTGAAACATTTGGAACATTTGGACATTGCATTTGAGGAGTATTGTCTAAATCAATTATTGTCCGTACAGAGAACAAAAGTTTTACAAGGTTCCTCCAAACAAACAAATTGATGGGAAAGTTTTGGAACTCATTAGATTTTGTTCTTTGCTTTAGATTTGTTTTGTGTCATAAACCAGGCAAAGCCAATGCCACCGCTAACTACTTATCTCAAATTCAAATAAACCAGAACAAAAATTTGAAAATGAAATAATGAGACCCAATTCCTTTCCACAACCCTGACACAAAAGTACTTTCTAACACTTCAAACATTTCCCTCACGGCAATTCAAGCTATCACAGAAACAATTAACCAAACGTATCAGTCCCTCAACTTTCCATCATACCAGTGGATAACTATATGAGTTTTCTTGTAGACAAACTTTATTCTTTTAATGACGTCATGATCTCGTCTATGTCTTTGAACAGTCCATTTGATAAATAGAATATTGCAATATGCCTCGATACATTGAACCTAGGAGAAGAGTAATTAAAAGTCTCTGATATTTTTGCTGCTGTGAATTGGATAAACAAAGAACTCAATCTAAAAATTTTATATGAAAGGATTATATGATCTAGAGAAAAGCATAGAAAAGCAAATTTTCTATTGATAAATGTGATTTTTGTATCCCGGATTTTTACTTTTTAAGCCATACAATAACTTGAGATAGCGTTGTACAAATTGTTGCAAAATTGAAGAAGTTTATCAACATGGTTAAAAAGCCAAAAAACATCGAACAGACTTGAAGATTAATCAGTTTTGCACAATCTTTTCAGAAGTTGATTCTTCGATACATTGAGCCTAGGAAAAGAACAACAAAAAGACTCTGCTGTGAATTGGACAAACAAAAATCTCAAATTAAAATCTTTATTTGAAAAGATCATATGATCTGCAGAAAAACAAAAAAAGCAAATTTTCCATTGATAAATGTGAATTTTTTTTTAAAGGATCATATAATAAATATGAGTTTTTTTATTTGAAAGGATCATATGATCTGCAGAAAAACTTCATGCATCTAAACAGAATACATCAGATTAATTTTCTATGCATTTGCGTACACAATTCCTCTTCCGCTTGCGCAATAGTAAAATGAAAGGGCACTTAGGCATTCAGAAAACAGATAAAGATTCAGGAAAAAAATTTACTTTCCACGATTGATTGAATATTTATTATCATATATAAATAACTGCCAGCCTTGCCTTTAAGAAAAATCTTTGAACCTTAAAAAAGTACAGCTGCTAATTTATTCAGTCAGTACCAATACAATTTTGTCAACTCATATCATGCAAAAAGTTATAGTTGGGGCTCTACCGAAATCCGGAGATTTCTCATGTATCTTGACCGGAAAACAGTTTTTAGTAAACACAAGTTTGTAAAACCTCTTGCCTCCGTTTTTTGCGGCAAAAATAGCCTAATATTTGTTTCAGTGTTTCCCTCGACGTTGTTATACACCCTTACTAACAATTACAGACCAATTTTTGCAATTCATGGCAAAAAAGTTAGATGAACTATAACATCTATTGGAAAAACTCTTAGTAAATGCCAAATCAAATCATGCACAGACAATTGGGCTCAAAGAAAGATCACATGGACCTCTGAAACGTTAAATATGTTTTAAAGAAAATGAATTACAAATTGACTGGAACAGATTTTTTGATCGGGCGGTTTTCCAGCTTCATACAATTTGCAATACAACCACTGGCTCTTCACTGACTTTAATCCTCCATGGACGAATTCCTATGAATGCGATCAGCTAGCTGTTTAACAAAAAGTCAAAACCATGTACCATAAAATTGTAACTTTGACTCTATTGCTGATATTAAGCACCAAATATCGACACTATTTTCACACACTAAGGAACTTTATGTGAATTTTTTTCGTAAATATTAGGATTACTATAACAAAAAATGCAAAACTCAGCTACGCTTATATTGCAAGAGAACTTTGTTTTTTTACCCAAGACTCCCCAACAAGCACAAGAAAACCAGTAACTAGCATTGTAAATGGTCAGAATTACATCGCACTCAAAAAGTCCTAACTCGAAGAAATTAATAATTTTGCAAAATCAACACACTTCATACAAAAACTATGCACTGAGATAGGCTACAACCAAATAAGTTACATTCTCTGATTGCAGGTTTGAAAAACAACGATGAAAAGAAATTGTAGAAGAACCATTTGACCCAGAACAGCTCAGGAAACCACAAACTTTTGATAGTAGTCATGATGAAACTTTACTTACTCCTTGGGTAATGCTAAAACCAAATAAATAACAAGTTCGAAATGGAGTTGGAAAACATTGATGAAAAAATGTAAAAGAACCATTTGACCTAAAAGAGCTCAGGAAGCCACAACTCTTTGATAGTAATCTTGATGAAACTTAATTTCCATCTTGGGATACCAAAGGGGTTCGTTTCGAATCTTCTATTTACAATAAAACGGCACAGCCAACCAAATGAAACTCAACCTATTCTCCAACCAAATTTGGCCTAAACCGAAAACATCAAACCCTAATAAAATTCCCTGAAAACAAACTCCAACTGTGAATTCAAGCTCTGACAGCTCACCAAATGAACTCCAATTACCAAAGTCCAAAACTCAAAGCCCTTTTAACTATACAATAATCGCCTCTTCCACTCGATATAATGGTGCACACTTGCAATCAGGACTTAGTAGTTATTTCTTGGCTCAGTCGCATTTTGCTAGAGAGCTAGCAGAACCGGTTCGAACATCAGAAATTGCAAAACCTATCCACGAAAAGAAGCAGGCTCGGGATCAAACTTCAAAGCAACAAATAGTTATGCCCAAGCCGACAGTACAGAATAAAAAAAGGCCTATTGGAATTACAAATTTCGGTAATAACATGCAGATAGTGAAGACAACAAAAACAAACTCAGTTCTTCCCATCGGAGTATATCTAATTAAAGTTTCGAAAAATTGGATATGTTGTTTTAACTATAATATATATATATATATATATATATATATATATATATATAAAATCAAACCAATCTAAACAACCTATATTGATTAAAAGTTGAGATTCGCCAACAAAACATAAAAAATTGGAATTAACTTAAGAAAAAGCAGGTTACTTAAGGAAGAAAAGAAACTTTCGACAAAATGTCAATTTTCTCACAACTCAGAGAAAGAATACAAATTCTAAAATCACGGATAAATGTGGTTGGTCTTTGTGATAACCATGATGAAACAATTTAAGTACCCGTGATATGTACTGAAGCAGGGTTATTAAATTTCTGAACTGGGGTCAAGGCCTAGTTTTGGAAATGTGAGATATTTTGGAAATAGAAATACTGCAGACAGCCATTGCTGCATATGTAATCAGAGCAGATGGCTGAAAAATAAATAAAAATGCAGAAGGTCCGACTGTTTAACAGTCCTTCCCCTCAGCACTTTTGAACGAACCTTCCCATCTTTTTGTTCTAAGCATTTAAAATTTTCAAAACTTTTTTTATACAAACTTTGTTGTGTTTTACCATTTTCTTGCACTCTATTGGCGTAGTTTTTTATCGTTTTTATTGAAGTTAAAATTTTGCTTGCCTTTCTAATGGGTCAAGACGGATGTCGAGAAGAGAACTAGAAATTTTTGTTTATTCACAACGATTGCATGTGAGTGCTCTGTTAATTCAGTATTGCGATCTATATCATTGTCTATAATGTTAAACAGGTCAGCAGTACAACGTACGTCTTGGTTTTCTTATGACCGTTGATAAGAGTTATTTCTTAAACCATTACCATAGCCACTCAAGGCCCCATACTTACGTGTGACGCCTGTACTGTCGAATCCTTTAGAGCCCTTTCACAAAAAGTGCCAGAAGATCTGGTTAACGAGTCATACGCGCATAGATAGTGTGCTCTGGCAAACTGCATTTGGAATCGAAAAATGACCGAAATGTGGATATAGATATAAACAGTTACTTGAAATAGTTCTTTTTTATCAACCTTATTAAAAATATAAACTCCACGTAACGTGTTCTCTAACGAAACAGGATTTAATGTGAAGAGCGTTCAGCAATTAAAAATTATTTACTTCCAATTGGATAATACCAAATTGAATGATTTTCAGCCCGCTAAAAATGACCTTCAATGTTCCAGGAATTAATATAAACGACAACATCAAAATACGAAAAAATTATATTGAACGAAACTTCAAGGTTTCGAAAATTCTGAAGAGCCAAACTAATGTTTAAAAAATGTTTTTGAAACGCGACTATCAGAAGTTTGAATTATCGAGTTTGTCCGACTTTCTCGACTTGTGGGGGAAGAAACGCCGATGCTTGAGGGTAGGAGAAAAATAAATTGGTCGATGCAAAAAAATGAAAAATTTATCAACATTTAAAACCTTATTAACATAAGACTTTTTAACATTCTATAAAATAAAATTCTTAACTGTAACCGCTTAAGAGAAAACTTTCCATTGGAATACTCATTGCTCCTGAAACCTTTAGCTACTTCGTCCAGAGCCTTAGCTCCATTAACATTCATGACTGGAACACTTTTCCATTCGAGACCTCTAGATTTTCTTTTGTGACAAAATCTTGCAAAAGCATCTTTTTTGTGACATGTATATCCTTGAAGCAGTATTGTGTTACAGGCATTACTCGATATCAAATATTGACATTCTCGTATTAGATCATAAACTCTATTATCCTATTTTTTCTCTATTTGCTTTCCAAAAACTTGCTAATGATAACAAATTTAATTTACAATAAGAGATGTTAAAGATATTTAAAAAAATTGAGGCAAAAGCTTGAAAAAAAAGAGAGACGTGACACCCCACAGGAAACACAATATGGTCAACCAATGGAAACCAGAGACAGCATTACTTACAAGGTCAGAAATTTGATTGATCGAAATTGTCCGACTTTCTCGACTTGTGGGGTAGGAGCCGCCGTTACTTGAAGGTAAGGAGAGAAACAAATCGGTCGATGCAAAAAAATAAAGCAAATTTATCAATATTTAAAACTTTATTAACAAAAGAATTTTTAACATTAAATGATTTGAAATTCTTAACTGTAACCAGTTAAAACTCCTCATTGGAATACTCGTTGCTCCTAAATCTGTTAGCTACTTCATTCCAAGTTTCAGTTGCATTAACATCCACGACTACAACACTTTTCCATCCGAGTCCTCTAGTTTTTTTTTGTTATAAAATCTTGCAAAAATATCTCTTTTGTGACATGTATATCCTTGAGGCAGTATTGTGTTACAGGCATCACTCGATCTTTAATATTGACCTTCTCGTATCAGATCAAAAAATATATTATCCTATTTCTTCTCTAACCGCTTTCAAAAAACTTGCTGATGATAAAAAATTTAATTTACAACAAAAGATGTCAAAGATATTTAAAAAATTGAGGCAAAAGCTTGTACAAAAAGCACAAGAGAGACGTGAAACCACACAGGAAACACAATATGACCAAAAAATAGAAACCAGAGACACCATTACTTACTGGGTCAGAAATTTGATTGATCGAGTTTGGCCGACTTTCTCGACTTCTGGGGTAGGAGCCGCCAATTCTTGAAGGTAAGAAGAAAAGCAAATCGGTCGATGCAAAAAAAATAAAGCAAATTTATCAATATTTAAAACTTTATTAAAAAAAGAATTTTTAACATTAAATGAATTGAAATTCTTAACTGTAACCATTTAAAACTTCTCATTGAAATACTCGTTGCTCCTAAATCTGTTAGCTACTTCGTTCCAAGTTTCAGTTCCATTAACATCCATGACTGGAACACTTTTCCATCCGAGTCCTATAGTTTTTTTAGGTGACAAAATCTTGCAAAAACATCTCTATTGTGACATGTATATCCTTGAGGCAGTATTGTGTTACAGGAATTACTCGATCTTAAATATTGACCTTCTCGTATTAGATCAAAAACTATATTATCCTATTTGTTCTCTTACTGCTTTCAAAAAACTTGCTGATGACAACAAATTTAAAATACAACAAGAGATGTCAAAAATATTTAAAAAATGAGGCAAAAGCTTGTACAAAAAGCACAAGAGAGACGTGATACCACACAGGAAACACAATATAGCCAACCAATGGAAACCAGAGACACCATTACTTACAGGGTCAGAAATTTGATTGATCGAGTTTGGCCGACTTTCTCGACTTGTGGGGTAGGAGCCGCCAATTTTTGAAGGTAAGAAGAAAAACAAATCCGTTGATGCAAAAAAATAAAGCAAATTTATCAATATTTAAAACTTTATTAACATAAGAATTTTTAACATTAAATGAATTGAAATTCTTAACCGTAACCGGTTAACACTCCTCATTGGAAAACTCGTTGCTCCTGAATCTGTTAGCTACTACGTTCCAAATTTCTGTTCCATTAACATCCACGACTACAACACTTTTCCATCCGAGTCCTCTAGTTTTTTTTGTTATAAAATCTTGCAAAAATATCTCTTTTGTGACATGTATATCCTTGAGGCAGTATTTTGTTACAGGCATCACTCGATCTTTAATATTGACCTTCTCGTATCAGATCAAAAAATATATTATCCTATTTCTTCTCTAACCGCTTTCAAAAAACTTGCTGATGATAAAAAATTTAATTTACAACAAAAGATGTCAAAGATATTTAAAAAATTGAGGCAAAAGCTTGTACAAAAAGCACAAGAGAGACGTGAAACCACACACGAAACACAATATGACCAAAAAATAGAAACCAGAGACACCATTACTTACTGGGTCAGAAATTTGATTGATCGAGTTTGGCCGACTTTCTCGACTTCTGGGGTAGGAGCCGCCAATTCTTGAAGGTAAGAAGAAAAGCAAATCGGTCGATGCAAAAAAATAAAGCAAATTTATCAATATTTAAAATTTTATAAAAAAAAGAATTTTTAACATTAAATGAATTGAAATTCTTAACTGTAACCATTTAAAACTTCTCATTGAAATACTCGTTGCTCCTAAATCTGTTAGCTACTTCGTTCCAAGTTTCAGTTCCATTAACATCCATGACTGGAACACTTTTCCATCCGAGTCCTATAGTTTTTTTAGGTGACAAAATCTTGCAAAAACATCTCTTTTGTGACATGTATATCCTTGAGGCAGTATTGTGTTACAGGAATTACTCGATTTTAAATATTGACCTTCTCGTATTAGATCAAAAACTATATTATCCTATTTGTTCTCTTACTGCTTTCAAAAAACTTGCTGATGACAACAAATTTAAAATACAACAAGAGATGTCAAAAATATTTAAAAAATGAGGCAAAAGCTTGTACAAAAAGCACAAGAGAGACGTGATACCACACAGGAAACACAATATAGCCAACCAATGGAAACCAGAGACACCATTACTTACAGGGTCAGAAATTTGATTGATCGAGTTTGGCCGACTTTCTCGACTTGTGGGGTAGGAGCCGCCAATTTTTGAAGGTAAGAAGAAAAACAAATCCGTTGATGCAAAAAAATAAAGCAAATTTATCAATATTTAAAACTTTATTAACATAAGAATTTTTATTATTAAATGAATTGAAATTCTTAACCGTAACCGGTTAACACTCCTCATTGGAAAACTCGTTGCTCCTGAATCTGTTAGCTACTTCGTTCCAAATTTCTGTTCCATTAACATCCATGACTGGAACACTTTTCCATCCGAGTCCTCTAGTTTTTTTTGTGTGACAAAATCTTGCAAAAACATCTTTTTTGTGACATGTATATCCTTGAGGCAGTATTGTGTTGCACGAACTACTCGATCTTAAAAATTGACCTTCTCTTATCAGAAACTCTATTATCCTATTTGTCCTCTAACTGCTTTCAAAAAACTTGCTGATGACAACAAATTTCAATTACAACAAGGGATGTCAAAAATATATTAAAAAATTGAGGCAAAAGCTGGTACAAAAAGCACACGAGAGGCGTGACACCACACAGGAAAAACAATATGGCCAACCAATGGAAACCAGAGACACCATTACTTACAGGGTCAGAAATTTGATTGATCGAGTTTGTCCGACTTTCTCGACTTGTGGAGTAGGATTCGCCAATTCTTGATGGTAAGAAGAAAAACAAACCGGTCGATGCAGAAAAAAAAACAAAATTATCAATATTTAAAACCTTATTAACATAAGACTTTTAACATTAAAAAAAATTAAAATTCTTAACTGTAACCGGTTAACAAAAAAATCTTCATTGGAATACTCGTTGCTCCTGAAACCGTTAGCTACTTCGTTCCAATTTTTAGTTCCATTAACATCCACGACTGGAACACTTTTCCATCCGAGTCCTCTAGTTTTTCTTTTGTGACAAAAACTTGCAAAAGCATCTCTTTTGTGACATGTATATCCTTGAGGCAGTATTGTGTTACAGGCCTTACTCGATATTAAATATTGACTTTCTCGTATTAGATCAAAAACGTCATTATCTTATTTGTTATCTGTGTGCTTTCAAAAAGCTTGCTAATCTTATCAAATTTAATTTACAACAAGAGATGTCAAAAGCAATTAAAGATTGAGACAATTGCTCGTACGAAAAGCACAAGAGAGAAGTGACACCATACAGGAAACATAATATGGCCCACCAAAAGCAAACGGAGACATCATTACTTACAGGCTCAAGGTCACAAGAAAATATGAATTTTTGTGACTCAGAGAAAATTTTATCGTCCTCATTTTATACCACTTTCTCATGGCTTTATAACAATTTTGTGTCATCTGACACAATATTTTTAGTACATGGAGACACCAAGCTAACCGACACACACAACAGAAACAATCTCAAATCCAAGAATTAAAAAAAAACTTACACCTGATGGACGACTGTAGAACATTTTGTACTTCAAGTGATGACAAGAAGATACTAAAATTCTTTAAAATTCGTCAAAAAATGCTCTAGGCAATACCCTTCATCTACAACTGAAAGCGTTTGTGCCACTTTGAGTTAAAATTTGCTAAATGGAAGAAAACAAACTACTTGTGTAACAAAAGTAGTCTCGCATATATTTAACGTTTATCTACCTTAAAATTTAAAAAAATTACAAATTATTAGTTTGAGGAAACAAACTATCATTATTTTTTAAACAATATTTATCTAACTTCAAGATAAAAAATTAGAAAAATATTATTTTCTAAGCGGTTAGCAGAGAAAAAACAAAATGGAGATTATTCCAAGAAAAACACCCCGACGAGCAACTTCAAAGCTGGTAGGCGTTCTTCAAAACACTCAGTCTGGCAGCCAGTTTATTATACTTATAAGTTCTGCCCCTATAAACATATATAGATAAAATTGTTTCAAAGAAAAAAGTAGATTTTATAATTTTAATCAAATTAAAATTTGCAAGTTACAGAAATAACGGAATAGAGTTTATCTAGCAACAAAAGAACTTATCAGCAGAAAAATTTACTAACGCTAAAATCTTGTTCCTTTTTCACAACTATATGAAAACTTTGATGCGCAAGTAATTAAATTGATAACTTTCTTAAATACGTCATGGCACAAATACCAATAGATGAGATCTTTCAAAACTCAACACAAAAGAATTTGGACTTCACTAATTTTGACATTTTATCCGAGCACTTGAGTGATCAATTACAAGCAGCTTATGACGATTTGTTTGAAAAGAGAATAAATTAGCAGAGCAACTCTAAGCATATATGAAACAAAAATAAATTCGCACCCTATTGACTTTGGAGCACTGACTGTTGCTGGAACAGCGCATTCACTTGGAGCAATTTTTAGTTTGTGAGGAGAACCAAGCAGCAGTCAAAAAGACAATGATCTTGCTCCTAATCAGTTCGAGCAAAACCAGCAAGAGTGCGCCGAAATAACAACAGAAAGTAACCACACTTTTTTCCCCTTGCTTCACAAATAAAAGAATAGTAAAACGCAAAATCAGATCATTGAAACAAAAAAATCACACAACAATCTTTAACAAAACCTTGGAAATTATTATTTTGAAAAATAGAAAATATATGGCATGTTCTCTTTTTTTAATGCTCGCGATCAAATTTTACAATTACAACCGAAACTTCTTAGTTCTATAGTTGCCATCAATTATGATATAAAAGCTTACCGAGTAGCTACGTATACAAAATGAGCTTGCTGAAATCAGTATTGGCGATGGTATATAAAGTTATATCAATGTCGTGTTTACCGCGTTTTGTATTAGTTGACATTTTACAGAATTAGCGCTTCGCCAAGTACTCATGGCTGATCGTCTCACACTTCAGATACCTAGCCAAAGCATTTTGAACTTAAAATGAGACTAAAATACCTACCATTTTTGCACTTGATCCAGCTGGTTTTTAATTAAATTGGCAAAACTATTCGCTTCAGTGTCAAAGTTCTAAATATATACCGTGCCTATAAAAATGCAGGAGCTAAATCTGAGGGCTAATCATCTCAATATAATCTCGGATCAGAATGTATTGCAATCGCAGAATCAAATAATTTATAGCTTTGTATTCTCAACTTGAAATTGACTATTGTTTCGGATCTAGTAGGTTTTGTGTATTTATAATCGGTTTAGACTTGGAAACAGAGGATGATAGGTGCCTGGGATTAATCCTAATTGAGAACCAATTTTCAGCGCCTAAAAAATTTCATATTTTAACAGTTAAGCTAATTTTCAAGGAAGTTACAAGAAGTTTAAGAAAGGTCAGAGGGCTCAACATATCGGCATTTGACAATTTCGACAAAATTTCAACGAAATTATCAAAAGTGGATCGCTTAAGCAAAATTAAAATACCAGGTTAACAAGTATTCTGAATTGAACTTAATTGCTGAACACCATTTTAAATAGTTCTTTTTTAATTCGAGCAGACAT
Source organism: Convolutriloba macropyga (assembly GCF_964194025.1). NCBI lineage: Eukaryota > Metazoa > Xenacoelomorpha > Acoela > Convolutidae > Convolutriloba > Convolutriloba macropyga. The sequence continues at coordinate 38,105,476 of NC_134481.1, read as the reverse complement.
TTTCTCTTGTAATGCTGAATTTGATGAGAAAATTGATGTTGAAAATGCTGATCCGTTGAAACATCTCTCTGACAAGCTACCCGATGTCTGAATTACCTCATAAATCAACAAAAACAGAAGCAATTCAGGAGATAATTGAGCAAGTTCATTTGAAGAAGGCATCTATAAATCCTGAGTATTATAGAAAATCAATTAAAAAGCTGGATGAGATGTTTCTGTCTAAACTTTCAAAAGAAGACTATTAAAAACAGTCTTCCGAATGCATTCAGTTTATCACGCACATGGAAAAAGTTAAACAGAATTTGAATGATTCTGGATTTGATCTCTTTAACACTAACAAATCGCCTGTAATTTGCTGGAAAAAATTCAATTGAATTGGCAACCTCATTTTATAATGCATGGTTTAATACAAAGCTCAAAAGCTAGTGGTGTGCTTCTGAAATAAAAGAAGCTCAGAGCCATGGCACAGGTTCTTTCAAAGTGCATAATTGGTTGAAAAATTAAATTTAGAATCTTAAATTTTATTGCATTAAAACTTTGTTCATTTTTCGAGTCTTCTGGTAAGTGAGGCAATCTGATAATTTTATCGGATAACTTTGAAACTACTGAAAAAAAGATTAATATCAACTCACTCAAAAGAGAGGTGGAATGAATTGAAGACTGCAAGCTGAAGTTTTATTAGAGAGAGAGAAGTGCTAAAAAAAGTTTCGCCATTCCAAGTAGGCCGTACAACTGAAAAATTGAATAATATTTGAGAATTGATAGATGTGAAAAAAAGGACGGTAGAAAATTACTCATATGACGTCAGAATCACTTGCCATCTGCTTTTGTTCCTTGTTTAAAACAATTTCAACTGAGTTGTGTGCGTGAAGTCATTTTCAGCTTTTAGTGGAGCTAGTAATTTATTCATTCTCGTGATTAAAATTTTTGGTCACACTTTATTTACTTCACTTTTAAAGTCACACTTTATTTGACTTCCTCTCTCTGAATTTATTTTTTTCTTCACTCTAATCCAAAGATAAATGGCCTAGTAATTATTTGTCCCTCTAATTGAGGTCTATTTTTGAGCAGCTAATGCAGGCAACAATAACTTATACCGATTCTTAATCAAAATTTAACAGCTACGCTTTTGAAAAAAAGATATTTTTTCTACTATCTGGCTCTCTACTATCTTTTATTTGAGATTGCGGATCTACAAAGCTAAAGCCGCTATTCTCTGGCAGTCTACCAGCTATTTTTTGAGTTTTCGCCTAAACAGTTTCTGAGCATCGGTTCAATGTATGTACTTTTTTTACCATTTCATTCTTAAATTTTCTATTTGTTTAATCGACAAAATCACACCAATTTCACCATTCATCACTTAAAATTGAAGGATCAATAGCTTTGCAAAAAAATTTTGTAACTCGTATGACTTATTATTGATTAGCATTAAAATAAATGGTTGCTCACGAAAAAAAGTTTGAAGTAGTTCTTTTAAACCTGTGCGTCTTTCCTGTTCATATTTTAGGTTTTCATTTCTGTTTTAGATTTTTAATTGATTCCTAAGGTAATTTTTTTCAAACTTTGAATTAGCCCAAGGTAATTTTTTTAGCCGTCATTCACAATTAAAATTTTTGCCAATATAAAAGCGACATTTTGCGAAAGAAACAAAAGTATTGTAGCTTAATATTTCAGATGTCAAACTGCATTCTTGGATGTTCGTAGTTGCACTGTCTTTTTTTGAACCTATAATTTGTTTTTAAGCTAGATACTTCTAAATTGTTTTGCCCAGAGTAGTCGAAGGAGAGCGAATCATTAGAAGTTAGTTGGTTTCTTTGTTTTTGGTTTCTTAACCATTTAATTAACTAACTGTAGCTAAGACAAGATGGGGTGATTGAAGTTTGCGTTTTGATAGGTCAAAAGTTTGATTCTCATTATGAAGTCTTTTAAATTTTGGGTGTTTTTATAGGGTTGACGATTTATCTGGTTTAGTCCAATCCTCTAAACATTCTGTAAGTTAAAAAGAGTTAAAAATCGATTTAAAAATGATAATATACTCAAACATTTTCGCAATAACTTGCGTCGTCAGGAGTGAAAAACTTGTTAAGTTGATTACTTACAAATGTTTATACATACACCATCGTGTCGCGATTATCTATTAACATTTTCGAGTTTTTCTTTAATTCCGTAAGGTTTGCACTTCAGGAGGTTTTAAATAGTTAAAAGACCTGTGAAACTAATAATATGAGTCTTTCTCCTCATAAGTTTGAATGGGAGATCTTGGTTTTCATGATCGATTTACCATTGCTCACATGACACTTCGAAAACATTTTAAGGGAGGAAATGCTTCTTGATTTTATTATTTCAGTGTTAGATCCCAGTTCTTGTACTCGTCCGGTGTTTCCAATTGTGACTTGCGTCTACTAATATGTAGAGCTTTTATGGTTGTAAGTTTTTCGACATCCGGGCACCAATCAATTATCTTATAATTAAAAGCTGTTAGAGCCCCAAAGCATTCCACAAATTGTTTGGCCACAAGTGAATCAATTGTTTGAGCCTCATAAATTCTCTTGGCAAAATGTCTTTACTTTTGGCCGATATAGGTGGAATCGCATCCACAACATCTGATTTTGTAGACCACATGAGATATCACATTGCTATCAAAACTAGATTTCACGGACCATGTTCATAGTTGTCGCATGGTGAAGAGGTTTATCAATTGGCATGTTTTCTTCTGAAGTTTCGCTGAAATTGCAGGCTGATGTTACATCGGTACTGCAAAAAAATAATGGTTTAATATCTTTCGGTTGTTGTTTTTGTCCCCTCTGTTGGACTTTCTCGCAAACACTTTATTTTTTAGTTTTTGTAAAGCATCGTTGATTGTCCTAGAAGTCCAACCATCAGTGTATGACCATATTGTTTTTAAGCAAATATACATTTTGTATTTTTTAAAATATGTTTTATGTAAATTATATTTATTAATATTGTGTTTTTTAACCAAATATTTTCATTATCCTTCAGATCTTTGTTCCATTGCTTCCAAAAACACGGTGAACGGTTCCTTCAACGATATTTTACTTATGTTTGATTGGTGCACAGCTACGGAAATTCAGGACAACTCCCGTAGCATCTGGTTTCCTGTACCACTCGCCGTTTTTTTGTTTTGATGTTTTTACATTGATGATCATGTCTAGAAAAGCTATATTGCCATTTTTGTCTGGCGTCTCTGTTGTGAATTCGAATTTCGTATGAAGGGTGTTTACCTTTTTGAGCAATCTGTACAGTTCGTCACTCAGAGTACAAATTGTTTGGGTTTCATATCTTTGGAAAAATTGTCGTTCATTTCCAGGTTCACTGTCTAGTTTGTTAACTTTCTGACAATTAGAGCAATACCACATCATGTTTTTCATTTTAGCGTACAATTGATCATCAATGTTTTGGAATTTTGCATGAAAAGAATTATCACATATTTCAGATTCACCTTTTGCCCTATAAGTGACTCTGCGGTTGCATTCAGGGCAGGCCTCAAAATCATTTTTAGGGAGCTTATTGACGGTCTCTTTTGTTGGTTGATATGATGTTCAATTGATTTCATCCAAGTTTTTGCCAGAGTTACTGCACGTGATGCTCTCATTGCAAAGCCATCCACCTGAGAAAACCAAATGTCATTGCATTTAAAACAGATCATTGTCACAGCTAGCTTCAAGATTGTTTTCAAAGTCCATCTTGACGTCTCTGGGGCGTGGTCACTAGAGTACAGGATCCTCGAGGCTTTTTCAATAGCTTCATTAACTAGAACGTTTAAAATGAAGCTCAAAGTTGTTTTTTTCTTGACATTTATGTTTTGGTCTTCATATTGATAACTTTTGGTCTCAAGCAGCTCTAATTTAAATGCATACGACTTTTATACATTCTAAACTCGAGTCATTTTGCCAAAAAATTTTCTTGATGTGATAACTGAACCTGCGCGAGGGTGATTAAGGAAGTTACGTGGTCGTAACTTACTCTTTTTGCTGTCTAAATTGGTGCTGTTATGTCTTTTTTACTATGCATTCCTCTTGTGGGAATTTACTTCTCTTACTACTACTGCTACATGTAATAAAATTGAGTTTCAAAAACCATCAGATACTGGAACAATTCTGAACTATCGTAGCTGTGCACCCCTTCAACATTAAAAAACAATAATACAGGGAACAATACACCGCCTGTTCCAAGCCACCAGCAATTAAGAAGCGTTCCATGAATTACTGACAAAGAATGAAGAAATTTTGAAACGTAATCAGTATCTTAGGCATTGGGTGGGGACTATTGTCAAGGATACAATTAACCAACTGCGACCGAAAAAACAAAGAAAAGGATATAACGCGGTTGTAGCTGTAAAACAGCAGAAAAATAATGATAAACAAGAATTTATATTGCAGTACAAAGGCAACATCTCTAATGAATTTGTTAATGAGCTGAACAAAATTCATCCTGTACAGACATTTTTTGCCATTCGGAAATTTAAGATCTGTTTACCTAGCGCTAAGTCTAGCTTTGATAATGACCTCAAATCCCACGTGGTTTAAGAACTCACTTGTAATGGATGCATATCCATCTATGTAGGGCAGACATGCCGACATATTAACACAAGGCTTGCAGATCATGCCAAGGCGGACTCACTGGGAGTACATGCAATTGAGTGCATCGATGATAGAACAGCTTTCCAGTGGAAGGTACAATACCATTGCGGCAACCAATTTAAGTTAATGACACTAGAGGCGCTCTATATAAGAACACTGAAACCAGCCAGCAACACGCACGACAAATACCGAACAAGAGAATTGACACTGAAAACATAGTCTGGAGACAAAATTCCAACATGAAAGAAAGACACGACATGAAACAAAAATCTGAACTTTACAATTGAACAAAACCAAAGTGAGTTTAAGGTAATTTATGTAGGATTTTTAAGATGCAGAGAAGTAATTGTCAAATAAAACTTAAATTGACGAACGTTTTTGAACATTGCGTTCATCGTCAGGTTTAAAAAATTAAATGAAAGTATTTACAAAGTATATAATCTTGTCTTTGCCTATAATTCTAAAAAATGAGTTAAAGTAAAATATAATTTTTGAAATTATTTACAGTTAAAATTACATATACAACATTTTATTTACACTTATTACACTAAAATCAATTCATTTTTTATTCCGGATTTTATGAAAATCCCGGGTATAATGCTTTCTTTTCCTGAAAAAGGATTTTTACTTTCATTCCTATCTGTTTTTATGTTTTATTTTTTGGGGTTGACAAAATTTCGAAATAACATGTACCAGAATAGTTTTTGAACTTCAAAAGTCAAAATTTTGTATTTGAACTAGTACCTCAATGTCAATTCCCGCCCCCGATACTCATCGCGCGTATTCGATTGCGGTTTCAACTTTTTGATGTAGATCTCTTCTATCGTCATTAGTTTTTCAACCCCGCGACATGCATCAAGAATCTCCATTTTACGTTATGCGTTGAACCACAACATTAAACAAGGTGTTGTCCAACAGGGGAATCCTTCTTTTGATGCTCTGAATTTCTAGTGGTAACGTGTCGGCTGGTTTGGCAAACATAGATGGAACCGCATCCATTACATGTAACTTTATATACCACATGGGATTTCAGATTCTTATCAAAAGCTGATTTCAGGGTGGGCAAGCAAGTTCTTAGCTCTCTTGTTGTGAAAATGATTTGAATATCACACAATTTTTTCAGTCTATTTGCAAAAATTTTTGTGATATTTCCTCTGTATTGAACAAAAAACCTAAGTTTAGGCTCTTTATTGTTAAGACTTTTAGCTTTTTTAAGATGTTGTTCATTTTGGGGTGGTTTTGCTGTTACCATTTCCTTCGTGACTATTTTATCCAGCGTCTCATTAACAATACTGGAGGACCATTCCGTTGGGTATTGATTTTCAGTCCAGACGTCTTGATTTTTCTCAAGAGCTACATCAAAGGATTGCCAGTCACTGGTCGCATTAGAAATCCTATGCACAGTCACTTGAATCACAATTCTCTTATGTTGTAACGGTGCACAGTTACGGAAAATTAGAATTATGCGGGTATCAGTTGGTTTTTGATACCAATAACAGCTGATTTTTCTATCTTCGTTTAGGTTTATGTTTAGCTCCAGGATTGCCAGGTCTCCACTTCCGTTTGGTGTCTCAAGAGTGAATTGTAAGTTCTTGGGAAGAAAATTTGCATACTCAAGGTAATCCAGAGGGTTCCACTTTACCGTGCACACTATTTCATCCACATACCTCTTGAATAATTTCAATTCCAGTGTGTCCTCTTTTCTACCTTTTTCTGCACAATAGAAACAGATCCAAACAATTTCCTGCATGGTCTTATATTCTGTGTCAGTGATACCTTGGCATTTTGCATGAAACCAGTTTTTGCATGATTTGCACTCAACTTTTTCCCTCGGAAAGTAACGCGTCGGTTACAGTCAATGCATATCACCTTTGTGTCAGGAGTTTTGATTTCCCTTCCCTTTTTTGGTTTCTGCAAAGATTTTTCGAAGGATTTCATCCACAAATTTGCCAAAATTACCGCCAGCGAAGCACCCATTTATAAACCACCGTCCGATTGAGTGTACCACATTTTATTACACTTAAAGTGAACATTCGTTACGACTAGTCTCAAAAGGCTCTTCATAGCTGACCTCGGAATCTCAGGCACCTCGTCACTGGAGTACAGTTCTTTAAGCGCAATTTCAATTGCCTCCTCAACCGTTACATTGGTGTAAAAGCTTTTTACATCGAGAGATACCATTAGCTCATCTTCATCCAATCTTGTAGTCTCTAGAGCTGCTCTGGCATCTTTCGAGTTAGTCTCAATATTTGCACCTGGTAACTTCTAGAAAAAGGGAGAGAGAAATTTTTTGAGGTTCTTGTAACTGCTACCGGGTATTGACAGAACAGGCCGAAGCGGCGTACCAATTTTATGTACCTTAGCAAGTCCATAAAGCCTGGCCGGTTGCGATTTAGTTGTCCTGAGCCTGTGATAAATCTTTTCAATTATCTCTCCCTGTTTCATTAATTGATGAAAACTGCTGTTTATTCCTTTTCCCGTTCTTATTGTTAGATCATCCTTTTCTCCATTAGGAGACTCAAACTGTCTGAGCTCAGGATTTCATTTAGCTTATCCGAGTATGTTGTCTGTTTCATAACACAAAAACCCTAACTTTTATCAAAAGGTACAGCTAGTAGTTTTTGATCTTTCAAAAAATCTTTAGCTTTTTTAACCCCTCTATCCATTGGTGTCTCACGCACTTTCTTGGCGTACCATTTGGCAGACAATTCTATTTCACAGAACTTTTCACCATCGGTGTTGTTCTCCCTTATTTCCTGAACTAATCTGTCCACATCCGCAAGGAAGTGCACTTCATTAAATTTGTCCCTGACTGGATGCTTCGGATCTAACGATAAAACGGGAGTTCGACACAGTCCAGTGTAACAACATTATTATGAGATCCATTCCGCAAAGGCCTGTATTGTCTCTCAGACAGCTTCGCTAACTAGTCTTTTACTAATCAATTCGGAATGAGCTCTCATTTCCTTTCTAAGCAGTACACAATTGAAGGTAATAGTTCTTTTTTCACCTCTTTCCTGAGAATGCACCTATCCTCTCCAAGTTTTTCCTGGAACAATCTAGGCCTTGTTCCGCACTACTTATTTCTTTCCTTAAGAGCTTCTTCTGAAAGCTGTGCACCGCTTGATCTGAAAAACTTCGTTCTTGGGAATTCGGAACCTCAAAAAATCCGGAATGATATCATTGTCATTACAGTTTTTCAAAAAATCTAATCGATATTTACAGTTCAACAGTTTATTTGAAGATTTTAGGAATAGTTTAGGAATTGTTATAGGCAGTTGTTGTGCCTGAGAATGTATCTGAGCCATGGTTCTTGTATAATTTCGCACATCACGCAAGCTCGCTCAAGGACAGGGGGCATCTGCTACATCAAATCGAAAATGTATATTTACTCAGATGTAAAATTTTGTAGATACGACTGTTGATATGTAAAAATTCAGTTTAAATTTCCTTGAATGAGTGATTTTAGTGATTTGCATTTTTTTCTGGCTTTTCATTTTAGCATTTTGTATTGTTTATAACCTGATGATGAACTCAGAGTTCGAAAACGTTCGTAAGAAAGTTTTAAATTGACAATCATTTTTAAAATCTTGTTTCAAAGGCAGTTACATTTGGTATCGAGAGCAGAAAATGAGCCGTTTTAGTAGTAAGCGCTGCTAAAATGGCGGCCCTACATCTCGTTTTGTGAATTTTTGTTTGCAATTGATAATGTTTACCATTGTGGAGCTAATTTAAAACAAAGATTTTGAGACTGGAAGATGTGACTTTGAATGTTAACATAGTCGGTTTGTCCTATGGCTGGTACTTGTGGAAGAGCAAACGCGCTCTACAATTGTTGTCGGAAAACTTGTGGATAGAGTTTAGTTGCAATTGCTGTAATTTGATTGCCCAAAGAAATTGATTGCCGCTGCACTTATATTGGTTGTTGTCATAACACTACTCAATCTGGCAAAAAGTTATGGGGGTTTGAACTCAAATTTCAAAGATGACGTCAAACGCAAATTTCTCAGTCTCTGCTACTGGTAGGCTTTTGACGAAGAGAAAAAACACGAGAGGCCCTATAATTGATTATAGAGGGAGCCCACTGTTGTTTTCGACCGCCCAAGTAGCTTTCTCATAACCTCAGGAGGTTGCCACCTATCCCATAACCTGAATGCTTGCAGAGAAGATGCTGCTGAGCGTTGTAGGAGGCCTTTGCAAAAGCAAGGTAAAACTCTGGTTATCTAGGGGTTCTTTGTCACATCTGCTGTACACGAGACTAGAGGCTGTTTCCATCTTTGTGGTTGGGCGCCACTTTCCACTGCTCCCGATATAAGGTACTGCTTGCTTGCCAACTTTTGGTTGAGTGCAAGCAACGAAGATTATGCTCTGTTAAGTATCAGAGCAATCGGATTATGGGAGAAAGGATTTCCGAAGGCCTTTGATTTAAAATTTTTTAAGCCCTACGCAAAATTTGCGCAGTAGTTAGCAAAAGCCCACCAATATCGTGAACAGATCAAAACTGGAATTACGAACAGTCGCTCAGGAGGGGAGATTACCCCTGTTTTTTGGGGGAGGGGTTTTCTATAAAATTTGGGGTCTTCCCATTATAGCCCCCCCAGCTTAGTGGGCATGTAACCTATAGCCCCCCCCCCCCCCCCAGATGAAAATTCATAACCACCTCTTTAACACAAAATCGGAAATCGATTTGTATGTGAATTTTCACCAAAAGAGAACGCCTTCAGAAAGAAGCTAAAAAGTTTTTAGTTCTAAATCTATTGTACAGCACTTTTGAGTATGTTAATAGTGCTTAAACCAATAATAATAATGTGATGTCAAAAGTTTTGGTAGTTACATGTGTTTTCAGATTTGAGCATATGTAAAAAATAAATCTTTCATAGTTGATCTCAGCCTTTGCAATGAACGGTCACGCGTACGATCCTGTGCAGGTGCAGCAACTCCCCCAAATAAACCCCACAAACAATGACCCATCAGTAGACATAGCTCATCTTTTGAATACCGAAATTCCTAAATGCCAGGAAACTTTGCTTTCAAGTCACCAAAATTTGGATGTTCTGGCAGCATATTGCGACGAGAAGTACCAAGAGCAGCCAAATAAAGGACAAGTTTTAGAGCAAACAAGAGAGTATTGCACTCAAAGTTTGGCCAGCGTCGCTTATCAGATCAACAATTTGGCCGGAAATTTTATCGCCGTGCTTGATTTGCAGTCTGCTCACCTAGAGTCTCTCGAGTCAAGCCTGAAAAATATCAACTGCGCTGTTGATATTCATAGAGAAAAGGTCGCTAGGCGAGAAATAGGCAACATTACTTCAAACAAGTCAGTGGTAAATACGCAAGGTGCAAAAATCAGGAAACCGGCCACTGAATTGTCGCCAATTAAGTATTCGAGGAAGAGAGTAGATTTGTCTGAATTGGACAATATTGGACATGGTATTGCCCTCAAACAGGACGAGCAACCGGTCGTTCAAAGAAAAAGTTCAATAATTCCCAGCATGCAAGATCAGAATTCGATGGCAAGCAGCACACTTTCTCGCTCATCTTTGAACTCACATTCAACTATTTCTTCGTCTTCAGGGTTTGGAACTATTTCAGGCACAGGAACTCTCAGAGGAAAACCGGTATCGGTCCCTGCTGCCCCAACTGCTCCGGAATCGTACCAGCCAGGCTCGTTAGCAATGAAATCTCTTCAGAAGAAACCAGATATATCAGCACAGAACATAGAGTCGGTGGGGCTGCCCATTTCATACGAAGACAGAAGTTCTTACGAGATGAATCGTAATAACGTATCAAGGAATGACACCCAGCATAGTGATACAAGTAGCGTTACATCTAGTGGAATGGGATCTGATTACAAGTTCGCTGCTGAGGCTTTTGGATACGGACCTCACTCGGGTGGTAATCGACTGGGATCCGTCGGAAGTTCGGGTGCTTCTGATTATCGGTTCCGCGGTGATGCGTTCCGATACACTTCAGAGAACCCAGCGGTAATACAGCAAAAGCTTGGACGAAAGCCGTCTCAAACTTCGCAAGCAGTAACTACTCCGAATATTCCAGAAGACATGGAATACGTGGGCGGAGAGTTCAGACCTGTGATAAAGGAGGACCCAAACCCTCAAGATTTTAGCCCGTATTACTATTCGCAGCAGAAGCCCAATATAGTGAGACCTCAAATGCAACTCCCTCCACATTTGGCAGGTAAAATTACGTCAACTGATATTTACTGACTTTTATGTCGGTGTCTTTTTGCATTTAGCGTGATCTAAATTTCTCTCTAATTCACAATTTTAAGCATCTTAACTTATTGGTTCACTATAAAAAAGAGAAGAGCTGCAAAATTGGTAGCCTTTTCACTTCAAGTCTTTAAAGTGGTCTAAAATAACCTTTAAAACCGTCTTTTAAAGCACCTTAGGGAATTTATTGCCTGCCACCCAAAAGTGGCCTTGATCATAATAGAAAATATCTACCAAAAACAGATCAAAGCAAATTAAAGGAACTCATTACAATTTTCTAGACCGATTAACTAAACAGTGCTGTATTAAAGGCAAAGTTTTCTGTCAAATGTTTACAAAATGCACCTAAAAGACAAGTGCACTACCGTTTTGCATTCTGAGATGCAGTTACAGATTGAATCACTTGATTTTTTTGTCAAATTTTCTGTCAGTGTCATTTTGCAAAACTATTTATTTTTGGATGTGCATTCTGTGCATTATTAAGTAATTCAGAGCAGAGAAATTGTTCTTTTCGTTCCCGAGTGTTCACTTTCCCTTTATCTTTTTTAATTTTGCGGCGGGACTAGGATTACAGTTATCTAACATTGATATTCCTACACGCATAAGCAACAATAAAAAAGTTTGATAGATCACTGTTTCTCGTCTAATAAGCAAATCACTAGTTGGAAAGTCTGCTTACCTCCTTTCGATATTGATCATAATGTAATATTTTTTCAGAGCAAACTTTTGTTAGAAGAAAAACAAAATTTTTTTTTAAACGAGATACAAAAAATTTTGTCGAGGAAAAATTTAATAGAGATCTGGCTCTTGCAGATTGGAGAACAGTTTATCAACAAAGAAACTGCGATGAAATGTTTGCAGAGTTTAACAAAATTTTTCTGACAATACTCGAGAAAAATGCACCAACAGAGAAGAAATTAGTTTCTAATATAAAAAAGACTACTTCAGAAAAACCTTGGATGACAAAAGAAATTAAACATTTAGTTTCTGAGAAACATCGTTACTTCAATGAGTACAAACTGACACAAAGTGCTGAATCTTTTGCGTCATTTAAAAAATATCGCAACCTTGTAAACCGAAAGTTGAAAGAAGCACAAAATCAATTTTCAGAGGATTTTTTTTAAAAAATTGAAACCACAAAAGAGAAATGGAAATTCATTAAGAAAAAAATTGGAAAGAAAAATAACAGTCCAAACATCACTGAAATTGATGAGAATGGTAAAAAAACGAAAGATAAAAAATCAATATGTAACGCTTTTAACAGAGTTTTCAGCGAAATGGGCATCTACAGAGGGCAGATTGTTCCATTGAACGTCGAAAAAATAGAGCGAACTTTTCATGAGTTTAATTTTAGACCTTTTACTTTGAGGGAAATCTATAAAGTTATTGACAATCTAGACAACAACAAAGCACCAGGGCCGGGATACATCAATGCTTGGGCATTGAAATCCGGAAAATATGCTATTGGGACACATCTTCAGATTATATTTAACGATTGTATTCAAGAGAAAGTTTTTCCAACAATTCTTAAGGATGCACACATCACACCAATTTTCAAAAAAGGAGATGTTTCTGTTTTAACGAATTATCGTCCAATTTCTGTAACACCAACTTTTGCAAAAGTTTTTGAAAGGCTTTTACTTAATCAGTTATTAGAATATCTTGAAAAATTTGCGCTCTTGAACAAAAAACAATTCGGTTTCCAATCTCGAAAGTCGTCTACTGATGCTGTTCTTTACTTTATTGAAAAAATAATAGGAAATATGCAAGATAACGACACAGGTGCTGTGTTCTTAGATCTTGCAAAAGCTTTCAATTCAATTTCACATGAAATCTTTCTCAAGAAAGCTGAAAATTTCAACCTCTCTCAACCAACAATTTTACTTCTCAAATCTTTTCTCGAAAATCGAACACAATGCGTAAAACTGGGTATTGACTTATCAGATAAATTAACTATTAATCATGGTGTTCCACAAGGAACTGTGTTAGGACCTCTTATTTTTCTGTTATATGTCAACGATTTTTCTGAAAAGCTGGAAGGTGAAAATGATGTTGTTCAATTTGCTGATGACACTAGTATTATATGCAAATTCGAACGTAATGAAAATATTCCCCAAAAAATTGAAAAAATATTAGAACAAACAGACAAATACCTGACAGAGAATCAACTCACATTAAATGCCGATAAAACAGAGATGTTATTCTTTACAGATCATACTAATTCGGATCCAGAAATTTCTTTTAAAGGCGAAGTTATCAAACCAGCTCATGCATGTCGTTATCTGGGAGTACAAATTGATTCAAACTTAACCTTTGAAAATCACCTGAATTCAGTTTTAAGCAAAATGGCTAATGCAATTCGTTCTTTGTATCTTGTAAGAAATCAAATACCTTTGAAAGTAAGAATTGATGTTTTCAAGTCAGTTGTACTCTCTCATCTTTCTTTCAGTGGAGTATTCCTCCAAACTCTTACAGTGAAAAACATAAACCGCATAAACAGGCAAATTAACTGGGGAATAAAAGTTTGTTATTTTCGTCAAAAATTTGACCACTCCATTGATCTTCTCATTAAGGATCGTATCCTACCAGCCGAATTGTTTATCTCAAAAGTTAGCCTAATGAAGCTACAAACAGATATAAAACAATGGGAAACATCCGAAAATTTTAAAATGTTTACTAGTCGCCATAACGCCAGACAGAACAACAGAACAAATCAAATTATTATAAAAAAGAAAACGAAAACGAAGTGGAATAACAAATCTTTAATCTTGAAAAGCGTTCAAAAATGGAACAAATTGCCCTCTTCAATAAGAACTTTTAACAGTAAAACTTGCTTTAAAAATGTTTTAACCGAGTTTTTGCTCGATCAACACAGAAAAGTACCCGTTAATAGACAAATAGGAGCCTTCAAATCCTATTTTTACCTATAAAAACGAACAGCCACAATTTGAAGATTACTATATTAATAACAATGCTGATTAATTTTATTAACATTTTAGAGCATGTAGATATCTAACCTTAGGGTTATAGTCTGAGTAATTTACATGTTTCAAAAAAAAATTTATTTTCAGGGAACAATCCTCAATTTGCCCAGCAGCAGCAACATCAAGCTCAGTCTCCTCAGCAGCAAATGAGCAACCCAATGAGCAATGTAAACAACGCTAGAATAAACCAGCAGTTCCAGCCCCAGCAGCAGCAACAACAACAACCACCGCCCCAACACCATACGAGTGTGAGTCAAAGTAACCCACAGCCGCATATGGGGCACAGGGCGTCATTGAATCAAGGTCATCCGGCTACATCACCGCTGGGACCCCCACCACAGCCTATGATGCAACAGCAACAACCAGCACCGCAGCAGCAACAGGCACCCAAACAGGTTTATACGAAGAGATCGTTGTTAATAGCCGCGAAGCGATAGCTGAGGCTTTCATTGGCCTTCTCTTGTTTTGTCGCAATTCAAAAAATTTGAATTATATTGGGGCGCTGTCTTTTTTAAGATCTGTTCACATATTTTCATGATTTTTAAGTCAAAGTGGAGTAGTGATTTTGGTCACGACGAAACAGGAAGTGGAGCGAAAAAGCGAGTGGTTTTGTGGCGTGAAATTTTGTTTGCTCTAATTTTGAAGTAGAGTGAGATAACGGTGTTTGAACAAAAATTCGCTTTCTCGCTAGTGTTTTTTTTGTTCACATGCGGCAATTTCACTTTGGTTTTTACAGTTGTTTCAAGTTTTCGGATCAGGTTTTTTTCCAATGGTTTTCCCAATCCATTCATAGTGCATTCTACGCCTTGTTTTTTGTTAGAACCAAATTTAAAGTTCTTGCTAGCTGCATTTTGACTTTGATTTTCTTTTGTTTTTTTGTTTTTCTGATCTGATTTTTTCGAAATGGTTTTTCCAATTCACTCATAGTCCGCTCTAGGTCTAGTCTTTTGTTTAGTTAATGAGAATTCTTTGAACTTTACTTCAGGACTCGTCCTGCTATGTTTTTTATTTCGTCAAGATTTTTTCTACGACCATATGACGTCACAATCACCTCAAATCTGCTTTTTGTTCACTCGGTCATGCAATTTCAACTGAATTGCGTGTGTGACGTCATTTTTCACTCGCAGATGTGGAGTTTTTGTTCATTCGCGTGATTAAGTTTTTTCACAGGTGACTCACCTCACTCTCAAAAATGACTTCCTCACTTTGAAACTGACTTTCGTTCACTGTAATTTAAAGAGATAAGGTGAAATGAATGGGTGTCACTCTAAATGAAGGTTATTTGAGAGCATCTAATAGAGGCAGCAATAACTTATGCAGATTCTTAATCAAAATTTAACATCTCAGCCCTTAATGAAAAGAATAAATTTCTTTTTGGTCAGTCTTTTTTTTTTACTTTTTTGGAGATTGCAGATCTACGAAGCTATTGCAGCTATATTCTGGCCATCTGCCAGCTGTTTGTTTATTTGCGTGATTAAGTTTTTGTCCTAAAAATTACTTTCTTCGCTATCATCAAAACTACTTTTTTTACTTTAATTCTAGGAGCGAAGGTCAACTGGGTGTGTTACTCTAAAGTTACTTTGAAAGTTTTTTAGAGTAACTAATGAAAGCAGCAATAAGTTATAGATTCGTAATCTCTCTTCAAAATCTCTTAATTAATCAAAAGTAGAGAAAATTCTCTGTAACGTCAGTTTTCTTATTCTGTTTTGAAACTGCAGATCTATTAAGTTATTGTTTCCAGTTTGTCTCAATCTGGCAGCTGTAATTTTCCTGTTTTGTGATTGATTTTTTCTGAAAGGTGTTCCAAACCCATTCCTAGTATTTTTAGACGCTCTAGTTCACAGCTTGTTCAACATTTTGCGTGAAATCTTTTTTTGACTTCTCTAGGCTAGAAAGCGGTTGCTCAGCAAAGCAATTCAAATTGAACAGAGTCAGTATCAAAAAATGAAATCAGAATTGGAAACGGGATAAACCCATAAAACCCAGTTTTTGATGCTCGTTACTCGAACTTTGTTCTTATAAGTCTGAAATGTCATCTCTAATGCGTATTGGTATTGATACTAGCTCCTGTGTCGTCTCACTATGAAACATGAGCATGTTCAACTTCAAACTGACATCAATATAGTTCGTACTTCAAAATTGTTTTCCTACAAAAATCTGTAATTGCTCTCAAAAGAAGTTTGTAGCAATTATATTAGTCCTTTCGGTCTTTTTTTTATGCGATTCTTCGCTTGACCGATTTTTCGTCCGACGCTTTTGACTTTTCGTCCTCAAAACGGGATAAACAGGTAGCACCCAGCAGGCATTAAGTGCTCTTAGAGCTTTTCAGCTCTGTTTCAGCTCAAACTGTTTTGGAGACTTATACTTATGGTGTGAAGGGCGGTTCTTAGTGGTTGACACCCCCCCCCCCTGCTGACCCCCACCCCCACTATTGCCTTCACCCCCCACCGCGCTGTTGCCCCCAACCCAGTGCTCCCCCCATCAGCCCCGGTGCCTCCCCCGTGACTAGCTACTGACGAAGCCAACCGCTCGCCGGTCGTTTGAGAGCAATTCGCCCGACGTTAGTCGGTTATGGTTTTTTTTATTATTCTTTTCTTTCAATCCCAATCGTGGTTATGGGAATCAACGGCGGCTATTTTCCGGCAATCTGCCGGGTATTTTCATTGTCTGCCCTATGTTTTTACAATCCAATTAATTTGAATTACATTGGGCCGCTGTGCTGTGTTACGACTCAAAGTGTTGCGGGCAGTCGTGGAGCGTCTGTTTTTTTGATCGATAATTTTTGGATTGTATTTAAAACAGGTAGCATTTATTTGATTTTTAGTTTTTTGTAAACGTTTTCTGTAAAGATCTAATCGTGCGTTCAGAAGTCTTTCTGACCTTCTGAAGCAAATAGTTCTTCACATTCAATTTTGAATTCGATTTTGCCTCGGTTATGACTTTTTAGTAGTTTTTACAGTTTTCTGCGTTTTAGTGCATTTGGGGAGTTGTGTAGTTGAAAATAGTTGATCTAGCAGTATTGATGGTTTTCATTTTTGATCGAAATTTGTTTAGAATTGCTTTTTGCGAAGAAGATTGAGTAAATTTGAGAGATTTTCTGCCTATGTGTCTGTTTTTAAGTTTTTTTGCCTAATTCTGCTTTTATGCTTCTCGCTGTAGTTTTTTAATTCAATTTTTAACTAAGAGCTTTTCTGTAGATTTACTACTATAATGTGACACTTAAAAGTTAGACATTTTTATTGACTAGGCTCAATTTTCTTTGAATTAAATTATACGCATTTTTTTCAGGTATTTTTTTTTGCATTTCGTAATTGATGTTTAATGGTTTTCTTCCGAGTTTCTGATCGAGCGGAAAATTTAAAGAAGTTTCAAAAAAGGGTTATAGAAGTTGCATTTTTTCCCGATTTTATCCTCCATCTTTTCTTTTTCCTCAGTTTTCTCTTTATGAACTCATTTTTTAATTGATTTTCTTTCAGTTGGTAATAAATTGGTATTAAGCGTTTGTCCTAAACTACGTGTTTTTACAAGGTATTTTGCCAATAGTTCTTTTGGCGTCACATAATGTAATTTTTATTACATGCTAAATAAGTTTTTGTCATTTATTTTTCTCATTATATTCCATGTTATTGTTTCCAAATAATTAGTATAAATATGCAGGACGTTCCTTAAGTCAGTTTGGTTTTCTACTTCGATTCGTTTCTGGTATATTTCTGGCTATGAGCGAAAAGGCGAGTGGTTTTGCGGCGTAGAAGTTTAAAAAACGGTGTTTCAATAAAGATCCGGTTTCTCGCTTGTTGTTTGTTCACGTGGGGCAATTTGACTTCGATTTTTGCTGTTTTTAATTTTTTTATTGTATTTTTCTAAATCGTTTTTCCAATCGATGCATAGTCTGTTCTAAGTCTAGTTTTTTGTTTAGTCAATGAATGTTCTTTGAATTGTTTCAGGACTTGTCCTGCTGTATTTTTTATTTCGTCATGTTTTTCCGTTGAGGCCATTTGAGAGCATACCAAGAACAAATAATGAATCACTCAGCAGCTTGAATTCCTGCGCGTACCGTCATTTGCGTCTCTCTTGGCCTCAGTTTCTGGTTAATTTTGACGTTCATTTTCAGGTGAAGTTTTTGTGATAACTGACTTCCCTCAAAGTTAGCTTTGCACTCGCTTATAATATTTTATTTTAAGTAATTCTAATTGATCTTTCGTATAAATCTATGAATAACTCTAAGGTTATACTGATTGAATACCAAAAATTTTCAAAGTTTCATCAGAAGGTAAGAATTTCGTCAGATTTAAATCCGAATATCATTATTTTAATCGTGCTTTTTTCACGTTTTGTTTAGTCAAAGAAACTTCGTAGAATTATTTTTCACGTTTTGGCTTGCTGTTTTTTGCAATGCTGATTTTGAATTCTTTTGAGGCGTCATCTTTGCGATCTGCTTACTCAATTCTCAATTTTTTGTTGTCATGGATAAGTCAAATTAATTAATCTCAGTCAATAGTTTGCTGGAGTCCTAATCATGTTTTATTTTGATTAAATTTGGGTTTGTTCAGCGGTGTTTTTACAATTCCAAGAGTAGTTGTTTTGAGACGCTGTATTGTTTCTATGAACTGTTCACACATTTAAGTCAAACTGAAGTGGCGATTTTGGTCAAACCGAAACAGAGGGAGTAGAGAGAAAGAACGAGTGGTTTTGCTGCGTTATTTTTTTCGCATTAAAGTAGTGATAAAACGGTGTTTGAACAAAAATAAAATTTGCTTTCACACTAATGGTTTTTGTTAACATGTGGCTTTTTGACATGTATGTTAACTGTTTTTTTTTCCATTTCTCTGATCCGATTTTTTTTCTGCTGGTATTTCGTCTTGTCACTGAAATCTTGTTGAGTTGCAGGTCAGGACTTGTTCTGCAATGTTTTTTAAAACTCGTTTTACCTTTGAGTTGCGTTTTTCGTTTTACTTAAGTCCTTACTGAGCTCACTCAGTGTTTCAACTGAATGGATTTTACATTCTTTCACTCGTTGAATTACACAATGAGGTGAATAAGTTCCCCGTCAAAAGATCAAACGAGGACTTTGTGCACATCCTTATACAAAAAAGTGTGCAATTGTTGAAACGATCCGATTGTGTGCAATTGTTGAAACGATCCGATTACGATGATGGTGATTTGTATATTAGGTGAAAATAATGCAACAACCGCAAGTCACTAATCTGGCGGACATTTCGGCTAGTATGGCCATGAGTGGCGGAGGAGGAGGAGTAGGAGGAGGAGGAGGAGGAGGAGGAGGGCAGATGCAGCACCCTATGTCCCATCAACAACAACAGCAGCAGCAGAGACATTCTCAGCAGCAGATGCAACAGCACCACATGGGAGGAGGAGGAGGGGGAGGACACCATCCCAATGCACCCCCTATTATGGACCCACAGGTGACAAATAGTGAATGATGTGTGATCTCTATGAATGAGTTAACTTGATTACCATGACTAGGTTTATAAAACAGCAGATCACCAGTTTAATAAATCAATTTTCAATAGCTCATTTCCGTTTTCCAGATATGAAATATATGTTTCTATTCTCCCCACTTTGGTCAGGTAAGAATAAAAGCTCAGAAATCTAATTGATTTATAGAAGTCATTTAATGAGAGAACTCTGCACTAATCAGGTACAAGCATCTGTTGTCATTAGTGAGGCGAAACGGGTAATTATTATTATCATGTGTAATTGATTGATCGCTGTAAAGGGTGGTTCTGCAGCATCAAAAGGCAAAATATTTGACTGCCTCTGGGAAGAATCTAGGGACTCTTTTCAAAAATCAGGACAATGAATTAAAGTGAAAGTATTAGTCAAGTCATAAAAGACCAAAGTAGAGAGTGCCAAAATCGAAGCGAGTGCACTTGCAAAATGGACTATAGAAGACAAACTAAATCGAGAGAACAATAGAACATCACTTAACACTAGTTTGGAACAAGGAGAAATAGATGAGCTCAGAAAGCATATAGAATAGTTAAACAAGAACTTGATTTAAATAGGCAAGAAAATCAAGCAGTGTCAGAGTTTGTTCATGGGAGAGCTCAAAATTAGCACAAAAATTGTCCATAGTAATTAGTTACGAGAACAGCCATACAGTATGAAAATGGAACAAGATTATCGCACAAGTTTGTACATAAAATTCCTTAACACTTCCGCATTCCCGATTTACAGAAACCTACGATATGTAGGCGTAAACTTAAGGCGCAAAAGGTAATTTTTATTTGGGTACACCATCTCTGCTTATGGACCAACCCTTGTTTTTACACTATCTCCACTTTCACTACCCATCTCCCAGTCAGGATAAAGTCCGTAAGTTTAAGATAGGGACTGCCTACCAATAAACATCACCTCACCAGTCGTTTGAGATCAATTCGTCTGCCGCTATTTGGTTCTATAGCTAAACGACATCACTAGTGAAACATGTTTACACATTCTTTATCTTCTTGGGTAACTTTTTTTTACATATGAGTTCTTCAATTTTTAGAAGTTGCTCTCATTATGAAATCAAGTCCGTTGCTATTATTAAAGCGATTGTGAGGGATAGAGAATCAAATCCACCCTGGAAGTCCCGTGGTTGAACACCTGTGGGGTCGTTTTTTGCACCCATAAAACATCTAAACTACATCTCCTCTAAATTTAGTTGCCCCTGGCTTTTGCAAAATTCGAAACTCGAAGGATCTCTAAAGAAGGTATTGAGAGATCAAAAATTGACGTATTCTACTGGGAAATCAACAATGTTGCTGATTAACTTAAGGGCTTATCTTGTTCAATCCAAAGTACTTGTTCTGTATTAGTTTGTAAAAAGAAGCATGTGGCACGACGGTGTTAATAGAATGGAGTTCACACTCTTATTGAGTTTTGATGCATTTAGTTCAGCTCACTTTTTAAAAAATCAACGTTTTGTTCGGGATTTTTAGTTGCGTTTTCCAAGATATATTTTGTTTTCGAGTGATATAGCTAAATTCCCCAAAGTTATATGTTTTTTTAGAACTGCATTGAAGTTTCTGTCACAGCATTGACTGAAAAAAATTAGCAATGGTGAAATATAGGTGAATTAAGTTTTCTAATTGTACTTAATTCCTATGGTTGGAGTATTAATTGGAAGCTTTTAAGATGACAAAACGGTGAAAATGCGAAAATCAGAGTCTCGGAAATCTTGTGCATGAACTGTGGAAGCCGGAATAAAAACCACAAAAACCAAAAATATTTGCTGAAATTACTCGTCTGATTGTTATGAAGAGATGATGGTTGAAACGAAAGATTCCTGAATGTTTCATATGCAATATTTATGGAATAGCGTGTAAATGGCCCATTATTGCTTTTATCTCTTCGTTAAGGTTTTTGTTACGACCATATGAGGTCCAGCTCACGTCGAATCTGCTCTTCGTTCATTCTTTCATGCAATTTTGGCTGAATTGCCCCTGACTTCATCTTGCACTCGTATTGGAACGAGTTTATTGTTCCTTGACATGATTAAATTTTTAACTATTTTAACTCCAATATTACTAGTCAAAGACGTGACCTCTCAATTGTTAAAAAGCTCTCGAGTACTGGAATAGTCTACCTACCCGTTCAACTAAAAAGCTCTAGAACAGCGAAAAATTTTGCCTCAAAAATAAAAATCTATCTTTTGCATTAGTTTGCAAATTGTAGTAACTATTCGTCTTATGGTGCCATCAGATGGCGAGAATTTAGAATTAAGAAAAATTTAATTAGGGCCTTATATCTTTATTCTTTTTGGTGGAGCCAATCAAAAAATATTTACTAAGTGGTCACATAAATTTGACACTTTTCGATTCGCTGTCAGTACACTCCTGGCCAGTTCTGATACCATAAATAAATTGTTTCAACTACTTAGGACTAAACATGTTCTTTTCTTTTACAAACATTTTCAGTGCTAAAAGACGCATTAGTTTGTTTAGTCATTTTCAGACCCAATGTCCATTTCACGGGAGAAAGCAGGGAGTTCATAATTTCCCCACCAATTTATATTAATTGGTCTGTAACATAGTTTGGAGTATTTATGTTGGTACTATTGGTCTCTTTTGATGCACTTTTTAATCAATCGATTTTTCATCCCATCCATCACTTCACCACCGGCTGAAGTAAGGCACAATTGACCACAGCCTTTGTTTGAGAGCAGTTGGGTGATGTTCTTCCTATTTAGGTGGCGAATACACGTTACCATCCTCCTCAAGGCCCACCGAATTTGGACAAGTGTGAGAAAGTGGTGGCC
The DNA here is from genome assembly GCF_964194025.1 of Convolutriloba macropyga. Classification (NCBI taxonomy): domain Eukaryota; kingdom Metazoa; phylum Xenacoelomorpha; order Acoela; family Convolutidae; genus Convolutriloba; species Convolutriloba macropyga. Next base: position 38,083,401 of record NC_134481.1, on the reverse strand, counting down.
TTGTTCGATTACACTGCTGAACAGAGTGACGAGCTCACTTTCGTTGAGGGTCAGATCATCTTCGTCATGAAGAAGAATGACGATGGATGGTTTGAGGGGTTGATGCCTCCCCACTACCAGAGAGGGCTATTCCCGGGAAATTACGTGGAAACGGTTCCACGATAATAATCATAGTGACTCCTTGAATTGAATTGGGAATCTATTTCCTCGCACTCGTCTAGCTTCCTAGAATGTAATCCAGTGAAACAAAATTTGATACAACTGCCTAAGCATGCATGCAATGTTTGAAATTCTGAATCGAACTTGCTGTTAGAGAAGCAAGAACTTGATCGGTGAACGCAAAGCATGCCGATATAAAAGAAGAGGACAGTAATATAATAGTTATGTTATATATGAGAAATAATACATTGGTAATGTTAAAATCTAGACTGAGCAGGGCATTTCAATATAGAATGCATTCCAGTGCACCAAAGAAACAAACAATTGTGATCCTCTAATCCAAAATTGCTGGCCGGTTATCGCGACGAAGTGCGCCCACGGGCGCTTTAGAGACAACCCGGAGGTTGGCGACAGAGCAAATCAGCGCTGAATCAGTCTAAGGACATTCTGATTTTTTTTGTGGATGGCCAGTCCTCTTCTGTTCATTTCCCAATTCACACTGGCTTATCTTGATTTTCGATTGAAATATAATGCATGAAAAGTAGCATGGTCAGCTTAACTCCCGTCTGCGTTATCTGCGATTCGAACTTCCGCGTGGGTACCTGCAATATTTAAGTTGTGTAGCAAGTCGTAACCACTGAGCTAAGTGGGCGTTGAGGTATTTACCTTAAAGTTAGCTTAAGTATAAAGGGGGTATTTACTACTATAGTTATTACCAGTTATAAGTTACAAAAGTATGACACTATGCATTCTTTTTGTAGTATGCTTACTGTCATACTTTTCATACTATTCAGTAATTTTTCAGATAAAATTAGCCCGAATGAACTCAATGATATCATTATAATCATAATGAGGATAAACTGCGCGTAAAGGAACTTCGGATCTTTTCCGTTTGTTCCCCCTAGTACGTTATTCACCCCCAGTTACAGAGCACGTGTCATTGCATGAGAAAACATTGTAAAAATATGGCACGTGCGTCTGAGTGGCGGTTCAAATATTATGCACCCATTAAACTGGCGGACACAAACTGAAAAGATCAGGTATTTTTTAGATCTAGCAAAACCTGTCAACTAATTCTCTTGAATTTTCTCTAAAAAAATAGCAAAGTACGGGTTTGGTATGGAATCGGAAACCATGGTGGGGTCTTTTTTAATAGCCGCACAGCGATAGCTGGGGCTATTATTGGCCTTCTCTTGGTTTTTTTTTATTTCGTCGTCATGATTTTTGTTACGACCATATGACGTCATAACCACTTTTTGTTAATTCGTTCATGCAATTTCAACTGAATTGCATGTGTGACGTCATTTTTCGCTCTTAGTGGAGCGAGTTTTTTTGTTCATGCGCGTGATTAAATTTTTGGTCACACTTGACTTACCTCACTCTCAAAAATGACTTCCTCACTTTGAAATTGACTTTTCTTTACTTTAATTCAAAGAGATAAGGTCAAATAGGTGTGTGTCACTCTAAATGAAAGTTATTTGAGATCAGCTAATAGAGGCAGCAATAACTTATACAGATTTTTAATCAAAGTATAACAGATCAGCCTTCAATGAAAAGACGAATTTTTTTGGTCTGTCTTTACTGTTTTTTTTAGACTGCCGGTCTACAAATCTATTGCGGCTATTTTCTGGCAATCTGCCAGCTATGTTTATCTAATAGAAAACATTGCGTTAAAAACGGAATCGTATTCATATTGGGTAACCATTAACCATGTAGTCCCTCAAGGAACAGTCCTTGGGTTCCTGATTTTTATAATGTATATTAACGATTGAAATTTAACGCAGAGCTAAACAAACTGTTGCGAAAAATGCGAATGATATTAGATCAATCTACCTGCTAAGACACCTAATACTGTTAAAAGAGGGCATTGGACTTTTCAAATCAGTAGTCCTGTCACATTTTAATTTTAGTGCAATTTTTTCCAATCCTTGCCTGCTTCAACACTCCATATAATAAATAGACAAATAAATTGGGGTGTTAAGGTTTGCCATATGCGTGAAAATTTTGATAGCGAAAGGGATCTGCTAATAATAGGTAAAATTTTACCTGCAGTGCTCTTCATTAAAACCTCTCATTTTTTTATTCAACAAAGCATTACAAAGAAAGCAGACAAGTATGCAAAAAACGGCCTTCAAAATTTTGGATAATTATGAGATGAAAGAAAATTGCCGAACTTTCTAGTTTTTTCCGAAAACTATTGGTCAATCTAAATGGAGTTAGCAATCAGTAATCAGAAGTTTATCGAGAAAGTGGAAAAACCTACCATTAGAAGTCCGGAAAAAACCTTTAAAGAGGAATTAATTAGAGAAATGATCAATTTACATGAACGTGTTCCAATAGATAAACAAGTTCAAGGCTTTAGAACTTATTTCCACTAGTAATTTGAGGACCAACTATTCATATGATTATAAAGTGATTCTTAAAATGTAAATGTTTAACCAAGCGTTTTGATATGGTTACAAAAATTTGAATTTACATTTTATGGATTTAAAAAGAGTCGAATTACACTTGACAGTTCAGCGCTGAAATGCTCTGAGACGCTAGTCCGGGAATTTAAACCGCTGTCTCCAAAGTTTTCGGCTAGCATGGCCGATTTTTCGAAGTTAAGCGTGCTTAACCGCCACCAACTTGATCCACCAATTTGCCACAATAGAGCTTTGTGAATTTTTAAAATGATAGTGGCTAAAAGACGTTTTTAAAGACATGCAAATATGACAATTATATTTCAAGTCTTCTTGCGGCAGTTTTTTTTATTAAGATTCGTTCCGATCTGCAAAGTTTTGCTTCACTGGGACCCTATTGAGCTTTTGCACATTTGTATGTAGCGCATACTGCGGAAATGTCGGGATTTGTAAACAGTTATTTATCAATGCAAAAGCGTCGATAAATTAAGTTTGTATGCCATTGACATGAAGTTAGTTGGTGTGAGTGGGGGTGGTTTTAAGGAAGCGGATCCCGATTTGGAGCGAGAAAGCTGCTACGTGAATTAAATTAAATAACTATTGCATGTTTGAAGTGGTGTATTTTGGTAGTCATCCAGCAACAATAGAATTGAGATTTCATTATTAGGTTAATTATTCAATAATATAGCCATGATTTATGGCAGAATAGATGAAAATTCTTCTTGTATGTGAAATTAGTCGGATCTTCCATGTTTTGTTCGACTTCAATTTGAATCAATGTTTTTAAGTCAAAAATGATGCCTTGATGGTGCAGTTTTTCTATTTGATATAAAGCATATGTGAATCGACCCACAATTGTGCAATTGCCGAAATTGCTTTACACGGCAATGCTGTTTCCAATATGAATTGAATGGCATTTTTTTTCTATAAACATTTACTTTACGTACAACTGATAAATTGCCCAGAAAGAAAACTTGCAAAGTCCAATTTTCTCCTTTTCACCTTAACAAATGTGCTTATCTTTTCAATCTACGGGGGGGGGGGGGGGGGGGGTCCTTATCTTAGGTATACAACAGATTAGATAAAAATGGAAATCAAAGATTGCTGAGAGGTATGATTTTCGTTATCAATTCAAAATATGAAGATTCAATTGTTAGTTGGCTGCAAAGAAGTTGCAATTCTTTTCAATTGTTTCCCTTTTTGTATCTAAGTATTTTTAGACTGACATTAAGGAGATTTGTTGTGAAATTCTGTGACTGCACAGAACAAATGTACCATTGTGAAAAATTGCTGAATAAAGGAGGGAAGGAAAAATTGATAGATAGCTTTTGCATTAGTTAGACGAGTAAGTCAAAATTTGAAAGACGAAGGGGACTAGCTGCAAAATTTATTAGCCAGAGGTGCCATTGGGAATGTATAATGAAATTGATAGTTTTAATAATCAGTTGATTGACGGCCGTTGGGGGATGAAAAGATCAGGTTTCCCTTATCCGGAACTCTGGTGGCTTGAGAACGGATGAGGGTAAAAATTGGTTGAATCAGCAAGTGGGGTCATTTGAGGGTCTGTGCAATCCTTTAGGCGGCTCCATTGTGTTGAGGATGATGAAATGTGTTGTTTCTGCGCTTTTGGAGCAAAAATGCGATGATCCAGGTCAATTAATTATCAAACTTCACAGGGCTTGTTACAGATCACTCAGTAGGGGATCTCTTTATGTATACCAGTGAAGTCTGATAAAGAAAACTGGAAGGCGACGTTCTATATGCCTGAGACATTTTTGTGCTATAGGTCTCAATTCAATATAAGGTTGGGGGAGTGAGAGATCTAATTCACAAATTAAAGTACTTAAGTTAACAAGCGTATTGATTACCCGTGGGTCGGCTTGAGCTGTTTTATATATGATTGTGGTTATTGCCCTTAAAGCGGGTCCTCTGTTGTGTTCCTGATGCTGTTCGTTAGTCAAAGAAAATTCGTCGGAAAATATCCAAGAAATTTCTCCCAATTTTGTGTTTAGTTTAAACTCGAGATTTTCCCTAGAAAATATTCACAAAGAAGGAAATGTCTGTGATTGGCACCGACTAATTTTAGCTCAGTTTTGGACCTATAGGAAGCGCATCACACGTTTTTGTTTTGCGTAAATTTTGCAAAAAAAATTGCTATTTGCGGTTTTGTAGGGGTTTTATTGTAATCGTTGTTCTCTCCCTTGTATCTACTTCTTGATTCTACTTTGGGGATTGATTACGCACTGCACCTGTCAGTTGCAAACATCAAGCAAATCAGGATATTAGTTGATTTCGGCCCGCTTACGTGACGGAACAGGCTTTTGCCGTCCTGATTCTGGTTTATAATATCCAGATCTGAACTTAGGCAAGTTTATTATTTAGAAGTGCAAAGTGTCGTTACTAATTCGTTTGCATAAGTGCAAGATTAATTGTTAAATGTTGCTGGTGCTGTAGTTAACGCGTTTAGATATGTCCGCTCTGTATGCTGCGTTAAATAATCCGTCTGATTCGCAGTTCTCAATACTACAGAATGGTGAGCTGCCCTAAGTAATGAATTGTTTTGGAATGACGATAAATTTGGAATTGGAATTATGTTTTGAGGGTGATAACCCTGATAGCTTTTTTCAACGGCGTTTTTCAGTATTTCGTCGATTGTGTCAAAATATTTTTTAGAGTGAAAATTAGGTTCTCGGTTTTTTTCTAATAAGAGTTTCGTTTGTCAGCCATTTGCATGTGGGTGTGCTAAATATCGGCTCTCATTGTTTTGTTTTTATTGGTATCCGTCAAAGTAGGCTGAGGCAATTCTAATCCGCCCGCGATTGGGCGGAGTATTAGAGTAATTAGCGTAGTAAGTGTCAGGCGGGTGAATAAGTAAGGGCTTTCAATCTGTTCTGTGCTGCGCTGCATATTTATGGCTGCTTTTTTGATACAGCACATCTGATTGGGCTTCGTCGCGAAGCTTCTATAATTTCGGTAACCCGATTTTCTTGTTTTAGCCATATGATTCGGGTCCTAGCCTACGAAACTCCAAAATCGATCTCCACTAGAAAAGCAGAATCACGGAATGACACGATAATATCCAGTTTGTAGCATCTCTCCTTTTAATTTATTTTTCATCTTACTGTAGATATAAGCATACAGCATTATAAATGGTAATTGATCATACTGCTATTCTTTTCAATTTGTTCCCTTTTTGTGTCTAAATATTTTTCGATTGACATTAAGGAGATTTGTTGAGTGAAATTCTGTGACTGCACTGAACGAATGTACCATTGTGAAAAATTGCTGAATAAGGGAGGGAAGGAAAATTTGATAGATTGCTTTTGCTTTAATTAGACGATTCAGTAAAAATTTGAAAGACGAAGGGAACTAGCTGCAAAATATTTTAACCAGAGGTACCATTGGGAATGTATAATGAAATTGGTAGTTTAAATAATGAGTTGATTGACGGCGTTGGGGGATGAAAAGATCAGGTTTCCCTTATCCGGAACTCTGGTGGCTTGAGAACGGATGAGGGTAAAAATTGGTTGAATCAGCAAGTGTTGTTATTTGAGGGTTTGTGCAATACTTTTGGCGGCTCCTTTGTGTTGAGGATGATGAAATGTGTTGTTCCTGTGGTTTCGGAGCAAAAATGCGATGATCCAGGACAAGTAGTTATCAAATTTCACAGGGCTTGTTACAGATTACTCAGTTGGGGATCTCTTTATGTATACCAGTGATGTCTGATAAAGAAACAACTGAAAGGCGACGATATATATGCCTGAGATATTTTTGTGCTCTAAGTCTCAATTCAATATAAGGCTGAGGGACTGAAAGATTTAATTCACAAATTGAAATACCTAAATGAACAAGCGTATTGATGACCCGTGGGTCGGCTTGAGCTGTTTATATTTGATTGTGGTTATTGCCCTTAATGCGGGTCCTCTGTTGTGTTCCTGATGCTGTTCTTTAGTCAAAGAAAATTCTTTGAAAAATATCCGAGAAATTTCTCCCAATTTTGTGTTTCTAGTTTAAACCCGAGATTTTTTTAGAAAATTTTCACAAAGAAGGAAATGTCTTTGATTGACAGCGACTAATTTTAGCTCAGTTTGGGCCTATAGGAAGCGCATCATACTTTTTTGTTTTTGTTGGGTGACTTCAAATTTAAAATTGCTGCTATTTGCTGTTTTGTAGGGGCTTTTTTTGTAATCTTTGTTCTTTCTCTTGTTTGCGCATTAAAGCAACATTACAGCATCAAGCAAATCAGGATATTAGTTGATATCGGGCCGCTTACGTGACGTAACAGGCTTTTGCCGTCCTGATTCTGGTTGATAATATCTAGGCCTAAATTTAGGCAAGTTTATTATTTGGAAGTGCAAAGTGTCGTTACTAAGTTGTTTGCATAAGTGCAAAATTTTTTTTAAAATGTTGCTGGTGGTGTAGTTAACTCGTTTAGATATGTCCGCTCTGTATGCCGCGTTCAATAATCGTTCTAATTCACAGTTCTCAATACTACAGAATGGTGAGCTGACCTAAGTAATGAATTGTTGTAGAACGACGATAATTTTGGAATTGGAATAGTGTTTTTTAAGAATGATAATCCTGAGATCTTTCTTTTTTCAGCGGCATTTTTTAACGGCTTTTTTCAATCTGCCCGCGATTGGGAGGACTAGGAGTTCTTAGGGTAGTGTGTGTCAGGTGGGTGAATAAGTAGGGTTTGCACTCTGATCTCTTCTGCGCTGCATATTTATGGCTGCTTTTTTGATACAGCACATCTGATTGGGCTTCTTCGCGAAGCTTCTATAATTTCGGTTACACAATTTTCTTGTTTTAGCCAAATGATACGGGTCCTAGCCTACGAAACTCCAAAATCGATCTCCACTAGAAAAGCAGAATCACGGAATGACACGATAATATCCAGTTTGTAGCCTCTCATTTTAGTTTTTTCCGTCTTACTCTAGATATAAGCATACAGCATTATAAATGGTAATTGATCATACTGCTATTCTATTCAATTTGTTCCCTTTTTGTATCTAAGTATTTTTAGACTGACATTAAGGAGATTTGTTGTGAAATTCTGTGACTGCACAGAACAAATTTACCATTGTGAAAAATTGCTGAATAAAGGAGGGAAGGAAAAATTGATAGATAGCTTTTGCATTAGTTAGACGAGTAAGTCAAAATTTGAAAGACGAAGGGGACTAGCTGCAAAATTTATTAGCCAGAGGTGCCATTGGGAATGTATAATGAAATTGATAGTTTTAATAGTCAGTTGATTGACGGCCGTTGGGGGATGAAAAGATCAGGTTTCCCTTATCTGGAACTCTGGTGGCTTGAGAACGGATGAGGGTAAAAATTGGTTGAATCAGCAAGTGGGGTCATTTGAGGGTCTGTGCAATCCTTTAGGCGGCTCCATTGTGTTGAGGATGATGAAATGTGTTGTTTCTTCGCTTTTGGAGCAAAAATGCGATGATCCAGGTCAATTAATTATCAAACTTCACAGGGCTTGTTACAGATCACTCAGTAGGGTATCTCTTTATGTATACCAGTGAAGTCTGATAAAGAAAACTGGAAGGCGACGTTCTATATGCCTGAGACATTTTTGTGCTATAGGTCTCAATTCAATATAAGGTTGGGGGAGTGAGAGTTCTAATTCACAAATTAAAGTACGTAAATTAACAAGCGTATTGATTACCCGTGGGTCGGCTTGAGCTGTTTTATATATGATTGTGGTTATTGCCCTTAAAGCGGGTCCTCTGTTGTGTTCCTGATGCTGTTCTTTAGTAAAAAAAAATGCTTTGAAAAATATCCAAGAAATTTCTCCCAATTTGGTGTTTCTAGTTTAAACTCGAGATTTTCTTTAGAAAATTTTCACAAAGAAGGAAATATCTGTGATTGACACCGACTAATTTTAGCTCAGTTTTGGGCCTATAGGAAGCGCATCATACGTTTTTGTTTTGTGTTTGGTGACTTCAAATTTTTCTGTTGGACTCTCAAAAAATTGCTGCTATTTGCGGTTTTGTAGGGGCTTTTATTGTAATCTTTGTTCTTTCTCTTGTTTGCGCATTAAAGCAACATTACAGCATCAAGCAAATCAGGATATTAGTTGATATCGGGCCGCTTACGTGACGTAACAGGCTTTTGCCGTCCTGATTCTGGTTGATAATATCTAGGCCTAAATTTAGGCAAGTTTATTATTTGGAAGTGCAAAGTGTCGTTACTAAGTTGTTTGCATAAGTGCAAAATTTTTTTAAAATGTTGCTGGTGGTGTAGTTAACTCGTTTAGATATGTCCGCTCTGTATGCCGCGTTCAATAATCGTTCTAATTCACAGTTCTCAATACTACAGAATGGTGAGCAGCGCTAAGTAATGAATTGTTTTGGAATGATGATAAATTTGGAATTGGAATAGTGTTTTTTAAGGATGATAATCCTGAGAGCTTTCTTTTTTCAGCGGCATTTTTCAACGGCTTTTTTCAATCTGCCCGCGATTGGTAGGACTATTAGAGTACTTAGCGTAGTGTGTCAGGTGGGTGAATAAGTAGGGTTTCCACTCTGATCTCTTCTGCGCTGCATATTTATGGCTGCTTTTTTGATACTGCACATCTGATTGGGCTTCGTCGCGAAGCTTCGATAATTTCGGTTACCCAATTTTCTTGTTTTAGCCAAATGATACGGGTCCTAGCCTACGAAACTCCAAAATTGATCTGCACTAGAAAAGCAGAATCACGGAATGACACGATATTATCCAGTTTGTAGCCTCTCTCCTTTTAAATTATTTTTCATCTTACTGTAGATATAAGCATACATTGTAAATGGTAATTGATCATACTGATTTTATCAGTCTAAGTAAATATCAAATACGAGTTTCATACGCATCAGAGGATTTGTTGGAGTTCACGAAACAGCGGTGATAATTTGGTTTTTAGCCTTCCTTCATGAGGACGTTTCCTTCAAGCTCATTGACGCATTTTAACGTTATTACACACGAGTTGCATCACTGATATTGTTTGAAATTTGAAAAGCTTGTTGAATTAATAGGCCTCTCGGCCATCAGAAAAGCTGGATTCGCGCATGTTATCAGTCTTTGCCCATATCCATTGTTTGTCTGCTTTTTGCTTTTTCCTTCCGAGGTTGTTTGACGCTTTTCACTCGGCAGTTCTCCGGAGCCCCGTACTCGTCGGACAATACAGGATTCCCAAATTTTACAGGGAAAATCTGATGGCAACCCGAGTTTCATGTTTTAACCAGCGGATACGGGGGTCTAGCGTACAAAATCCCCTTTTCTATTTTCTGGACTAGAAAAAAGAATCTCGGAATGACACTATACTATCCAGTTTCTAATCTCTCTCTCTTTTTAAACTGTTTTTTATTTTTTTATTCATTACTGTAGATAGTATCTGCATTGTTACTGGTTAATTATTATACCGATTTTATCAATTTGAACACATCAATTATGAATTTTATGAGCATCAGATTTTTAGGAGTCGAAGAATCAGAGATCCGTCACAATGGCGGGTTTTCGTTTTTCATTGCATTTTTTTTAATAAAACAGATAACATTACGTCAGAAAGCATATTTCAATGATCAATTTTTTAGCTTGGTTGCAGCTCCTTTCCTTTGAAAACAAAAACAGCTTTTTTGTCTTTTTTCACTCATAACTTCGTTTTATATTTTCTGCCTTCTCGGGCTCCCAATTCAATTTAAGTGAACTCTATTTCAATATAACGACAATGAGGGGGATATTTACATTAGAACAATGAGTTTAGATATTAGCAACATTTTACTACCGTCAACAAACAAATTCGTAGAGAAAATTTGTATATGAAGTTGTGAAATTTAAGTATTTTAAAAGCTACTTGTAAAATTTTCTGTAGATAATATAATCCATGTATGCTATGCTAGCGTTTCACAATGGTTACCTCGTACATGTGTAGCTGTCACCGGTCGATCGTTTTTTCCTTTTAAGCCAAAAGTTTTCGAAAGGCAACGCACAGCCATACAAAATTTACATATAAGCTTAGAAAAGTTTAAATCATGAGAGTAGTACCTTTTTATACCATTTTTCGTGAATAGGAACCACTATCGAGCACTTGTGGATAACATTGCGTATAACTGGGTGCTATGGAATATAGCGATAATCCTCACAGGATTCTAACGCACGAAATCCTCTTCAATTTTCTAGACTAGAAAAAATAATCTCGGAATGACACTATTTTGTCCAACTTCTGACCTCTATTTTTTTAATCTATTAATTTTTTATTCATTGCTGTAGATAAAAGAATACTGCTGTGTGATTGCTTAATGATCATACTGCTTTTATCGATTTGAATACATGTCAAATATGAGTTTTATAGGCATCAGAGGATATTCAGGAGTCGACGAATCAGAGATTCGTCACACTGGGCAGCTTTTTTTTGCACAGCGTTTTTTTAAGACAGATAACATTACGTTAGAAAGCATATTTCAATGATGAAAATTTTAGCTTGGTTGTAGCTCCTTTTCGAAAACCAAATCAACGATTGTCTTTTTTCACTTTAAACTTTGTTGCTTTTTGCCTGCCTTTTTGGGCTCCCAATTCCGTCGACAAACATAATTTTGTAGAGAAATTTTGTATATGAAACAGTGAAGTTTGAATATTTAAAATGCTGCTTGTAAATTTTTCTGTCGATAACATAATCCATGTATGTTATGCTAACGTTTTGTATATGAAGTGGTGTATATGAAGTGGTGCAATTTGAAAACTGAAAATGTTGCTCGATAATCCTCACAGGATTTAATAATTCCCTATTTTTAACCTAAATGGAACGCATCGGTTCAATTTTATGAAGCGATGCTGTATCGTAACCCGAGTTTTCCGTTTAAACCAGCGGATACGGGGGTCTAGCGCACGAAATCCCCTTTTATATTTTGTCGACTAGAAATTAGGATCTCGGAATGACACCATTCGGAATTCTCCATTTTCTAACTTCTCATTTTTTTAAACTGTTTTTATTTTTTATTCCTTACTTTGGTATAAGAATACTGCTTTGTGATTGGTTAATGATCATTTTGCTTTTATCAATTTTAATACATCAAATATGAGTTTTATAAGCATCAGAGGATATTTAGGAGTCGACGAATCAGATATTCGTCTTACTGGGCAGCTTTTTGTGCACGGCGTTTTTTGTAAAACAACATTATGTCAGGAAGCATAATTCAATGATGCAAATTTTAGCCTGGTTGCAGCTCCTTCGAAAACGAAAACAACTATTTTTGTCTTTTTCACTTTAAACTTTGTTGCTTTTTTGCCTTTTTGGGCTCCCAATTCAATGTAAGTGAAATGAACTCTTTAAATATACGACAATGAACGCGATAATTTTTTTAGAGCGGTGAGTTTATGCTTTACCGACGTTTTACTACCGTCAACACACAGAAATATGTAGAGAAATTTTTTTTATGAAGGGGTGCATTTTAAAAACTTAAAATATTGCTGGATAATCCTCACAGGATTCAATTATTCCCAATTTTTAACCTAAATGGAACGCGTCGGTTCACTTTAATGAAGCGATGCTGTATTGTGACCCGAGTTTCTGTTCAAACCAGCAGAGACGGGGGTCTAGCGCATGAAATGGCCCTTTTCTATTTTCTCGACTAGAAAAAAAGAATCTCGGAATGACACTACATTATCCAGTTTTTAACCTCTCATTTTTTAAACTGTTTTTCGTTCTTTATTCATTACTGTAGATATAAGATTGCATATACCAGTTGATGAGGTTCGAGCTAATGATTGTGTGTTATCATAATTCTCCTTTGTTTGACTGTTTGTTCTATCTGTTTTAAGATGCTCTGCCGGTGCTTTTTGTAAGTACAAAGCTATTAAAAGACTGTGTTATCATTGCATATACCTCTCTATTAAAGGCTTTTCTATGCGGTTTTTGCTAAATGCTCGTCCGAGGTGATTCTGGTAGAAACAGTCTGTTCTCTGCGCGAAGATTTTTATATAAGTTTATTTCAGTTACTGAACTGCAGCAGGCGGGGATGAATAGTGAATAATATATATGAGACATGCTATAAATGTTTCTGCACAACATTTTTTAACCAATCATATTGTAGCCATGTCATAAAGTTTATTGTTTTCGTTTATAAACTGAAATTGTGGTACATAACGCATTATATGAAGTAAAAACTGGTCTCAAGGCTTCATCTCTAGCTTTGAAAGTTAACCTTTAACAAATTGATCTTTAACAGGCTTACATTACACAATTTGTGGTTGGCTCTTTTTTCAACTGTTTACACAATATGGGCAATTTATGAATCAAGGTACGGCGATAAGATGAATTGTTTGTTGAAATGTATGCATGAGAATACATTTTTTCACCAGTTTTCTTCCCATTAGACTTAATTTTGAAGACAGCTGTGAAAAGTTTTGACTTGCTGCTAAGACTCCTAATTGGCAAGAGAGTTCCTAGCACGGAAACACAAAATAAGCTGAAGAAAGTTGGGTCATTTTAAGACTTTTAAGACGCACATTTGCAGCTGTGTTGAATTTTACGTCATTTCAGATCATGGCAATGGGCTAATATTTGAGTTTGGTTGGGTTGAATCTCTTGCTATTCCGTCTCCAATGAGTCGCAAACTAGCTCCATTAGATTTCACCACTCCTTCGCCCAGGAGAGAACGGCCGGGAACTGTTCCCTTGACTTTTGGTCGAAATAATGGTGGAAATGGAAACAATGGATCATCGGGCAACCACCACAATTACCCTCATTTTATCCCAGATTCCGTCATTTCGTCAACTGGCTCTGGACGTCACGGTTCTTCGAGTAGCACAGTGTCAGTGGTGGAACTTGCAAACAGTCGAGGAGTGTCTTTTCGGATTCCCAACAGCAGCTCGGCAAATGCTATATCTACACAAGATCTTTCAGGCAGTGGTAAAAATTCCTCCTCCTCTTCGATTTTGAGATCAGTTTCGGCAGCTTCGAATGCCTCGGAGACATTTGCTAAACAGTGCCTAAGCAACAGCAACGGCTGTCATTCTCAACAGCCTAGCTCGGCTGATTTTCAACGACTCAAGTCAAAGAGTATGGACGAAATTGGAGTGCTCAAGATCTCTAACAATGAAATTTACGATTTCGGAGTGAAGGACCTTCAAGATTTGGGTCAGATCGGTGCTGGTTCTTTTGGAACTGTCAACAAAATGCAACATGTTAAAAGTCGTGCTTTGATGGCTGTCAAAATTATAAGAGTGTCTATGAACGAAGAAGAGCAACGGAAAGTTGTAATGGATTTAGGAGTGATCAGGAAGGCTTCGTATCAGCACATAGTGACGTTTCACGGGGCGCTTTTTCACGAGGGTGATTGCTGGATATGTATGGAGTTAATGGACCTCTCAGCCGAGATTCTGTATCGTTACGTGCACCATTTTATAAAACAGTTCATACCTGAACCCATATTAGCACAAATAGCTTTAGCTACTGTACGCGCTCTCATGTACTTGAAAAACGATTTGAAAATTATTCACAGAGATGTGAAGCCAAGCAATATTCTAATCAACCGACACGGGAATATCAAACTGTGTGACTTCGGAATTAGCGGAGTGTTAGTGGACTCCATAGCTAGAACGCATGATGTCGGATGCCGACCTTATATGGCACCAGAACGAATAGATCCGAGGTACGAGAAAGACGGTTATGATATTCGGTCTGATGTCTGGTCAATGGGTATCTCTCTCATCGAGATCTCCACCGGATCCTTCCCTTACACAAGCTGGAACAGCGTCTTTGACCAATTGCAGGAAGTCGTAACGGGAACACCCCCCAAACTCAAAGACATGCCCCCCAAAATCACATTCACAGCCAATTTTCACCGGTTCATAGATAGTTGTTTGCAGAAGGAGCGCAAAGATAGACCCAAATACAGCGGATTGCTCAAGTCTTCGTTTTTGGAGCGAGCTGCTCACGACGAACACACTGACGTGAAAGGGTGGATGGAGAAAATCTTAGAAAAGACGAAAGAAGTGCCGCTTCCTCACCAAAACAGATAGTGGTTTATGATGCTGTTGCAAATTCTTAATCCTATTTAGAAACTGTTTTCCTTCTCCCACTGTAGAGCGCAACCCTCTATTTTAGCAAGTGAAACAACTTAGCAGTCGTAATGGTAGACTAGCTACATTCGGTGCCGAGTTTTAAATTGCTGTTAGCTTGCGGAGAAAAGCGGAAAGTACGTGATACCATTCACCTATCAAAGTTATGAAAGTATGAATATATTAAGATATTATTAATATTTTTCATGAAAAAGAGCAACCAAAATGGTCAGCAGTATTGTATAATATACAACCGCATAATTTACCAGTACTTAATGAAAGACAAGGTTCTGCTCTGGGAAAAGAAAACAGATTCTCTCTTTCGCTCTAAAACGAACATTTTTGGCTTCTCTGTGGGTAAATTTTCCCGATTGTGAGACGGTGCGTTTTCATGCCAGCTGCTTGACTTTTACTATTATAGTGGAGTACATTCGCCTGAAATGAGCTTTGTTTGGATTAAGTCAACAATTGACAAGTTGCATCAAGTGTAAGTTTTATCTGCAGCGATCAGATGAAATAGATAAATGGTGCAAATTTTCATTAAGTTTCAATTTAGCTTTGGAGTGCAGCTCGCCTTTCTTTTTAGAGCAACTCGTTTTAGAGCGGCCATAGGCCAGTGTTTTAATTTTGTTCTAAATTATCTCTGAAAAGGATCTTGGAAAAGTTCCATGTTACACAGTGCAGCAAACAACAGAGGTTTGATTTGACAACCGTTATTTCGGCAGAGTAATTTCAAACTATATCTCTTCTTTAAAAGCAGTTTATAATATGTTATTTAATGAATTAATAACTATAATGAAACCCCGATTTTCTATTTTATAAATTTGTCTCTTCTTTTAAAAATAATCAAATCGATCGTTATGGTAATGATGATCATGATGAACTCGATTGCTTTGTTCTGCCTGCTTGATAAATTAAAACTATATTTTTCTACTTTTTTATCCCTCAATTTTAAGCTCCAATAAGGAAGAAAACTCGTGCAAGTCTGATGCCGGTGCAGAAAGTCTGCACATAACGATAGTAAAGAAAGGATGTTTGTTGCAACAATAAAAGTTAAAGATAAAAAGGAGAGACGAGGTCGAACCTTTCAAATTTCCCTCATGTAATATGAACTCAATCAGAAAATCAATTTTAACGTAGTGATTGATTGAAAACTAATTTACTAATTCTCACAGACATACAACAAATAGTTTGTGGTTATGACTTATTTTGTGCGTTCTCTGATTTTTCTCCCTTTGAAGGTATAGTTCCAATTAAAGTCCTCAGTGGACAGACGTTATATGAGCGCTCTTTTATATGATAACAAAATCCGCAACATACGATCATTTAGAGAGGGAAATTATTTCATAAGATCCTGGCATAGGATCAACTCTCTAATGATCATAAAAAAGTTGTGTAATAAACACCCCTTAACCAAAAAAACGAAGACCGCAGTCGTTAAGGAAACGGTGGTCTTGTTTGTCAAAAATGTATAACTCCTGTGACAAAATGTTCTCCGTATTTCGAACTCAAAATTAAAAATTATTTTGAACCCTCATTAGTGCTGATGTAATTTAACAAGAAAAAATTTACCTAGCTGTTCATTCGTTAGTTGCAATAAATATTATCGTGTAGTAAGAAAATTTTAATAATGTTGGTCAATGTTTGGCTATTTTTCGAAACTTTTTCCTGTAGTTTGCTCCTCTTTATCCAACCTTGAAATCCTGGTAGACATTTGAAAATGAGTTTTGCACACCTTTAAAAACACGCACTGGACATGCTTCAAGAGTAACATGTTTACACATGACTTCACCAACAATCAATGTCCAAAAAATTTTGCTAACTTTACGATGTCATCATTGCGGACAAAACTATTTTATTATGGATAAACCCAATAAACGGAGCATCACTAATAAAAATTTGGATCTGTTCTGTTTTGGCCCCCAGCTTAGTGGGCTTATATTTTTTACACCCTCCAAGCGCACCTATTTTTTACATAGTAGCGTGGTATATAACAATACATAATTTTTAACTTGGGGCGTAAAAAACACTGGGGGCGAAACAGAATACATCCGAAAAGTTTTTGAAATTGAACATATCTTTTATAGAAGCGTATTAGTCTGTATTGGGAGAAACTCAGTTGTTTGAAATTCTCAACCGAGGATTCAAAATTGAAAACCAGAATTTATCTTTTAAACATTGACTAGCAACGAGAATAGAAACGAGCCCTCAAAAACGGGATAAACAGGTAGCGCTCGGAGGGCATTAAGTGGCCTTAACCGTTGCTTGTCTCTAAATATGCGATTCACCGAAACTGTTTTGGAGACAATTGCCGGGTGTAAATAACGGTTCTAATTCCTAGAAGTTTGAACCCCTAAGTCACACCCACCCTCAAACCCCCCCCCCCCCCCCCACCACCACCACCACCACGACACCCCCGTCCACCCTCTTGGTGAATTGGACCCACCTGTCGCACAACCCTACCCCATCGCTTCCCCCACTCCGCTCACCCCCTCCCCTAATGCTATCATCCCTTATTCCCAGCTAGCTACTACCGAAACCAACCGCATGCCGGTCATTTGAGAGCTATTCGCCCGACGTTATCCGGTTATGTTTTGAAAATCTTGGCCGAGTGTCAGCTAGTTCTATTGGAAAAACGTTGTTTGAGTATGTTTGTGTGTGTGTGTGTGTTTGCGTGGATTTGGCTTTGCGGTGTGTGTGTGTGTGAGAGAGAGAGTTTTGTATGTGTGTGTGGTTCTGGCTGTGTTGTGTGTGTGGGTGGTTGTGTGTGTATGTGTATGTGTATGTGAGTGCATGCGTTTCTCACATAATTTTAAACTCCTCGAATGAATTGAAGCAAAATAATTGTTCGACTAAATTATTGACAATTCAGGCAAAAGAAAGATTTTCTGGGCCGATGCAAAGGTTTTGCGATCATGGTTAGGTGCAATGATAGGAGGCTGAAAACTGACCAATTAGACAGTCAAATTTTATGAAAACATAAGTTCAGCCAATAATTTCATTGCATTTTTAAAAGTTTTGTACTTCTTCAAATTTGTCATTTTGTGTGCTGATTGAGGCCAGCAGGTTCAAACTAGAATCAAAACATAAGCGTTGATTTATTAGCAATATCATGAGCGGTGTGATATAGTCGACAGGTACGGCGCGTGCTTAGAATGCATTAATTCCTGCTTCAATCCTGTGCCTGTTTGAAGCAGGCTGTGAGTTTGAGTTCTCACTTACCTATTGTAAGTGCTTCAGGTCGAACACAAGGTGACCACTGTTGACTTCAATAATGGTACCACGTGAATGTTTCAGACGCAAAGACGTTGCCTTTGTCATTAAAAAGGAGCATTGATGTTTACAAAATGAACAAACTGAAATAATAGAAAAGGACAGCTGAGAACAGGTTGCAGTTTCTGCTCTGTAGGTGTCTAATGCTGCTCAGCTGCAATTACGCAGAAACAAAATATTATTAAATGTTAATAGCCTCTTTTTGGAAAACAATCAGAGGGAAAAACGGTCAAATTTGTACGGAAAGTAATGCGCGAAAGACCTATGTACTTTAATATTTAGAGTAATCAAGAAATTTAAAATAACTAATTTTTTGTCCTTCTATGCATGAGTTTATAAATTGTGGTGTTTATTGTGAAAAGTGCTTCAACAAGTTCTCTTTGTAGACATTGTTACATTCGGTTGAGAAATTTAGATAGCTGCTCAAACATTCTGGGTCTCCATTGAGAAGTGGCTTTTTGCTATAATGTTTTCGTTCCTAGAGCATCTATTGGCCACTATCGCTTTTAACTGTTGTGCTTAAAACAGCAGTTTGATTTGCTGATTCCAGATCAGAGTGCTATCGGTATATTGCATTCGATTGCGCGAATAAAGTGGTGGAAGAATTTTTGTAACTAAATTTGGTGCTTTGAATCTCAAAATCCCATGGAATAGTAAAGATTTCTAGCTTTGATACAGACGTCCAGATTGAGCAGGTTTTTTATTCCGACCCTTTTTAGTGGGGGAGGAACTATACGCTGAACTGTTTTTTTTGTTCAGTCAATTTTGGCCGATAATCCATATACTCATCGTAGAGAGTTGAGTGGTATCCTTAGAATAGCGTAGAATTATTAAAAAGATTTTTTTAGTTTCGTTTTCTTTTTGCAGGAGTTATCAAGGTTTTAAATATTGTGAACAGTTGACTGATTTTCGTTGTTTTTGTTCACATTTTGCGCATTTTCTTACGCAATTTTTGCCAATTGGCTGAAAAATGTAAAAATTGTTGACGATAGTGTTCCTGATTTTGCGACAAAATCTTCGTTAACTCCAAAAGGGGATAATTTTATTCGCGTTTTCTCTGAGAGTGCACTTGAATCAAACGTTTGCCGGTTTTTTTCCTACTTCAACTAATATTTATCTAAAATGCCTCATTTATATTTGATATATTGACTTATGTTCAAAATATCCAAATCCCTAATATTCGGAGCAATAACTTGTTCCTAATGATCGGACACCAATAGCAAGTCTAGTTTTGGTCTAGTCGTTGGTTGTTACAGTTCAAAAATATTTCGGAGTGTAATTAGTCGCTGTCTTTTTAAAAAATGTTTTTGCATTTTTTGCTTTTTTAATGTTAAATTTAGAACTGAACAATTCAAATCAAGGGGTGCTAATAATAGGTCCAATTGTCTTTCTACGGAGTTTCAAGGAAACCTATTTTATTTTTATGTCGAAAGGTCATTGTCGTGTTGACTTTTAAAAAAAACGTAATGGTATTATTGAGTTTTGCAACATGTCTTTTTTTTCAACTTGTAGCTTAAGGTTAGCAAAGTCAGGTCGCTTCGTGTTTTCAATGGATTTACCTTTATTTTTTTGCGGTTCTACGTTTTAAGTAATAGTATTTCGGCTTTGATACTACGAGTTTTTACAAAAAAAGTCGTTTCTTTGGAAATTTACCCCATCATTGAGTTTATTTTTCTTGTCTTGTCACATTATTGAAAGCTCAGGTATCAAATTATTTGGTTAAAAAAGTTCGAAAAAAGCCGATTGTACATATCAATTTGTTCAATTGGTATCAGCATAACGATATGTTGAATTGGTATAAACATACCGATCAGTCCCATTACTTACAGGTTGCTTATCACCTTATTGGTTTTAAAAGAAGGCACAATTGACTTTATCTAATGTTTTTAGTGCATTGCTTATTGTTTTGACTTTAATTTTTGATTTTCGTCTGTAGTTGTTAATTTTAATTTTGATTTTCGTCTGTAATTGTCTTTCTTCTTGTAGAAGTAATACATCTCCTGAATGATTACAAATCTCAATGACTTTTTTGTAGAAATAACAAACTCTTGATTTCAGTTGATATCTATTGTTTTATGGCTTTCGAATTAATCATTTTCGAGTAATAAATGTATTTTTAGCTTTGCCTTTGTTTCATTAATGAAAGGTCACATCAAGTTATTGGTGTTCAAAGAAGGCACAGTTGATTACACCTTATTTTTTATGCAATTATTACGGATCTTATTTTTATTCATTAGATTACGGTTTTAACCACTCTGAAACCGTTAGCTCGCAAAATTTAAATGAATTGTTGCTTTTCGTCTGTATTTGTCGTTTGTTTTTGTAGACGTATGACGTATTCTGGATAATTAAAGACTGGTCCAATGTTTTTTCCAGTGAAGTACAAATTAATTTGTAAAGTTTAGGTTTTATTTGACGCTATTTTGACTTTATTGTTTAGACATTGGCAGGTCGTAGTCTTATTAATGGCAGATCTCATGGGCCCACTAATGTGGCACTATTAGTTTTACTAAATAATTTGAGTTGTAAGCAGTTTTTTTCATACACCATTTTTTTAAAAACTATATGGTAAAAATTTAAGCCAAAAATGTTGACGAGCGGGGTTGGAGCATTGTGCTAACGCACATTATCGAGACTGACTGTTATTATAGCAATTAGTTCCTGGAGCTAACATATTGTTTTGGAGCCGGGTGGTGTACTAAGTATTTATTAGTTTCGTTCGACTCTTATTTTGTACTTTCACATCCTTTGCACATAACTACGACAATGTCACTTCTACCGATTTTATAGCAATTCATCCCTTAGAGTTGCGTCAGTAAATAATAATAAGACAATTGTAAGTGATAAGATCTTTAAATGACAGGACGCGGTACTTCCTTTTTGTTTCATGTCTGATTGAAATGCTGTCAATTTTACTGTCTACTCTCCCTGATTAGGCTGAACAAACTTTATCAAATCATTGTAGTAAAAAACAGATGTGTGTCAACGTAGTCACGTAGGATTCTGGAAACCAAAAGCGATCTAGTGTATTTATGGGAGGGGGTGGGTGGGTGAAATAGATTGACAGATTGAAAGATTGTTAGAAAGAGTACAAGTTTCAGTTGTTATGATTGGCTTCTCTAATACGGAGTGGAGTGATTGTATTGAATTGTGATAAGTGTCCTGAATATAAATCGTATCTAGTGTGTGGTGTTCCTTAGTTGGTATGCCTCTGAGTGACTATTTCTCAGAAGACAAGAGGAAGAGACCCCCTTGCGAGGGAATCAGGACCAAATTGAAGGACTGCCTCATGTTCTCTGACTGCTACACCAGGGTAAGTACAAAATATTAGTTGCCTCCTTCTTATTGTCTTTTATTCTGAGAATGTTCGATTCGGATCCACAAAATTTGCAGCGTAAATTGATAAAATTATTGCTCGGACCGAATGTAATGAGGGAATGAACTATGTGAGACCCGCTTTGCTCTGTCAGTATTGGGTTCCAAAATTATATGGGAAAAATAGAGGATTATTAATTGCTATTGAACAAAGTTCATAGCAATTATTGTAAACGTGTGTCTTTTTTATGCAAAATTTTCGCTTGACAATTTTGACTTTTCGAGTGACTTTTACGCCCTTGACTTTTTGTGTTTCGCGTTATCTAAAATTCTCTCTCAATCACAATTTCAATCAGCTGAATTCAATTGGCGGCAATTTAATACTAAAAGTCAAATGAAAAGTGCGCCAAAACTGGTGCCATTTTTTACTTTAAATCTTAATAGTGGTATATGTTAACCTCTAATGTGGTTATTTGAAGCCCGCTATTGATTTGCTTAGTGCCATTTAGACCCCCCCCCCCCCCGACTGAAGCAGGCTGCAATTGATTAGAGCTCCCACTAGTCGTTCGAGGGAAAGTCTTCCGACGTTTAGTCGGTTATGTTTTTCATTCGAAAGCCTTTGAGTAGAATTTTAGTGAAAACTAACTTTCCGAGTGTCGCGGTTTTTTAAACAATGGTGAAAATTTGACAAAAGTTGATTTTTTGAGTACTCTTAGTTTTTCACTAATTTTACACACCAAGTGACTATTTCAATTTCCCTCTTCTGTTTTCCATCAATTTTTTTGACTGCTTCGAACATGTGGCATATTTTGTGTTAAAATGTTTCTGACGTCAGTCTCGACAGTCAGGCTCAGACAGTGAATTGAACGGCTTCTTTATCTATGCTTTTTTTTAAAAAAAAAATCTGTTCTCATGACCTTCTAAATTCAACGGTTCTTTTGTCCGATATAAAGCTTTGTATTGTTTAAAATGGATGCAAAATGTGATAATGACAAAACCTCTGATGTTAATGAAGATCAAATGCTGACCATCAGCGGTTGATTATCCATCAAAAAGAAGTTGTCAGAAAATTAGCCAAAGACAGTTTGACAACAGATAATTTGGCAGGTGAAGTGGGTGTGGTTGTGAGGGCTTCCTCATGAACAGAAGAAGGTTTGTGCAGTGAAAAGGTTAGAGTTAACCCTAACGAAGATAGAGGGAACAAACATAACTTTTGGCAGCAGTATTTTAGCGAAACTTAGGAAAACAAAAGCCGTACCAATGATTTTTTTGTCCATGCATATACAGGATGCACCACAAAAGGAAAACTACTCAAAATTTTAACTGACTTCCTAAGAAAAAACTGAAATATTTTAGTCCTACAAGATATAACTAACATATTGAAGTTCAATAAATCTGCCAGTGATATCTTTTTAGAAGTCAACGAGCTGGATATGAAACCGGATGCGTTTGTTTTTTGTGAGGTGCCACCATTAAAAAATGGATCGCTTATGTCAGAATTAATTTGATTGATAAATACCGTGGGTTTTCTGCTGGAAAAGTTTGATGACTTTAGTGGTTTTCAATCTGTTTTCAAATGGTTCTCAATCTGAACCAAGTGTTTGGCAATACTCCTAACTCTAATGGAACTGTGGAGTACTACAATCAACTTTTTAACAATGTTCATCTGATTAACTCGCGGTATACCAATGCTTCAAAACCTTACACTTAGTTATCTAAGAAAAGAACTTCAATTGGTTTAGTAGATGCTAGCAGTAAATTGTACAATGCTGTATATATCTTGGAGCAACAAATGACAGCAATGCCCAGCCCATGTGCTTTAATCGAAACCTGTTCATCAGTCTTTGTTTGCATAAACCTCTTAAACTTCGCCAGAGTTAGTCATATGTTGAATCATATTAGTTATCGCTTATGTTTTGTCGTTTGAAAAGAGCTGTAAATTTAATGCTAAATTTTAAACTACGAGTCATCTAGTTAATTCTGTGTGAGAGATCAGTTGTATCTGGGTTCCAATCAGAGAATCAATCTTTTAGGCAGGAAGCACTCAACACAATGTCTTCAATATGTAATCATTTGCCAAAGGAGGTGATCTAATGTAAATATTACCGCAAACAATGAATGCAAAGTTTTGTTCAGACTTTGAAGAGAACCCTAAAAATTGTGAAAGCGTGTGCGCTCAATTGACTCACCCAAAACCAATTGACTCATCCTATTCTAATAACTCTTTTCTTAATCTCTTAAAAAGATTGCTGACGAGTTCCTGGAGAACTTAGCTAGAGAAATTGGTCAGGCGGTATCTTAAATTATACAGGTAATAATAATGAGAGACTACAAATAGAACTTAGAACCCAACGGATGGTTCAAAAATTTGATGGAGTTGTAATTCGTTGCAATTTGAATATCAATAACGTGTCACTTGTCATAATATCCGAAACAAAAAGGGAACTTTAATTGATTTGGTATTATGATAAAAGGTAATAAAAGGTAATAAGAATCAAACAGTTGAAAACCGGCAATTGGTTCCTCTCAATTTGCTGTTAAGATTTGTAACTAGCCACAAATATCTAAGAGTGCTTCTTGCTTTAAACCTGTACAAACCGCTGGGTCCTGCCAACATACCTGCCTGGGCACTATACCTGCCTGGGCACTAAATAGGATCACCAGAACTAGCGGAGCCATTGTGATTCATCTAATGATTTTTTGAATGCCGAGCATTTCCTTTTGCAACCTAAATTTTCTCACATCGCCCTGCTGTTTGAAAAAAGGTGATACTGAAAATGCATTAAACTATTGACCAATCTCGTTAACACCAGCCTTATCAAGAAGCTTTTCATAACTGCCTGCTCAAAGAATAAATCGAAGAATATCTCGCAAAGCAAAAATCTGCAACAAAAGGGAATTTGGGTTTCGAAAATTTTTTTATATAACAAAGACGCACTTCTATATTTAACAGAAACAACGCGATGCAAGCTTGATCAAAGAGATCATATAGCAGCAGTTTTCGTTGATTTGTAAAAGGTATTTGACTCGATAGACCACGGGGACTGATTTTTAAAACTCTAAAGCCTGGGTTTTAACGGTTCTGCGAGGAACATTACTTAAAGCTGTCTGAGAGATAGGTTGCATTGTGTAACAAAAATCAACTTGAATTGGACTGGTTGAGATCGGTAAGAGAATAAAATGTCTTTGTTATTCAATAGGTATGTTAACGACCAATGTTTCGATATCTATTCTAATAGTTAAATACACCAAAGACATAGTCGTTTTCTCTTCAATGAAGAATGTTCAGGAGAGTATCAAAATTGTTGAAAACGAAAAAAAAATGGCTAATAACATTGTTAGCAAATCTCTTATTCTCCATGCTCCGAAAACAGAATTTATTGAATTTGGTTCCACGAAATCTAATGATTTGCCAGTTAAAATCGACGGAGGGAAGAGTATGGAAAAAAACAGAAGGAATTTATCGGGGTGTTACAATTGATAAAAAAACACCTTCATTCCGAGGTAAAAAGTTCTACGTAGCATGGCACAAGGCGTCAAGCCACTTTATACTTTACCAAATTGCGTTCCAGAAAACTTCAAAGGAACACTGATAAATTATCTTGTTATTAGTCACCTGAAATACTCAGCATTTTTTGCTCAATACCTCAATCTGAAAAATTAATTTGGGCTGCAAAGGCTTGCGACAATCGTATTTTTCTCAAGATCACAAACTCATCAATGACAAATATACCTGTTCTATTGTAAATACAATATAGGGTTGCACTATAAACTCGACAAATTTTCAAATATAGCAAGCAAGCATTTAAAATTAATTCTAGTATCACCCTTCCAACGTCAAAATATTATTTTCATAATTGGACCAGAAAATAATAATAATAATAATAATGTTCCTAGATGTAAATACTTTGAACGTGGTGTGATGGATAGTTTTTTAAGATATCAAAATGAAATTTCAACGGCGAAACAAACGTCAAAATCTTCTAGTAACGCCAAAAAAAAAGATAAAGCTCACTTCTTCGGGAAACACCCAGACCAATTTTAATTCGACCAATTAATGGGGCGTGATTATTAATTTAATCCATGATGTGTGCTCTTCCTATATATTTATTCGATTATTGCGGTTCCTAGTTCAAAAATGATTTTTCTGTTTATTATTTAGTTTTTACATAAACTACCTGCATGATGTATTTTATTTCGTTTCAGGAATTAAAGTATTTTTTTTCTTTCACCCACAAATTAGTTGCCGACAGTACAAGCATGTTTTCTAATAATTCTGGGGGATAATTTAGTTCCACATTTGGTTGTGATAGTTTCAAATGAAGTCCCACGGGCCGCTGGAGCGTGGCCATTGCCCGCGAGACATTGCAAAGTGCGCTCAATTAGAAGCTCCTTAGCAGACAAGTGGGAGCATATTTCCGTGGGAGAATTTTTTCCTACGGCTTTGTTTTCTTTCTCTAAAACTGAGAGAATTTTTTGTAACTGATTATCTGCAATTTAGAAATGGCCTTTTCAACTAACGCTCTAACCCATCGAGATATTTCACCTGATTTCTCCTACGAGGAGTAATTTTTCTGACCCTTCTAGTATTTGTTGATATCAGTTACTGCAATCAAGGGTCTTCCAATTCTCTTGAAGCCCACTATTGAACTTTAGTCCCATTTAAGTTCCGCCTCCCCCCGCGGTTGAAGCAGGTCGCAATTGATTAGAGCTCCCACTAGTCGTTCGAGAGAAAGTCTTCCGACGTTTAGTCGGTTATGTTTTTCTTTCGAAAGCCTCTGAGTAGAATTTTAGTACAAACTAACTTTCCGGGTGTCGCGGTTTTTTCAACAATGGTGAAAATTTGACAAAAGTTGATTTTTTGAGTAATCTTAGTTTTTCACTAATTTTACACACCAAGTGACTCTTTCAATTTGTTTTCCTATCAAATTTTTTGACTGCTTTGAACATGTGGCATATTTTCTGTTAAAATGTTTCTGACGTCAGTCTCGACAGTCAGGCTCAGACAGTGAATTGAACGGCCTCTTTATCTATGCGTTTTTTTTAATAAAAAATCTGTTCTCATGACCTTCTAAATTCAACGGTTCTTTTGTCCGATATAAAGCTTTGCATTGTTTAAAATGGATGCAAAATGTGATAATGACAAAACCTCTGATGTTAATTAAGATCAAATGCTGACCATCAGCTGTTGATTATCCATCGAAAAGAAGTTGTCAGAAAATTAGCCAAAGACAGTTTGACAACAGATAATTTGGCAGGTGAAGTGGGTGTGGTTGTGAGGGCTTCCTCTTGAACAGAAGAAGGTTTGTGCAGTGAAAAGGTTAGAAACGAAGATAGAGGAAACAAACATAACTTTTGGCAGCAGTATTTTAGCGAAACTTAGGAAAACAAAAGCCGTACCAATGATTTTTTTGTCCATGCGTATACAGGATGCTTCACAAAAGAAAAACTCAAAATACTAACTGACTTCCCAAGAAAAAACTGAAATTTTTTTATCCTACAAGATGTAACTAACATATTGAAGTTCAATAAATCTGCCAGTGATATCTTTTTAGAAGTTGACGAGCTGGATATGAAACCGGATGCGTTTGTTTTATGTGAGGTGCCACCATTAAAGATGGATCGCTTATAATGTCAGAATAAAAGTGATTGATAAATCCAGTGGGTTTTCTGGTGGAAAAGTTTGATGACTCTAGTGGTTTTCAATCTGTTTTCAAATGGTTCTCAGTCTGAACCAAGTGTTTGGCAATACTCCTAACTCTAATGGAACTGTGGAGTACTACAATCAACTCTTTAACGATAATGTTCATCTAATTTACTCGCGGTATACCAATGCTTCAAAACCTTACACTTAGTTATCTTCTAAGAAAAGAACTTCAATTGGTTTAGTAGATGCTAGCAGTAAATTGTACAATGCTGTATATATCTTGGAGCAACAAATGACAGCATTGCCCAGCCCATGTGCTTTAATCGAAACCTGTTCATCAGTCTTTTTTTGCATAAACCTCTTAAACTTCGCCAGAGTTAGTCATATGTTGAATCATATTAGTTATCGCTTATGTTTTGTCGTTTGAAAAGA
The DNA here is from genome assembly GCF_964194025.1 of Convolutriloba macropyga. Classification (NCBI taxonomy): domain Eukaryota; kingdom Metazoa; phylum Xenacoelomorpha; order Acoela; family Convolutidae; genus Convolutriloba; species Convolutriloba macropyga. Next base: position 38,056,131 of record NC_134481.1, on the reverse strand, counting down.
GCTATAAATTTAATGCTAAATTTTAAACTACGAGTCATCTAGTTAATTCTGTGTGAGAGATCAGTTGTATCTGGGTTCCAATCAGAGAATCAATCTTTTAGGCAGGAAGCACTCAACACAATGTCTTCAATATGTAATCATTTGCCAAAGGAGGTGATCTAATGTAAATATTACCGCAAACAATGAATGCAAAGTTTTGTTCAGACTTTGAAGAGAACCCTAAAAATTGTGAAAGCGTGTGCGCTCAATTGACTCACCCAAAAACCAATTGACTCATCCTATTGTAATAACTTTTTTCTTAATCTCTTAAAAAGATTGCTGACGAGTTCCTGGAGAACTTAGCTAGAGAAATTGGTCAGGCGGTATCTTAAATTATACAGGTAATAATAATGAGAGACTACAAATAGAACTTAGAACCCAACGGATGGTTCAAAAATTTGATGGAGTTGTAATTCGTTGCAATTTGAATATCAATAACGTGTCACTTGTCATAATATCCGAAACAAAAAGGGAACTTTAATTGATTTGGTATTATGATAAAAGGTAATAAAAGGTAATAAGAATCAAACAGTTGAAAACCGGCAATTGGTTCCTCTCAATTTGCTGTTCAGATTTGTAACTAGCCACAAATATCTAAGAGTGCTTCTTGCTTTAAACCTGTACAAACCGCTGGGTCCTGCCAACATACCTGCCTGGGCACTATACCTGCCTGGGCACTAAATAGGATCACCAGAACTAGCGGAGCCATTGTGATTCATCTAATGATTTTTTGAATGCCGAGCATTTCCTTTTGCAACCTAAATTTTCTCACATCGCCCTGCTGTTTGAAAAAAGGTGATACTGAAAATGCATTAAACTATTGACCAATCTCGTTAACACCAGCCTTATCAAGAAGCTTTTCATAACTGCCTGCTCAAAGAATAAATCGAAGAATATCTCGCAAAGCAAAAATCTGCAACAAAAGGGAATTTGGGTTTCGAAAATTTTTTTATATAACAAAGACGCACTTCTATATTTAACAGAAACAACGCGATGCAAGCTTGATCAAAGAGATCATATAGCAGCAGTTTTCGTTGATTTGTAAAAGGTATTTGACTCGATAGACCACAGGGACTGATTTTTAAAACTCTAAAGCTTTTTTTTCTTTCACCCACAAATTAGTTGCCGATAGTACAAGCATGTTTTCTAATAATTCTGGGGGATAATTTAGTTCCACATTTGGTTGTGATAGTTTCAAATGAAGTCCCACGGGCCGCTGGAGCGTGGCCATTGCCCGCGAGACATTGCAAAGTGCGCTCAATTAGAAGCTCCTTAGCAGACAAGTGGGAGCATATTTCCGTGGGAGAATTTTTTCCTACGGCTCTGTTTTCTTTCTCTAAAACTGAGAGAATTTTTTGTAACTGATTATCTGCAATTTAGAAATGGCCTTTTCAACTAACGCTCTAACCCATCGAGATATTTCACCTGATTTTTCCTACGAGGAGTAATTTTTCTGACCCTTCTAGTATTTGTTGATATCAGTTACTACAATCAATGGTCTTCCAATTCTCTCTGGATTATTTTTGAGATACGCGCTTCAAATGCATCATTTAAAATGTTTGAACATCTCAGCAGAGATGGAGCATCGCGTTGGAACCGACCCTCCGTCTGGTCTTTTCAGTATCTAGATCTGGATTTGATCTAAGTTCGCAAGCTTCATTAGAGAAAGTCAGCTCATGTTTCATTCGTGCTCGGTTTGCCTATAACTACCGTTTTTTAATGGTACAGATTATCATTTCTGCCTTCTGAATAAAGTGTAAATTTGTACAAGAAATTGAAATCGAATCCCAATTTTGTAATACATCAACATAAAGTGTAGAACAACTTGTCTTAAGTTTAATGGGCTCAGCATAAAATATTGTTTGTTAACAGGACAAGAAGAGCATGCGAGAGTGTCTAACTGCAGAGGAGGGGGTGCCTGACCAGTGTCGCAATCTGGCAAAGCAACTCTACATTTGCAAACGATCAGTAGTAAGCTCTTCTCTTCTTCTCTCTTCACAAGTTTCTGCTACAATATAACTAACATGTTCTTTGTAAATTAAGACGTTCTTGATAAAACTTCATGTAGACTATGGCGTTACTTCGATTTCGAGGGGGCTATTAATTAAGTTGTCTGAGAATTAGCAGATTTAAAGAAAGTATTTCCGGTTTTCTCGTTTTTAGCAAAATATCCAACTGAGTCTACTATATATATTTAAATATCTAGGTCATATAAGCATCTATATTGTATCATAGTGAACTGCTGCGGAGATGAAATGTTTGATTGGTGCAGCATGATTTTTAAATCTTGTGATGGAGACCAATTGCCATTTGGCGATATTGATCACCTATTTTTTTTTTGACTTGTAACCATTCCTGTTTCAGTTTGACCCTCGATTCAGGATCCAGGGGCGCAAAGACGAGTTCATCGACAGATGACGATGGAGAACAGCTGTCTGTCTGATTCTTTTAAATACTTTCAAAACTGCTTTCCTGTAGATTAATCTCAACTTTGAGACTTGTTTTTACTCAATTTGAGAGCCTAGTTCAAGAATTCAGTAGGGCCAATAAACACTGCTTATAGGAGATTGAAAATTTTGAGCACAAAGTTGCTGTAATTCATAGTCGGGAGGCGACAGCTTTTCTATCTTCTATTGCGAGAGACTCAAAGATTAATAATATTGAAAAGGTTGACCATTTTGAATGGCAAACAGGTGCTTCTTTTTATTACATGAACGTAATAGTCATTTGCACTCTATCTGCAGATATATTAAGATGTTGGTTTTAGCAGCACACTTTTCATTTTCTTGAAAACAGACATTTTTACAGAAATTAGCTCAGTGAGAACTTTCCTACATTTTTTAATTGTCTATTTCCCTTTTTCAACGTTTTGATTGAAATCACTTTAACTATCACATGCTAGCCATTCGTTCGTTTTGTTTAGCATTTCAACAGGCGTTCCTTGCAATAATTCAAAATGTTTTTGTCCAGATGGATTGTTTAGCCTCAATTGAAATAGTTCAAATATCAATTGAAATAATCAAATAAGCATTTCAAATAAATCTTTCTGAGAACACCACGCCGAGTACAAGGCGAGATGAAACACTTGTTCCTGTAGTTTTCGAGTATTTAGGTTGCTTTATGATTATCAGAATAAAGCATGAAAATCATATGTTTGCAACTATTAACGTTCTGTGAAAAGCAACCTCAAAATTTTCAAAAATCTGAAACGCTAGCAGTTAAAACGTATAAACCAGATGAAGTAATTCAGTAGAATTGAAACCATCAATTACACGAAAGAGTTAGGATTTAACAGGTTTTTATCGGTGTCAAAGTAACATTCTTTTGTTAACTTTTTCTGGAATCAATAAATGTATGATTTTTAATTAAAGGTTAGTCAGACATCTTTGATTCCTCTGTAACCCAACTCTTAATACAATCTTTGTAAAGTTGATTAGTGTAGCTTAGGACAAAGGTGAGATGATGGCTGCTTTTTTTAAGAAGAAACAAAATTACCTTGTTTATCACTGGCATCTCAATGGAAGTAATATTCCATTAATTTAGTTTAGCTTACCGTATTGCTTTCTTATTTTTCGTCGACTTGAGGTAGTTTTTTTGCACTCGACTCCTATTGGGTGAGTCAAAAAGATCCAATTGATAAATAAAAGTCCCCTCTCATTGGGTGACATATTATTTGAGCTCCAAAGTTGCCGCTTGCTCATCATTTAATTTCAGATTTAGTTTGAATTGAGATTGTGTTAGCTATGCCTGGAATGACACCTGAGGAAATTGACAAGCTATCTGATATGTGGGCAAATGCATATGCCTCAACCCACGAACAGTACTCCAAGGTAAGATTAAATAAGATTAAACGAGAAATAAAAAGAATAGGCGAGGAGTGTCGGAAAAATTGTTCTCCAGGCAAATCAATGATTGAATTTGGAAGTTACGAATATAACTTATAGGAATACTGATAGGGCACGTAACAAAACCGGGTCGCACAAGTTTCCAAAAAATGTTTGAACCCGAAAATTTTCTCAATTTTGGAAATCAGTTTAAAAAATTCACAGATTTTTCCAGTATAATATTTATGTTTAGTAGCCGCGAAGCGATAGCGGCTATTATTGGGAACATTGTGGGTTTTTTAATTCGTCGTCTCCATCGATGATTTTTGCGACTGGACTTCTTGGAATTGACTTTTTCAATGTCAGTTACTTCTACTGCTTTGCACACTAACTAGGGAATTCAATGAGCTATTGCTTGCATGATAACACCTGTTTTCTGGTACCAAGAATTTGAGGTCCACGAATACATAGAAAATCAGCTTTTTTCATGTTTGTACAATTATAACTTTTTCTCAAACTGACTCCAGGAAACAACTACAAGCATCACCCAAAAGGGGTTTCGCACCAACAAAATGGAAATACGTTTATTTAATTTGATTGAGTACTTCAACAGATATTAGCAAATCAGTGAACCGTACCTCAATTTTTGGGCTACATGCAGGGCCCAAATTGGCAAATTTCACCAAAAGCGGCAATAAAGAGCCGAGCTAGCGCTTTTCTGGTGTCACCCAAATAATTACCTTTGTTGTTCATTAGTAACAAAAAACTCTAATGAAGTGGTGCGGAAACATTTCCTTCACCATTAAAGTTGTGATGTTGTAAACGTCTTTACAAAAAATCAAGCAAAAATGGTTGGAAACACAAAACAAGAAAATGTGTCAATTCAGCTTCAGCGATTGTTGTAGTTAACTTAAATAATTAATAGATTTTATGCGAAGCACAAATTGCACGCCAATAAACATTTTTAATTGTGCTAACAGCACTGATGCAAGATAAGTTGAGATTTTTTTAGACATTTAACAAAGTCAAAACAAGACTACGACAACCAAACTCACGCAAATGCAAATAAAACTGCAGAGAAAGGCAGTTTCAATTTTCTGTATTGATGCCAAATTGAAGGAAGAAACCAAAGTTTGATAATTTTTTGCTGCATTTTTTAATTGGTCGAACAAAAAAAATCCCGTGCCGTGGCAGATCGTTTGCATAGTTTAACTGCTTATGTTTTCATTCACCTAATTTTAAGTCAAAATGAAGTTCTTTGTGTTGTTATTTTGTAAATAATTGAAAAACACTAGCGTTCATCCAAAAAGTGCTTTCAACTGGGCGTTTCATTTTTCGCAATAAATTTCGGGAGGTTTTACATCTGATTTTTCTTCTGATGTCTCCAGTTTCTTAATATCATTTTACGTTTAACAAATATTGCTTCAAGGATTTGGACTGGGCCATAAAACATAACATCAAAACGGAAGCATGCATGTAATTGATGAAAACACTTCTCAGAGAACAAAATTGGATAAAGAGCATTTTTAATTTTTTACGTTTCAATAGCTATTCAAGAGATCAGACCGATTTAGAAAAAGAAACAAATAACAAGCCACCTAGAACGAACCAAGTGCAATATTGATCGTTCCTGTGATAAGAAATTAGAAGAGGAGATGAAACAATTTAGTTAGATATTCTTTTTTATTTTGTTGGAAGACCAAACAAAAGTTGATAAATTACTCAGCCAAACTCCTCGATCAAACAATGCCGAAGTTTGTTTTGCAAGGCTTGAACAAGCTGTTCAAATTGACAGTGAAGCAAATCTCGTGGTTGGACTGACCAATAAAATAAATTGCAGAAAAATCAGTAAAAGCGTTCAGAATTTAAGTTTTGGTCGATAACATTTTTTGGCAGAAGGTGGATATTTGCTCGCTTTGCATAGATCAGCTGCTCAATCTTTTCTTCAATTTTTCTAACGTCTAAGTGAAGGTTTTAATTGCTGATGAAAAGTTTTATAGCTTAAAAATGCCACTGATCCGCTCTAGCCTCAATTTCTACTTTGCGTTCACTGGAAGTTGTTTTTTTTTCTTTTACTGGCCTGAGGTACATCGAATAATACTTAGAGCTGATTAGTATTTTCAGTTTGAGGGTCTTTTAGCTAGTGTGAGAACAGATTAAAAATATTTTCTTAAAATTGAAAATCAATTAAAAAACTTAATTCAAAGCAGAAACTTAATTAGAATGCAGCTGAAACTTGGCTTTTTGACAAAAAGGGTTGTGACCCTCTGATGTCGTAGCTCCATTTAGTTGTGCCCAATAACTAACCAAGGAACCATTTATGCCTTGTTACTTGAGTTTTTAGCTCTTCACTATTGAAACATTTCCTCATGACTGGAAACGAAATCATATTAAGGTGAAGCAAAAAAGTTCATAATTTCTGGAACATTTTAAAACGCCCCTTGACGTCTTTTTTGGATTAAATTTTTATTTGTTATTAAATGAATTGCTCTAAGGATGAAAATTGCCATGGATCCGCTTTACGCTCATTTTTTCTTGGGACGAGATGCATCGAACAGCGATTACAATTGATAAAAAATGTTATCAAGAGCGGTGAAGAAATTTTCTGGTTTATCTTGATTAGATCTTACCAAGGTCTCATCGAGATTTAGAATGAAATGTTCGTAATTCAAATTCTTGGCAAGAGCTTTCAAGTTTTGCAAGAGATTTCAAGACCATGTATGTCTTGTCTTGTCAAGGTGTATCGTTTCAGCGTCTGTCTATTCCTGGCCGACATTTGAATTAATTCGGGCTGGATTGGGAAAGTCAGATATGTCAAGTGTAAGATGAGGATAAGTTTCGTTTCCTGTAAGTTATATTGGGAACTCTTAACTACTAGTTTTTTTATCTGCTGCACCATTTTCAGACCGAGCCTCTCTCTGATCAGCAGATGTTTGCAGAACTGTACCAGGACATAGTACTAAACAGTCCAGCCATACATACCATATTAGGAGTGGAGCACAGCTACAGTGTGGCCATGCGTGAACAGAGGGAGAGGAAGGAGAGAGAGGTGAGAGAGAGGACTGAGGAGTGCATGAGAGAGTTGGAGGACATCAAGAACACAGCCGAGAAAAATGGTATCAAGATCAGGTCTTGACGGAATAGGGATTGTATAGTTGCATAGAAGAAATATCAGTTATTATTATTACGATGCTGTAAGCTTAGCGTAGCTATATTGCGGTGCTCTTGGTTTTTATTCGACTCAAAGAGGAGTATGGACATTCTATAGGCTTTTTTTTACCGGAAGTACGATTTGTTCAGAATACGTTACGACATAATAGTGAAAATGAGTCAAATTGCCGTGTGAACTGATTTTCTCTGAACGTGTTCTGTTGCGCTCAGTTAGAAAAAATCGGCTTGAGAAGTGTTGTTTTGGAGAGAAAGATTACAGTTTTTAGTCTCTTTTTATATCGATTTGGCTTAATTTTGTGAGAATTATTTCGACCGATGTTGCATCAACCTATAACTCTCTGTAATTGATATTGCAGTGTTTTTGGCCGCCCAGTAATGCGTTTCAAGTTTAGTATTGGCTGATTGTTCTCAACTTTTAGTTATTAATAGGTTTTTTACAATTCAAAGAATTTGAATTGTATTGGGGCGCTGTCTTTTTTTTAAGATCTGTTCACACATTTTCATGATTTGGAGTAGTGATTTGGAGTTCACACATTTTCATGATGAAGTCAAATTGGAGTAGTGATTTTGGTCACGCCGAAACAGGAAGTGGAGCGAAAAAACGAGGTTTTGCGGCGTGAAATTTTTTTGCCCCAAATTTAAAGTAGAGTGAGAAAACGATGTTTGAACAAAAATTCGCTTTCTCGCTAGTGGTTTTTTGTTCACATGCGGCAATTTCACTTTGATTTTTACTGTTTTTTTCGATTTTTTGGATCGGATTTTTTTTAAAATGGTTTTTCCAATCCATTTATAGTCCATTCTAGGTCTAATTTTCTGTTTAATCAATGAAAATTCTTTGAATGTACGTGAGGACTTGTCCTGCTATGTTTTTTATTTCGTCGTCATGATTTTTGTTAAGACCATATGACGCCACAGCAACTTTTTGTTCATTCGTTCATTCAATTTCAACTGAATTGCATGCGTGACGTCATTTTTCGCTCTTAGTGGAGCGAGTTTTTTTGTTCATTCGCGTTATTAAATTTTTGGTCACACTTGACTTACCTCACTCTCAAAAATGACTTCCTCACGTTGAAATTGACTTTTATTTACTTTAATTCAAAGAGATAAGGTCAAATGGGTGTGTGTCACTCTAAATGAAGGTTATTTGAGATCAGCTAATAGAGGCAGCAATAACTTATACAGATTTTTATTCAAAATATAACAGATCAGCCTTCAATGAAAAGACAAATTTTTTTGGCCTGTCTTTTTTACTGTTTTTTTAGACTGCCGATTTACGAATCTATTGCGGCTATTTTAATCTGCCAGCTATGTTTTTTTCATTAAATTATTAGGTCCTTGAGTGGACTTTTTGTAATCAATGTATCTGGTGAAGTCCTTCTGATAATTTATACCTTGAATGCATGTATGTTTGAATGTTTGACTTGGTGTTTTGATTAATGAAGTTGTACACATACTAATTCGATTTTGGAGTTTTTCTATAATTGCGATTTTAGCAATTTTTTGACATCTTTGGCAAAATGTTTCTATGTTTCAAAGCTATGAGCTCTGTTTTCACTGCTTTATTTTGACAGGATATTTATGCAATTTACTGAATCTCAATAATGAATATTTAAATGTACTTAATTTTTACTATTTAATAATTTTATTTGCTCTGCCTCTAAGATTGGTTTAAATAAATTTTCAGATTTTAGCCTCTCGTGCTAGAGCCCAGTTTTAGATTGAGTTTCTCGAAGTTTTTCGAACTTGGTTCTTATAAGTCTTAGTGACCATCTCTATTGCTAATTGGTATTAATAATAGCTCATGTGTCGTCTCCTTATGAAACAGACGTATGTTCAACTACAAAATGACATCAAAATAGTTCGCACTTTAAAATTGTTTTTCTACAAAAATCATTTTTTTTCTGTCCTTTTAATCTCAATAGTGGTTATGGGAATCAAGGGCGGATATTTTCCGGCAATCTGCCGGGTATGTTTCCTGTCCTTGTTGTGATGAAATGTTTTTTTTTGGAGACAAATACCAGCCCGGTCAGTTTTATAGCTCACCAGTATTTTTCTTTTTTAAGTTTTCGCAGTTTTTTTTATCGTAAGGGATATGTTTCCAACAACACAAGAATTTTGCCGTTTAATGATATTTTCAAGTCAAATTGGTGTCACTTGATATAAAGCGTTGCAGCTTTTTATATGCTTTCTAATTTTTTTCATCTCTGCTTTCTTCAATAATGCCAATACTGAATTCTCGTTACCACAGTGTTTCAAATTTTGAGAATTATTTTACGAGATGATTCGGCGCTTCGTGTCGGTTCCAGAATGCTGCTAAGGCTTTTGTTATTTGTGATTCGTGCAAGCGTTTTGACATAAAAGCCAAAGTGAGTAAAATTGACGTTTAGACTTTTTAAGAGATCGGACGTATAGATAACTGTTTAAGCTGTTTTTTGGTTGGTATGTTTGGCTCTGTTTTTGAGATTATTTTTTTTCGAGATAATTTTTGATTGATGATGGATTAATTTGTAACCCTGTTGAAATTGATACCACAGTGTTTTTGAGAGCTTAATAATGCATTTCAAGTGTTAAATGCGCGCAGAGTTCTCATTTTCATTTTTTTCTTGGCTTTACTTATTTTTAAATGGAGCTTTGAGTGAGTTTTTTTGTGGTATTACTAACTGATTTTTTTTGTGCTGTAAGTATTTGCAACTTAAATTTTATTTCGTAATCGCAATTTGAACATTTCGAAAGTTTTTATGTAAAATGTATTAATGCTTCGAATCTTTGAACTATTTTTAGGCTTTTTCATCTAGACAGGATGCGGGCTATTTAATTCGTGTATGCCTTTGTATTATGTTATGAAATGTTCTCTTTTTTCTACTTCAGTTTTTATTGTTTCTATTAGAGTTATTCTGAGACCCATAGTTTTAATTCTCTCTGCGTTTTTTTTAGTTTTGACAAAAAAATTTTCTAAGCCTTTTCTCTGATCTTTTTTTGGTTGCAATTGATTTCATTTATATACTGAAGTATTGGGAATTTTCACGAAAACTTTTGGAAAACTTGACTGATAATTGTTTTCTGCTAATGTTTTTGGGGCTAGGCTTTGGTAGTAAGCGTCATAATTTTTGCCTGTGAGTGTTGTTCTGTTTCCTTTGTCTTTTTCTTGACTAGTTTGATTTTTGCAATTGTTTTGATTTCATTGTCTTTCTCCAACAAGAGAGAAGAATATCTTGTTTTGTACATTCGTGGACGCCATTTTTTTTAAATAATTGAATTCATTTTTATCTGCCTCTAATTCTGCGGCGTTAAAAGTTTAAGACAATTATCATGTATTATTTCATAACAATTAGCCCAGACAGTTTGCGGAGGGATAAGATTTTCCTCATCAGAGTTGCGCCCATTGTTCAACGTTTTCTGTCAAAATTAGGTCTGAAAGTTTTCAGACATACGTTTTTATGGTTCCTGATTGACTTCCTGATTCTAAGACAATTATCATGTATTATTTCATAATAATTAGCCCAGTCAGTTTGCGGAGGGATAAGATTTTCCTCATCAGAGTTGCGCCCATTGTTCAACGTTTTCTGTCAAAATTAGGTCTGAAAGTTTTCAGACATACGTTTTTTATATGGTTCCTGATTGACTTCCTGATTCTAAGACAATTATCATGTATTATTTCATAATAATTAGCCCAGTCAGTTTGCGGCGGATCAGATTTTCCCGATCAGAGTTGCGCCTATTGTTCAACGTTTTCTGTAAAAATTAGGTCTTAAAATTTTTAGACGTACGTTTTTTATATGGTTCCTGCATGCTGTCGTATTTATTTTTACTTTGGCATGTTTCAATGATGTCAATGCTCAAATCGTTTTCGTTATGACGGGGTGTAAGTTTTTACCATTTAATCTAACCAAATCTGGCTTTCAGACAAAAGCTAATGTTTCTGTTGCCATTAACGTTTTGTTTGGAAAGTTGCAACGCTCGTAGCCGCTTCCGGAAATCTTCTGACTTTTTAATTGTTTTGTCCTCTGACGCTCTTTCTTCGTTTTACATTTGTCAAACAGTGAAGTTAAGAAAATCGTTTTTTGAATGACTTCTTCCTCCAACGGTTTTTGCGCGCGTTAATCAGTTTTTCTTTTTTATGTTTTTTTTTTCAATTGAATTCGTTTGAATCAATGCAGCTCTGATATTTTTTGGAATTTTTTTAATTATTTTTCACTGATATCTTCAGTTGAGATGTTTGATTGTTTCCAGCAAAAATTTTGTATTGATAGTTTTTTTTACTCTGTTTCCTGTGCATTTTTCATTTTTTAATTTAATTTCTTACAATAGCTTTTATTACTTTTTACGAACACATCCACAAGAAGAGGAAAGTTTTTTACAGTTCCGAAAATGTTTGTGACGCCCAATTAAACATTACTGGTTTTCCTGACAACTAAATTAAGTTGTGTTTTTTTGTTTCTTATTATAATTAAAGTTTTCTTTGGATTGCGCAGTTCAGGGTTTTGAATACGAGTTGTTTGCGACAGTTATTAACCTGATCAAGTTTTGGAGCTTTTCACAATCATAAAAATTTCTTTTCAACTTTACCAGGTGTTTCCAATAATGAAGATTCGCTGTTTCAATATATTTTTTAGAGTTTTCTCTGTCAAAATTATGACATAAGGTTTAGATCTGAGCGGTCTTTTATGTATAGTGACGTGGTAATTCTTTTTGTTTACTGGCTTCAGTAACTAATTTTGTTCAAATTTTTTTTTACCATAACTCTGCTGTATAGTAATTGTTTTAGAAATTGGTGGCCTGGGCTGCCATTACGGTTTTGTTCTGTTATGTTTTACCGTTTTCCGACGCTTCGAGTTGCTTCGGGGCTCTTCAGCTTATTTTATGAAGATCTTTTTTACACATTTTAATTGGGAAGTGATTTTGTTCACGCCGAAACCGAGTGGAGCGATAAATCTATTGCTGTTGCTGAACTTTTAGCTCAAAGTTGAAAGTACAGTGTGAAAACTGTATGATGAAAAGTTTCCCTTATCCATTGTTGTTTTGTTCACAGCGGCAATTGGACTTTAAGTTTTACTGTTTTTTTTTTCAATTTTTTGAACGGGTTTTATTGGTTTTTGCAACCCAATCCTAGTCATTTTTAGGTCCAGTTTTTTAGTCAACTAACTTTTTTCTGGTCAAGATTTTAACGTCACGTTCTTCTAATCTGCATTTGTGTTTTTTGATTAAAGCAATTTTGACTAAAATGGTTGCCGTCAATTGTTACTCTCACTGGAGAGCTTTTTCATTAAGTTTTTGGCCACAATTGACTAACATCTCTCTAAAATCTCTTTTCGCAATTTCAAAACTACTTTTGGTTACTTTATTTGAAGGAGTAAATGTCAACTGAGTGTGTCACTCTCATTAAAGGTTTTTTGACAGCAGCTAATAGAGGCAGGAATAAGATTCTCATTCGTAATCGAAATACATCTCAACATTTAATTGAAAAGTAGTGAATTTTTTTCTGTCTGTTCATATAATGGTCTTTTAGAGATTGCAGATCGACAAAGCTGTCGCGATTTTATGGCAATATTCCAGCTGTTTGAGAATGGTACTCATTTTTAACTTTAAAAGTTAAATTTGCAGAACTCAGGATAGCATTTGCTTTTTAATTTTGGACTGTTAGGTGGAAATGTAGTAGGACTTGCGTCCAAGGTAATTAAAAAATAAATAGTTGTCCTAGTCCTTCAGCGCTAGGTGAGACCTAATATACAACAAAATATATTCGGAAAGCTATAGGAATATTCGAGACCTTGAAACCTTGTTTCATTTTTGTCCCCAAAAACCTGAGAAACAAATAAAACGCCGAATGCATTAAGTCTCTTTTTCTTCTTCCCCTCACCGCCCTCCCCAAATGCATTAAGTCCCCCGCCCCCACTTTTTGTTCTCCGGCACTTCACCCACCTCCCTAAGCACACGCAAACCCACGCGCTCTTCCCCACCGCCCTCAATTAAGCCAAAGCCAACCTTCCTAAGCTGAAGCGAGCTGCTAACGAGGCCAACCGCTCGCTAACGAGGCCAACCGCTCGTTAGTCGGTTATGTTTGTGCAGGAAGTCCGTTGTCAGACGAGCAGATCAACCACCTCTACTCGTCCCACTTTGAGAATCTGGAGTTTCTCGAGTCCACTTGGGAGAGTGAGCTGAGTCTGTTGAGAGACACCCAGAGGAACGAGTTCAGAGAGTGGCTTAACACTGTCTCAGAAGACCTGCACTCCAATGAGGGCAAGATCACCTATTCAGATAGCTCCACTAAGGTACATAATCCATATACCATAATCAATTGTTATGTTTTGTTAATAGCCGCCCTCATCTTCGCAGCCGGCTATTATAGCGCTCCTATTTTTTTTTACAATTCAAAGAATTTGAATTGTATTGGGGCGCAATACAAGATCTGTTCACACATTTTCATGATTTTTGAAGTCAAATTGGAGTGGTGATTTTGGTCACGCCGAAACAGGAAATGGAGCGAAAAAGCGAGTGGTTCTGCGGCGTGAATTTTTTTCGCTCTAATTTGAAAGTAGAGTGCGAAAATGGTGTTTGAACAAAAATTCGGTTTCTCGGTAGTGGTTTTTTGTTCACATGCGGCAATTTCACTCTGATTTTTACTGTTTTTTCGATTTTTTGGATCGGCTTTTTTCTACATAGTTTCCCCAATCCATTCACAGCTCATTCTAGGCCTATTTTTTTTGTTTGAATTAAATTTTAATTTCTCGCTAGTGGTTTTTTGTTCACATGCGGCATTTTTACATTGATTTTCTGTGTTTTTCTTATTTTTTTGATCTGATTTTCTTAAAAATGGTTTTCTCAATTCACTCATAGTCCATTCTAAGTCTAGTTTTTCTGTCCATGAAAATTCTTTGAATTGTACGTCAGGACTTGTCCTGCTATGTTTTTTTTAAGATCTGTTCACAAATTTTCATGATTTTTGAAGTCAAATTGGAGTGGTGATTTTGGTCACGCCGAAACAGGAAATGGAGCGAAAAAGCGAGTGGTTCTGCGGCGTGAATTTTTTCGCTCTAATTTTAAAGCAGAATGAGAAAACGGTGTTTGAACAAAAATTCGGTTTCTCGGTAGTGGTTTTTTGTTCACATGCGGCAATTTCACTCTGATTTTTACTGTTTTTTCGATTTTTTGGATCGGATGTTTTTCTAAATAGTTTTCCCAATCCATTCACAGCTCATTCTGGACCTAGTTTTTTGTTAGAATCAAAATTACATATCTCACTAGTGGTTTTTTGTTCTCCCTAGCAGCATTTTGACATTGATTTTCTGTTTTTTTTTTGTTTGTTTTTTCATCTGATTTTTTTAGAAATGGTTTTCCCAATTCACTCATTGTCCGCTCTAGGTCTAGTTGTTTGTTAAGTCAATGAAACTTCTTTGAATTGTACGTCAGGACCTGTCCTGCTATGGTTTTTTACTTCGTCGAACAAAAAATGTTTCGCTTTACCTCATTTTGCCGCTTTTTCAACATTCTTCGTGAAATCTTTTTGACTTCTCTAGTTTAGTGTCTCTCTTCTCTCATTCTGCTAAAAGTGATTTTGAACATCAGTTGCTCAGCAAAGCAATTCAAAATGAACAGAGTCAGTATACAAATTGAAGTCAGAAATAGAAACGGGATAAACCCATAAAGCCCAATTTTAGATGCCTGCTATTTGAACGCCGATCCTAAAAGTCTTAGTTACCATCTGTTATGCTTATTGGTATTGATGGTAGCCCCTGTAGCCTCTTTCTAAGAAACAGAAGTATGCTCAACTACGAAATGCCATCAAAATAAATCGGACTTAAAAAATATTTTTGTACAAAAATCTTTTTTTTTTATTATCTATTCTTTCAATCCCAATCATGCCTATTGGAATCAACGGCGGCTATTTTCCGGCAATCTGCCAGGTATGTTTGTCTTTCGTTCATGTTTCAGAGCTTCAATATTTGCCCTTTCCCACAATGACACCAAAGAAACGTATCTAAATGTACTTCAGTTATTGCAAAAACAAGGAACACTTCGTATAGCTGAAGTAGAGATAATCATCATTTAGAACCAGGGACTCCAGCTAAAACAACTTTAAAATTAAAATCTAACAGTTCGTTTGAATGCTCGATACTAATCAGGCATTCTATCATCAGGCATCAGTTTCATCACAACATTTTGCCTACCTAATGTTGCCCTAAATTTGGGCCTGAAAATTGAAATGGGTTTTCGAAATACCGGTTTTGAATTTCTCGTGTGCCTGCTATTACTTTGCTCTCCAAACTTTTGTTGCAATAAGAACTGTAGCAATCAGCGTAGTCTTGCGAATCTTTGTCATGTGAAAATTTTCTTGGCCGTTTGTTACGTTCGTGACTTGAAGAGTTTCGTGTAATCTATACCAGGCACAAACTATTGTTAGCAATCCAGGGTTTTACGAAGCAAAAATGCACGTTTTTGACGAGATAGAGAATTGAAAGTCAATTTTCAATTTTTAGTAAGTGTTTGGAAAAACTTTTTAATCAGCACCTGTTGCGATAATAGCAGTTGAATAAAATGCCAGTGTAATAAAGTTTAATGCACGATCGACACTGGAAAAACACTTCAGCATTACACTACGAGTTTATCACACTCTTTTATTGCCACTGTTACTAAGTAAATAGTGGTGGCGGTAGAAAAGTGGTGATAAACTCGTACTCTAATGACGGAAACAGTTTGATAAACTTGTCTAAAAAAACTTGTGTGTTGTGTGCTGTGTGGTGTGGGTGGTGTATGTTCGGTTTGCGTGTGTAGGGTGTGTGCGGTGTGTGCGTGAAATATGAGTGTGTGTGTGGTATGTGTGTGTGTGTGTTGTGTGTGTGTGGTGCAAGTGCGTGCGTGTGTGGTTGTGTGTGTGTGTTTGTGTGTGCGTGTGTGTGTGTCTATGTGTGGTATTTGTGTGTGGTGTGATGTGTGTGCGTGCGTGTGTGTTTGTGCGTGCGTTCGTGAGTGTGTGCGTGCATGCGAGTGTGTGCGTGCATGCGAGTGTGTGCGCGTGTGTGTGTGTGTGTTGTGTGTGTGGTGCAAGTGCGTGCGTGTGTGGTTGTTTGTGTGTGCGTGTGTGTGTCTATGTGTGGTATGTGTGTGTGGTGTGATGTGTGTGCGTGCGTGTGTGTTTGTGCGTGCGTGCGTGCGCGCGCGTGTGTGTGTGTGTGTGGGTGCGTGCGTGTGTGTGTGTGTGTGTGTGTGTGTGCGTGCATGCGAGTGTGTGTGCGCGTGTGTGTGTTGTGTGTGTGGTGCAAGTGCGTGCGTGTGTGGTTGTTTGTGTGTGCGTGTGTGTGTCTATGTGTGGTATTTGTGTGTGGTGTGATGTGTGTGCGTGCGTGTGTGTTTGTGCGTGCGTTCGTGAGTGTGTGCGTGCATGCGAGTGTGTGTGCGCGTGTGTGTGTTGTGTGTGTGGTGCAAGTGCGTGCGTGTGTGGTTGTTTGTGTGTGCGTGTGTGTGTCTATGTGTGGTATGTGTGTGTGGTGTGATGTGTGTGCGTGCGTGTGTGTTTGTGCGTGCGTGCGTGCGCGTGTGTGTGTGTGTGTGTGGGTGCGTGCGTGTGTGTGTGTGTGTGGGGGGGGGTGAGGACAAAATGAAGAACA
This sequence comes from Convolutriloba macropyga, assembly GCF_964194025.1. Classification (NCBI taxonomy): domain Eukaryota; kingdom Metazoa; phylum Xenacoelomorpha; order Acoela; family Convolutidae; genus Convolutriloba; species Convolutriloba macropyga. The sequence goes on along the minus strand of NC_134481.1, from coordinate 38,039,495 downwards.
GACCCAAAGAAATATCACTTACCTTTGAAAATGTAATTGTCCACAAAAAATAAAAATGAAAAACCAATAAAACTGTGTTCAATTTTGAAATGATCGCAACAGCTGTTGATTAAAAAAATTACCACACGGTTGTTATCGCCCTCGAAGTTATCATAACACCTCGGCTTCGCCTCGGAGTTTGATAACTTCTCGGTGGCGATTACAACCGTGTGGTAGTATTCATTTGTATACTTACTCCCATACGCTAGAGATCCTGGTTGCGTTCGATTTGGACATAAAATGTATTAACGCTATCTTATCGGATAGCCCAATTACAAAAGGCCAAACTCTATCGACTCTGCGCTGTAAAAGTTAGTTGTCACAAATTCACCAGATATTCACTTTGATTCTCAAGTGTTTACGGCAAATGCGATTTAATCGAAGTTGAACAAATGTTAAAAAAATATCACACTTTTAGACAACTTTTTTTGTTTGTGAATCGTGGTTGGACTTTATCAGTTTTACATTAGTGTAGGGCAACAATGTTAATTTCAAACTGTAATTTCAAGTGGGAGTATTATTGAGCCAGAAAATAGAAATTTTACTTCGTAAAATTAGGTTGTGTTAACATAATTTTGACATTAAGTATACTTCTTACTGTGAAGATGCAGTGGATTCTGGCCTTTTGTCATTGGGATATATTTTTAAAGGATCTTTTCCCTTTGTGCCGCCCCCCCCCCCCCCCCCCCCCCTCAGTACCTTATGCAACCCCCCCACCCCATTATAGAGCACGTGTCATTACACAGGCAATCATTATGTAAAAATATGGCACGTGCGCCTGGAGGTTGGAAATAATATGTACCCACTAAGCTGGGGGGAGGGGCACAAACGGAAAAGATCCATGTTAAATTAGCGTTGCATTTGATGTCCAAATTGCACGAAAACACTATTGCTACCTTTAATGGTGCCAGAAAATTTTGCCAAACACCTGATACACCTGCTACTTTAATTTCTTGTTAATTGCTGTCAAACGAAGTTTGAAGCAATTATATTAGTCTTGTGGTCCCCCGGAGGGCATTAAGGATTTTTAGAGCCTTACGCCTTACCAGTCACTAAGCATGCGATTCATCAAAAAATAATTTGAGGAGACGATTTCATGTTTCCATCAGTCACCCCACCTCCACCTCACCCCCCCCCCACTCAGCCCCCTCCCTCCCTAAGCCAACTCCGAAGCCAACTGCTTGCCGGTCATTTGATAACAGTTTGCCCGACGCTAGTCGGTTATGTTTGGACATGGAATTTTAACTTCGTAACTATATAGGGTGCCGACTTTTATTTAATGCTCAGAACAAAACTGTTCTCTTATTCATAATTATCCCCCTACCCGGCAATTCCTTGCTTATTCACCCTACCTCAGTTCCCCATGGCTGAAGTAGGCTACAAAAGTCAAGCGCCGCCAGTCGTTCGAGAGCAATTCATTTGACGCTAGTCGGTAATGTTTTATGACCCGAAACAATTTAGTCAATTGAGCAAGCTATTTCTACCTAAGCTTCCAACTTTCAGCTCTCCCAGATCGCCAAATGCTCCGAACCCGATTTGGAAGAGAGTTTCACAATCTACCTAGGAACCCAGCTGAAGACAATGCACAACATCAGACTGCTGGTCATGGACCCTGTTGACCTCTGTCGCTCCAACGTAGACGAGGCTGAGGGAACTTTCTCCCGTGATCCGAAACGAATGCAAACGGCGCTTACTCTGTACTCTAACAATCTCTCAGCTCTAGTCATGGTTGTAGGCAATCGAGTGCGCTACTCTTCTGATTTCATGACAACTCTTTCTGATATTTGCTCAAAGAATTGCGAGTTCCACTTTCCAGATTTGGACCAGCAGTTGCAAACGGTGCAAGATGATATAGTCAGGCTGAATTGTAAGAGGTTTTCTACCTTGTACAATGGAAATGGATCCAATGAGAACAGTGCTAGTGGGTCCAATGAGTTGATTCTGCCTTCTGGGTCAACTAATAGCGGAGAGAATACTTCTGATCAAGGTAAAGTGCTGTCTTAGGTAAGCAATTAGAATAGGCAATTAAAAGGAATAAGACTTGTATCCTTCAATACCCTATAATGTGAACCAACACTTACAAATTATTTTTTACGGTAATAGTCCGCACCACATTGGAATAATATATTAGGCATCTGTTAAGCGAGGGCATTAACTGAAATGACGAAATGATCCAGAACTTTCTTTGCACTTAGTTGAGCTTCATCAATGTTTAGTTTTCTTTATCCATCTGCATTGTCTTGGATGGATCTGACTATACAAATGTTGGCAGCAATTTTAAAGGTGAAGATTTGAGAGTTTTCGTTCAATCGCTCCGAGATTAGCGTTAAAATTAGTCAATTTTTTTACTACTCTCCAATGAAGTTTGAAGCAAACAGGAGGCTCGGTAATGTGCGTTCGCACATAATTTTCCGAACCCGCTCATCCGCATTTTTGACTTAATGGTCTACCAAATCGGGAAGATAGAAAACTTTCAAAACTTGACATATTGTTCAAAAAAGCACTAAATGAACAAATTGATGCCGCATTAGAGGGCCGATGAAACCTGCCATTATTGATACTACGAGACAACACAAACTTAAAAGTCAAATGAAACGAACATTAATTACACCCAAAACTCGATGCCTATATTTGACAGGAAACACAATAACAAAATCAAAATGACATCACAAAATCTAAACAACAAATTAAGATGAGCTGCACCTTACTGACCTGCTCTTAATTATAGTCCGTTAAAATTAGACAAAAACAGAAGAAAGATCAAGGTTTCATTTTTGATGACCATTTTTTTCTAAGTGATTTGAAACCATTAGGTATCAACTCAAATCTTTAAAAAGGTTCATTTATTCCTCTTGAGGTATAATTGAGGGAGCAATTGAGACTTGTTCATTTTTAACCCTTGAGTAAGCAATTGAGATTTGTCATTATCCAGACTATGTTATACGACTACAAAACGAACGAAAAAATCAGGTAGTTTGACAAGAAAGTTATCGCTGCCGTTTAAAAACCATCAGGATTTCAGGGCTTCACGGATAACAGTAAAATAGTTCAATTGCGCATAATTTCAATGCCAAAGATACCACCCCATTAGTGTGATATTGTGGTAAGGAAACAAAAAACAACCTCAAAGAGCAGCGGCTATCCAGAAATCACATTTTTAAAAATAAAATTAAGTTGTATCAAAGCCAACAAACCTTTAAATCAAACTAAAACACTTATAAAGAATTTTGGCTCGCTGGAAAGAGGCTGGGACCTTTCTTTACAGAATTTAGTTACATATTGAGAGAAGGATGATAAAAAGTGACAAATTTCAAAAGTTCATCCTTTTTTAAAAAACAAGTTTTTCCGAAAATCATAAAAACCATACGCTTTCATCTAAAAACAAAAATGGATCATTTTTCGACTCCGTATGAAGCCAATTGGGCTTGTTTTAGTGAGACTAACTCATCAGGTGCATTCGGACAGAGTTCAGCATTTCACTAACATTTTTACGAAACAAATTTTGAAACCATGAAAACTGCTTACAAAACCATGTACATCAAAAACGATGCAAAACATAACCTTTAAAAAATATTGTATGATAAACCAAAAGGTTGATGAGAACTGTTTGTAATGAGACTAAGTAACATGATGACAAAATCAAGATTAAAAGGGGGTAGGTTCAAAAAGCATTTTTTAAAAATTATTTATTTTGAAATTCATTAGTACTATTAGCTTTGAAATCTTTAAATAGGTTCTTTTATATATCTAATGGTAGGCATTGAGGTCTAAGTATCCTGAATTGGTTGTATAACTACAAAAAGGACGACAAATACTTGTAAAAATTTAACAATCTAAGAATTTTTACGAGAACGGTGTCGCAGCCGTCAAAACCAGAAACAATTTACCGAAAATTGGATGTTTTTAATAGCCCTGAAGCGATAGTGGTTATTATTGGGGAAATCATGATTTTTTTTAAATAGAACAACATAAAAATGACAGGCCGAATTAACCCAAAAAGTCTACTGGTCTGTTAAAGGACTGGTGGTCAATCTGTCTATCTTATTTCTTTAGTTGTTTCAATTCCATGGAAGGCCACACGCGTCTGTGGCGACTATTTTCCAGCAATCTGCCAGCTATGTTTGAGCATTCTTTTAACGACAATTGGACCTGTCATTAGTGTCATAAATTGTTCAGTAAACAAAAAATAACCTCAAATATGGGCAAACTTAAAAAAATCCAAACTTTAAACTGGTAGTACCAAAGCCAAGAAACTGTTTTAAAATGAAACCAATGTGGAAATTAATTTTGTTTTTACGTGAAAAAGAGGACTGAGCTGTCTTTATTCAGACTCAGCTACAAGTTGACGGAAATAAGTTGAAAAGATTCAAAGTTTAAAAATTCACTGGTATTTTACGAAAACAGATATATACAAAGCCATAAGAGCCATTAAATATCAACTGAAAACATAGCTTCGTTTTACTTGTACCAATTAAAGAAGCCAATTGGGTTTATTTGAATAGTGAGAGTAAGTCAGGAGAATGCAAAAAACAAATGCAGGCAAAATACAAGAATTCAATTTAAGTTTGCAAAAACACTTTGCAAAGCAATAAAAAGAGTGAGCTTATCGTGAAAACCTGATATATATTACGTTCAAATTACCATTACGGTGGTGAAAAATATGAAGTATGGATGCTCGTGTTACACGGTGGAGACGAAAGCAGTCCGAAAATTTCCAAAATTTTGATGTTCCCACTTCGGAAATACCCTTTTTTTTAAACTTGAGATGAAAATTTTTAACAACAGAAATGACTGATTAATGTTTCCTTTCCGTTTCAGTATCGCTAGCTTCGTCTCAGTTCGGAGTTGGACTACAATCTGGAGCAACTAGTAACCCATCACCTCACCTGCTGTCTGCTAACCAGAGTGGGGGTAATTCCTCACCCTCCCTCTCTCACCTGTCTCCACAGCACCAGAGGAAGTTCAAGGCCCTCTTACCCGGAGATGTGTTCATTACTCGCCACTCTAATCTCTCGGCTGTTCACGCCGTGTTTCACCTCGCAGGCGACTCTAAGGTAAAGGGAATGCGTCTCATACCTCTTACACTACGGGAACAGATGATTTAAATCAGCTTCGTTATCAATATTTAGGCCACACAGATGAACAACAAACAATTCATTACTGGGCACTTAGAGTTTTTTTAAAGAGCTTATTGACTTTTGAGGAGGCCCATTGCTGTTGTATATCAACTCTAGATATGATCGACCGCTTTTCAATCCGTTGTATTGTACTTCAATCTGCAGTTATTTTTACTGGCCGCTCATTGGGCGATGAAAAATGTTGGTAAAAGTTATCAATATCCCCACTCATCAGGCGACAATGGTTCTAACAATCTCCCCACGGTTGGGCGAATAAGTACTGTAAAACCGTAAACTAGAGGGCTCTTGCTAAGAGCATAGTTGCCGATCCCCAAATAGCGGTGAGTGATAAGGATTGTATAAGTTAAATGAATGCAACAGGCAACCCCTGTTGAGCCTAGAATAAGCGATTGTCACTAAACACAGCTAACCGCTTGAGTGTTTTTGTTTAAAGTTGCCGATATTCCACCAAGGACGTCGATTGCAAGAAGAACAATTGTGATCCCGTTTGCAAGTATTTATTGTGCTGGAGGCAATTTATGCATGCATCTGCCGCGTTGAGAGCGTTCCCCGACCTTTGTAGCCTCATTGGGGAGAAAGTTAGACTGAAGCGACGAAGTAAGTTACATCAAATGCAGAAGGCTTACCTGCTTTCCAGGTCGAGACAAGTGTCTTCGGGCGTGTTGACTTTCAGGTATGAGCAAGCATACACTATTTTGTCTCGAATCCGGCCGTGTCTTGCATTTGCGTCTCCTCGCCCATGACACGCATTTGAGTGATCACCATAGATGTCAAGAACTCCTGCTCTACAGAACGGGCATTTCCTTTCCGCGTTTTATAAATGGACACCCAAACTGTATTTTGCGACAACTGTAAACTCGTTAGGTGCCATATGAAGCCCCAGTGCTGAAATGGGGGAGCACACAACCATGCTCCAGCATCTGGAACAGATAATGACAAGTCGAACGGATTCTTTTTCAGAAACTGCCTTTGCGAACTTGAATTTTTTCGTTGTCAAGAACTTCCTGGATCGTCTTTTGCGAAAAAGTTGGAACTCTCAAAAAGTCGAACAATTTATGTATTCCATTATAAATCTTACATTCTCCCCGGGGATGGGAAACAGTTTCAATTATTTGGCCAGTAAATTGAACGGACTTAACCAATAGTAAAATTGAGCACATTTTAAATTATTTTTAAATGTAGCTCTTGTAATTTTTAAAATAAATGTAGCTCTTGTATTCTGATGTAATAATGCTGAGTATCATGTTTAGGTGGAGGCATTTGACATGACGTCACAGCACCCCACCTTCACTGGGCTGAAGAATATTTTCAGATTTGCAATTGACTTCGACATCATTAACATATACATTCCACTACTGTTAACAGACACTATCTCAGATGACAAGACTCTAGAACTCTGTGTGAAGAGGGCAGAACTCGTATTCAAATGTGTGAAAGGGTTTATGATAGAGGCTACTACCTGGACTACAACCAAATCGAGAACTATCCAGTTTTTGTTGCCGAGGAAATCGTCTGCGGAGTTGTTTCATCAGTTGCGAAGAACTCTTCAAGAAACGTTTCCAATTTCGAACCCTGTAGTCACTAAAGTTAACTCAAACCCAGCTTAAATTATTAAATAATGTTCATGATTGTGCGTGTGTTGAATTATTGAAATTAAGCGACATTGTGATAAATTTTCTTTTGGCCACAATTGTATCAAATTGATAATATAATTGCAATTTTTAATAACCGCAAAGCCATAGCTGGAACTATTATTGGCCTTCTCTTAGGTTTTTACAATTCAAAGAATTTGAATTGTATTGTGGCGCTGTCTTGAGTTATGGTGATCTATTTTTGAAACGGTGACTTCTTTCCACAGGATGCAAAATCAAATGCAACCCGTGTTTTGGTCAAATTGCTGAACAAAAGTCAAAACCAGAGCGAAAGAGTGATTTTTGTTCATGTAGTATTTTAAGAGAGCGAGGAAAGAGTGACAAAATTTTCGCAAATCGAGCGATATTTTTTGATCATGTACGGCTTCCGAGGCGTTATTTTGATTTTGAACTTCTTCAGCCAAAGGTGTTTGCCTCGTGTATTTTGGCTAGTAATACTATATTTTGAAAAAAATACCATTTAATGCAAATAATATAGTTTGATGAAATTTTGAGCTTATGGTACCCCGTGGAACGCTTTAGCACGTTTTAAGGTCTTCAGTTTTTTTATAGCAATTAAGGTCTGTTTGTGGTTCAGCCTAGATTTTTAGTGTGTTTGGGTATCTTTTGATTTGATTAACTGCTCTCGAATTAGAAGCAATAATTGTAAACGTGTGTGTTGGTGTTCGAATCCTACCGTCGGCTGATGTTTTCGCACCCATAAAGAAAAATTAATCGAGGCTACAGCCCCTGAATTAAGTTTTCCCGCCTGTCATTCCAGAGCAATTTTTCTGATGTTAGTCGTTTTATGCTTGAGATTGATTGTGCGTTGTCTTCATTCAAGAAAATGGAGCAATTGTAATCAAATTTTGTTGATTTCGTCTTTTTTGAGAATTGTTGTACGTTTTTCAGAGCTTTTTCTTCAAGTTTGTTTGTTTGCTAGTTGACTGACAGATATTGAACTTAATAAGTATTGTTACTAAAAGGTGACAATTCAATGTTAATGAGTGCCGTTTAAGTAAAATAATAAATCATACAACTTTTGTTTTTTCTTGTTTTTCGTTTTTAGGATGTCTGTCAGGCATGCCTTGTGTAGGTAACTGATTGAGCAGATAAAAACTTTTAGAGGATTGTCCCCAAGTATTTCACGGGAAGCAGCAATTTTCATTTTAACGAGGTTATGTAAAAAAAATTGTTTCTTTGTTTCTAGGTCTTCGTGTGTAGCAGTTTAATTGCTCTTGAACGCAGTTCATAGCAATTATTGTAAACGTGTGTGTCTTTTTTATGCAAATTTTTTGCTTGACAATTTTGCACTTTTCTTCTAGAACATTCTTTGACTTCTCAAGTGACTTTTTCACGTTTTCGTTCATCATTTTTGAGTGATCTCTAGTGCTCCGAAGTGAAGCTTGTTGCTAATATAAAATCGGTTGCAGGAAAGCAAAAAATGTGAATCGTAGCGCAGTGGTTTGTGCAAGTGATCGGGAGGTCAGTGGTTCGAATCCCGGTGGGGTCAAGGTTTTTTGCACCCATAAAGAAAAATTGATCTAGACGAAAGAGCATGATGAATTAAATTGCCTCGCCTGTCGTTCAAGATTAATTCTTCCGACATTTGTCGGTTTATGTTTGCTTTTTTTCTTTAGGTTTTAGTTTTTCGAAAAGCTCGGTTTTCCGTAAGGTTTTACCAATAAGTTTTTTCTAAGTGAATATCTATTTGAAGTCTGTGCCCGAGTCCTCAGGCTGTTTTTTTTTAAATCTCTTCACGCTTTCATGGTTTTTGGAGCTAAGGTGATGGTTTTGGTCACGCCAAAATAGGAAGTGGAGCAAAATGTCAAATGGTTTGTTTTGCGGCGTGAAATAGTTTAGCTCTTGCTTTAAAATGGATTAAAGAAAATATGTTTGAAGAAAAAATCGATTTCTCGCTAGTGATTTTTTGTTCACACGCGGCATTTTGACATTGATTTTTAACTAATTGTTCGGATTTTGTATCTGATTTTCTAAATGTTTTTTTTTCAGTCCGCTCATAGTCAAGTTGAGTCCAGTTCTTTGTGTAGCCAGTAAAAAGTCTCAGGTTAGTGAGTTGTGCCACTACTTGTCCTGCTATGTTTTAACACTCGAAAGTATTGGTTTGCTGTCTTTTATTCTTTCGATGGTTTTTAGAACGGTAATTGAAGGGACGGTGAATAAGCATCGAGAGCGAAAAAATGAGTAGGTCATTTAAAGTGGAGTGAGAAATTGGTGCTTGAACAATTTTCTGTTCAGGATTTTTTTACGTGCGTCTATTTGACTTCTGTTTGCAGTGTTTCTTCTCTTGAGTGTTTTTTTAGTTGATGCATATGTATTCCAATTCCTCCTTTTTGACTTTGTAAAGTGATTGCTTTTTGTGATTTTGACTTTATTAGAAGTCATAAAATATTAGTGATTTTTGGCTTTTAAAAATTTTACTCATGTCTTCTCATCTAGTATCAAAGGTGACGGTCTTTTTGGTTGCTAATGGGATTAAAATGAACCTAATTATTAGCTTGATTTCATAGCTAGCGGTTTTGATGAAATTGAGACAATTTGTCAAGAAAATTTTTTAGCAAATTTTTGAGCTTTTCGAGTAATTAATGAAATTTTGGTGGTCCTATTATTTAATCGTATGAATGAATTGTCTCATAAATTCCTAATAAAGATTTTCACTATCGATTCAATTTTTTTCCACTTTAAAACTATTGATTCCACTTACTGTTTTCAAAAAATGTCGATTTCCTTTCAATTTTCTTTATCTCTTATTTTCCTTATCTCTTATCTTCTTTAAAAACAGGTGTCATCAGTTGCTAAGTGTGCACAGTTGAACCCAATTAATGGCGAGAAGTCATTGCTATTGCTTTCTATGATTTATTTGCTGCCCGTTTCCAAAAAGGTTGGTGAAATTTTGAGTTTTGCACGTTGCTGTCTAATCACTTATTCTCATTAATGACAGGTCTCTCTGGTTGCTAAGGATGATTTATATAAGTGGAAAATTTCTTTCAGTGCGGAGCGAATGCTTTTGGTGACTTTCATTTTGTTAATGAGCAAAAACTGGAAGCTAGTTGTTCTGTTTTCGCGAAAGTTTTTGTTTTTGTGTTTTTGTTGATTTCATTTGTGACAGCTTTTTTAGTTGCTATCTGATTGATTGCATGAGCTCAAAAAAATTGACTTTTTTAAATAAAAAAATACTTTGAAAAGGATACAGTTGCGTTTTTAGTTGTGCTTTTTTTGGTTTTTTTTGTCGCCAGCTCTCAAAAAATTACCTTTTAGTGCAGCGTGATTTTCGTGATTCTGATTAACGTTTTCTTTGACTGAGACACTAATTTCTTTCGAATTATTTTACTTGAGTTTGCGAGAATTTTCTAACTTCTTCCAACTTCCTTAGTTTTGCCTCAATTTTCTTTGTCTGCCATTAATACCCAGTATGTTGTTGCTTTTTCTACTTATTCTAAGGATGCGTTGTCAGTGTTTTTTAAAAGTGTTACAAAAATTTTTTTCGCATTAGATTCGATCTTTCAAAGCGGATATTTTTTTGCGCACATAGGGTCATAGGTTTTTTGCCTGACTAGTTTAATATTGATGTATAAATGTTATTTGTCAGGTTATTGGTTAAGTTCTTTGGATTATAATTTGGATTAACTCTCTAAAATGACTTTATCAACCTGAAATTGACTTTTGTTTAATTCACAGACATAAGGTCAAGTGAGTGCGTGTCGCTCGAATTGAAGGTTATTTGAGAGCAGCTTAAAAAAGCAACAATAAGTTAAACAGATTCCCAATCACAATATAACATCGCAGCATTTATTAAAAACATTGTTTTTTTGATCTGTTTCTTTTACTATACTTTTGAGACAGGAGATCTACAAAGCTATTGCTGCTATTCTCTGACAATCTGCTAGTTATGTTTTAAAATTGTCAACCGATTATCACGATTTAGTGTAATTAACACGACAACAATTGATACTCTTCCATGTGAAGATTAGCCCTCATTTAAGCATAGCATCAAATCAGCCACAGCTTGACCAATCATGGCTGCAATGTTTGAAATATGTGATACTAATAGTGAAGGACTTTTCCCTTGGCTAAAAGCAATTGGGATTTGGCAAAGAAAATTTACTCAATCACCTCAGAGTAAAGTTCGTTCCAAAAATAATCCGTCAGTAGAAATTAAAACGGGAATTATTTGTATTTTGAGTAGGAGACATTTGGTCAGTAAGTTTATTATAACTGACCTGACCAAGGTAATTCGAATTTTTTATTTGAAAAAACAGTTTGGGCAATTTAGATCAGTGGAGATTTTTTATAGGCTGAAAATGGGCTTGAAATTGCACGTTTCAGTTTACCTTTTCACAAACGTCAAGCGTAATTTTTGAATTGGAGTAGTGTAAATTTTAACCAAAAAAAGTTAATAAACGAAGAGTAATATAATACGAGTTTTAAATGAATTTTGAAGTAATACCGAACAAATTAAACAATATTTAAAAGATTCTTTGACAAACGTACAATTGTTGCAATCAAAATCTCTTCCAAAGATTCAACTTAGCAAATGTACCTTTAAAATTTTTACATTAAAATGTGCTAGGAAGAGTTGTGACAGGTAAGCAATCATGCACACCCAATTAAAATTAAGAGACTTGAAAGCAACTACCGTGTTTCAATGCTTGTTGGGAATACCTCAATTCTCTGAAAACAGAAAGTTGTTAATTGCTCTCAAACGAAGTTTGCAGCAATTATATTGGTCATGTAGCCTTTCTTTGTACTTTTTCGCTTGACCGATACTTCGTATGACTCTTTTGACTTTTGATCCCCAGAAACGAGATCAACAGTTAAAACCCGGAAAACATTAAATAGCTTAGCAGCTCTCTTAGAGCTTTAAGACTTATAAGTCTCAAACGTCAGTAGAAATTAAAACGGGAATTATTTGTATTTTGAGTAGGAGACATTTGGTCAGTAAGTTTATTATAACTGACCTGACCAAGGTAATTCGAATTTTTTATTTGAAAAAACAGTTTGGGCAATTTAGATCAGTGGAGATTTTTTATAGGCTGAAAATGAGCTTGAAATTGCACGTTTCAGTTTACCTTTTCACAAACGTCAAGCGTAATTTTTGAATTGGAGTAGTGTAAATTTTAACCAAAAAAAGTTAATAAACGAAGAGTAATATAATACGAGTTTTAAATGAATTTTGAAGTAATACCGAACAAATTAAACAATATTTAAAAGATTCTTTGACAAGCGTACAATTGTTGCAATCAAAATCTCTTCCAAAGATTCAACTTAGCAAATGTACCTTTAAAATTTTTACATTAAAATGTGCTAGGAAGAGTTGTGACAGGTAAGCAATCATGCACACCCAATTAAAATTAAGAGACTTGAAAGCAACTACCGTGTTTCAATGCTTGTTGGGAATACCTCAATTCTCTGAAAACAGAAAGTTGTTAATTGCTCTCAAACGAAGTTTGCAGCAATTATATTGGTCATGTAGCCTTTCTTTGTACTTTTTCGCTTGACCGATACTTCGTATGACTCTTTTGACTTTTGATCCCCAGAAACGAGATCAACAGTTAAAACCCGGAAAACATTAAATAGCTTAGCAGCTCTCTTAGAGCTTTAAGACTTATAAGTCTCAAAATAGGCAATTCACCAACACTGTTTTGAATAGACGAATTCATGGTGTGAACAGAGTTTCCTAATATTTCTGAAAGGAACTGTTCCCGATGGGCCTTTTTCATATGGTTGCTTCAAAAGATTCAGCAATGTAGATATCTGCGCATAGGCAACCATGAAGATCAAATATGGTACTTAGATTTTAGAAGGGAATAATATATAAATCTCATAGAAAATATTGCAAGGCAGTTTGAAGAATCTTCCAATTTCTTTTACGGAATCTTAACCGAGCTGAGTTTTGTTGCTAAGAATGCTTCTACTTTTATACATTAGCTGATCAATAATTACAGGAGACTTAACGCATGTCAAAAAAATATCGATTAATGTTTGATTTTCAAAAATATAAAGAAAAGAGTTTTTTTGCGAAAAAATTTAAGTGATGGCGATTCATTTGAGCTAAAGTTTCGGGTAATTGCTTGTTTTCAGCAGCAAAACTGTGAGACACTGCTGTGAGTTATCGTTATAATGGATTTTCCTTTTTCTATACAAAATCTTTTCCTTGGTAAAAAACCTTTTGTTAATCTCCAATTTTTCCGTCTCATAAACTGCTCTTCTTTTCCAAGCAAGTTACAAACCGATTTGTCTGCAAGCTGCAGAAAAAAGCTAAAAAAGTCCAATGCATAGAGTTCAGATATGTTGAGCAGTATAATTTTTTTATTGTCGGAACGGAATCTCAATTACCGTTTGAAAAAAGTTGGTCCAGATATAATTTTGCACAATAAGAATAACTTTCAAAATTATTTTAGTTGTACGGTAAGCAATCAGACCATTACTTACTGGCCATATACTACAGACTTGGCCAAACTTTCAAAGAAAAGTAGTATATTATTTTTTGCAAAGTAGTATCTCGCTTTGTACAAAATTCCGCCAAATTTGCTCACCTGTTTGGAATTTTTCGACTTGAGATTTGTATTTTAATTTCCGGTCTATATTGATGTCTCATTTCATTTACATTTTTTATCTTTTACCTAGATTATATTTGTTAAAGTGTACGCGATTTCCGAAACTCTTTAAGCTGTTTTTTGGTCATAAATGTTCAATTCAATTTTTGCTCTTCAAACCGTCTATTTATGTGCGTATTTTTGTTATAGGAATAAACAAAGCCTCGCTTTGCAGCCGAATAAATGTAAAATCAAATGCAAACAAAATAATTGTATTTAAGTTACAATTTTTAGGAGATTGTATAAGCTTAATAGGAAAAATAGTGGAACCAAGACGACCATTGTGAAATGCCGTAGTTAAACTCCAATTCAATTCCAATTGTTATGGGACTTGTGCAATAAACCAATGAGTTTTTAATTATTGGTTTATGGCATATCGTGTGAAATGTTTTTTTTTCAGATCAACGAAACAAGCTAACCCTGATGTGGTCTACCGACTGCCTGAAAAATTCAGTAAAAGAGATCAAATTGTTTGTGCGCGATATGCCATGCTGAGATGCAACATCCGATTATATTATGTTTCGCATTATGATTTGCAATATTTTTTTTATACAGAAATTTTCCAAAAACCTCCGATAACGAGCTTAAGAGGCTGCTGGGTCTGCAACAACTCGAGTCACTCTTTCAACCATTTCTGAGCACAGAATTTAATCTCAATTTTTCTGCCCCAGGAAAATAAGCAAGCGTAATCGATACTTTAAACAAATCTGTTTTTGGAGGTAAAATTACTGAGAAAGAGATTTCTACAACTTTTTTACTAATGTCATCATGAACAGACGATATTTTTTTTCAGTGGTCTCATGATTGCTGAAAGTTTTTTTTCGTTAACTAGTGATATAAAAAAACTGTTGAAAATTTACTTCCCAGGACTAATGTTTATTTTGTTGAACCAGGAAGCCTAGCTTATATCTATGCCAGAAATTACTCATTGATATCCTCGGGATGACAACAACTCGGTGGATTTTTTTTCAGTGCAAAATTCAATGAACACAGCCAGAAGGCTTTAGTTCTTTTTACATTTCTTCGTTGTAAGATTATTGTAAAAACTCAAACGGAAGTTCATGATAGTGCCACTTGCGTGGTTGCGTTGCTGACAATTTTTTGTGGTTTTCGTCCGAAGACAATTTTAAGCCGGTTCCTGGAACATTTGTTTTCCTTTTTGATCTTTGTTGATCTGATTTGTCGTCAATTTGCTTTTTTGTTTAATTCTCAAGGTCCTTAAATGCCCAAACACAACCAAGAACTATTTCTAATGATACTTTTATCCAATAAACAACAACGTTTGCTTTCCACAATTGTTTCAGTTGCTATTGCTAACTTAAATCAAACAAGTGACGAAAATTGTTTTCTGTTCTACCTTTTTGAAACGCATTTTTTTTTGGAAACTGTGGTTATTCCTGACCAATGCAGCGTAATAGTCTTAAATTTCAGTTCTAATCGTCTTGCATCAACAAAATTTATCACTGAAAATATGGTGAAAACTTTATTCACTGTTTTTTGACACTCAAGTTGTAAAATGGTTCTGGAGGTTCAAAATGAAAAAGCTTGGATGACGGTTATAAGTATCCTAAAAATCAATATTGAAATCTCCGCAGACAATATGATTCCTTTTGAGAACATGGATAGTTGTCAAATCACCACCTGTTGCAAAACGGAAAGTTCTTCATGTAATAACCTCAACAATTATTGAAAAAAGTTTCATTTTTTATGATGATACAGGATAAAAGGCTATCATGAGTAATCAAAAAGTAATTGAACTTAATTGAGTAAATTATATCAATATCAAGTAATTCTATATTATTCAGGATCACCAACTCATACTGAAAAACTTCACTACATACATCTTAATGATCAATTTATGTGTAATGCCCAAAAATTGCACCTATAAAAACTGGAAACTCATCTAAGACAAAACTTTATCTTATAACGGTGTCAAACGAATGTCTGTTCTGGAAGAATCTAGTCAGACGAATGTTCATCTTGTAGATTCTGTCAAATAATCGTAAAAGGTATTGCAAGGTTTTTATCAGTACGAGATCTAACATGATTTATCGCTAATGACATTTTAACATAAAATAATTGAGTTAAAAAACCTTTTAAATAAATGGGATTGTTAGTCAATAAAAATAAAAGTAAAAAAAAAACAGGCCAACAAAAACTTGGTGTCTACCCTGCGAATCCTTTTGCTGAGATTCTTGAGCAGTCTCAATATTTGCACTGCCACTACGGAAAACCACAACAGCAGGAACAGCCAGAATCTTCGATTCTGTTTGGTGCATCAATTCAACACGGCTACGATGGCCAGCTAAATTCACAACAGAATCTGGAAGACAGTTGGGTTGAGCGCAAGTTTAGAACGCAAGATGGTGGAAAATTGGCAAGCTGAAATTCTCAAAGCATTCTGAAGACATTTCGCCGAAGTGGTAAACAACGTGACACAGAGCAAAACGTTATCAGCGTCAGCAGTAAAAACATATAAATTTAATAAACAAATGACGCATTAGATAAAGATAGCATGAAGGCAACTCTTGACACCAAAGTACTTGGAAATTTTCCGCGCTGAGAGTTAGTGTACGCTGAGAATTTTGGGCAAACGAAGGGAGGTGCTGCTATGGCTAGCTGATCAAGTACCACAGTTTGAACATATCAAGCAATGTCAAAGCGAAAATACTAGTGTTCGCAAACTCTTCACTGTTTTATTTAGGAAAAAATACTATGATTACTCATAAAGAAGCCTGACATCAAAAAGGAGTCTAAAGGGAAAAAATAGATGAGCCCCACAAACAAACAGTGTTTAGCAACCTGGAACAGCTAGTGAAGAAAACACGCTGAATAGATTCCAATCGTGAAGCTAGTTTTCTTGAGTATGAGAATTGAAGACTTTAAGTGATTATAAAGGTTTGCTATCAAGACATGATCAAAGAGAAGCAAACCACTGATTTTGAAAATCAGACATCGTCAGTGACAATCATGACGAATAGCAAAAACAATCCAAGCCAAGCCGTTATTTCGAAACAAGAAAAGGCATTGGAATCAAAGTAAGAAATTGTTTCCTCTCACAAATCAGCTGACATGGGACAAAAAAGCTTTCATTGTTGCCATGTCTCGTTTCTTGAAATAATTTGAAGTTGAGTGAAAGCATTTAAAAACTTTCTATATCAAATGAAGAAGCAGACCAACGGCTTTAAGAGAGACAAATCCCATAAGACAGTAAAAGGGAAAAAATGGAAATAAGACCGCAACCAAAAGAGCAAAACAAAAAAAACGATTTGAAGTTGAGTGATTTGCTTTCAATCAATTTGAAGTTGACCCAGGCAACCTTTAAAACTTCTTACTGCGAAAGAAGAAGCAGAACGACGGCTTTGAGTGAAAAAAATCCCGTACGATGGCCAGCAAAACTCACAACAGAAACCGTAAGGCAGTTGGTTTGAGCGCTAGTTTAGAACTCAAGATGATGAAAAATTAGCCAGCTGGATTTCTCAAAGCTTTCTCCCGAAGTACCAAACACAATTCACCGAAGTACCAAACAATCTGAAACAGAGCAAAACAAAACCAGCGGCAGCCGTAAGGGCATATAAAATTTATAAACAAATGACGAATTAGATGACGACAGATAGCAGCAAAGGCAACTCTTGCAGCCAAAGTACTTGGAAATTTTCTATGCAGCGACCTAGCGTATTTTGGGCAAACGGAGGAAGGTGCTGAATTGGCTAGTTGATCAAGTTCCACAGATTGAAAACATCAAGCAATGTTAAAGCGAATTTGCTAGTTTTTTTAGATCTCTTTACTGTTTTATCTCGGAAACAATACTATAATTACTCATATCGAAGCGTCTGTCATCAAAAAGGAGTCTAAAGGGCAAAAGTATACAGGGCCCCACAAACAAACAATGTTTGGCAATCTGGAACAGCTAGTGGAGAAAATACGCTGAATAGATTCCAACGGTGAAGCTAGGGTTTTGATTTTGAGGATTGAAGACTTTAAGAGATGAAAAATGCTTGCTGTCAAGAGCTGATCAAACAGAAGCAAACCACTGATTTCGGAAATCAGACATCGTTACTGACAACCATGACAATTATCAAAAACAATCCATGTCAAGCCGTTATTTCGAAACGAAAAAGCATTGAAACCAAAAGAAGAAGAAGAAGTTGTTGAGGTTTCTTTTCACAAATTCACAAATCGGTTAACAGCAGGACATATAAGGTTTTATTGTTGCCATGTTCTTTTGTAGTTAAGTGAAAGCATCTTATAGTTTTTTATAGCAAAAAAAGAAGCAGACCAATGGCTTCGAAAGAGAAAAATTCCATAAGACATTGAAAGAGAAAAATTGGAGCTACGACCGCAACCACAAGAACAAAACATAAAAAAAAACGATTTGAAGTTGAGTGACTTGCTTTCACTGAACTTGAAGTTGAGTAAGAGCATCATTAAAACTTTTTATAGGAAATAAAGAAGCAGACTATTGGATTTGAGAGAGACACATCACATAAGATGGCCAGCAAAACTCACAACATAACCCGGAAGACGGTTGCTTTTAGCGCAAGTTTAGAACTCAAGATGATGGAAAATTAGCCAGCTGAATTTCTCAAAGCTTTCTCGAGACAATTCACAGAAGTAGCGAACAACCTGAAACAGAGCAAAACAGAATCAGCGTCAACAGTAGGGGCATATAAAATTTATAAACAAATGACGAATTAGATGACGATAGATAGCAGTAAAGGCAACTCTTGAAGCCAAAGTACTCGAAAATTTTCTATGCTGAGAAATAGTGCATTTTGGGCAAACGGAGGAAGGTGCTGAATTGGCTAGTTGATCAAGTTCCACAGATTGAAAACATCAAGAAACGTTAAAGCGAATTTGCTAGTTTTTTCGATCTCTTTACTGTTTCATTTCGGAAACAATACTTTCGGAAACATAACGAAGCGTCTGTCGTCAAAAAGGAGTCTGACGGGAAAAACAATTGAGCCCCACAAACAAACATTGTTTAGCAATCGGGAACAGCTAGTGAAGAAAATACGCTGAATAGATTCCAATGGTGAAATTAGGGTTCTGAATTTGAGGATTGAAGACTTTAAGAGATGAAAAAGGTTTGCTGTCAAGAGCTGATCAAACCACTGATTTTGGAAATCAGACATCGTTACTGACAACCATGAAAAATATCAAAACCAATTCATTTCAAGCCGTTATTTCGAATAAAAAAAAGCGTTGAAATCAAAAGAAGAACTTGTTGTTTTAGGTTTCTTTTCCAAAATCAGTTAACAGCAGGACATAAAAGGTTTTTTTTGTTGCCTTGTATCGTTTGTAGTTAAGTGAAAAACTCTTATAGTTTGTTATAGCAAAAGAAGAAACAGACCAATGGCTTCGAGAGAGAAAAGTCCCATAAGGCACTCGAAGAGAAAAATTGGAGCTACGCCCGAAATCACAAGAACAAAACATAAAAAAAAAACGATTTGAAGTCGTGTGACTTGCTTTCACTGAACTTGAAGTTGAGTTAGAGCATCTTTAAGACTTCTTATAGCAATTAAGTAGGCAGACTAATGGCTTTGGGAGAGGCACATCCCATAAGATGGCCAGCAAAGCTCACAACAAAACCCCGGAAGACAGTTGCTTTGAGCGCAGTTTATAACACAAGATGACGGAAAATAAGCCAGCTGAAATTCTCAAAGTTTTCTCGGGACAATTCACCGAAGTATTAAACCACCTGAAACAGAGGAAAACAAACCCAGCGTCAGCAGTTAGGGCTTATAAAATTTATAAACAAATGAGGAATTAGATGACGATAGATAGCAGCAAAGACAACTCTTGAAGCCAAAGCACTTGGCAATTTTCTATGATGGAACCTAGTGTATTCTGGGCAAACGGAGGAAGGTGCTGAATTGGCTAGTTGATCAAGTACCACAGATTGGAAACATCAAGCAATGTCAAAGCGAAATTGCTAGTTTTTTCGATCTCTTTATTGTTTTATTTCGGAAACAATACTATAATTACTCATAACGAAGCGTCTGTCATCAAAAAGGAGTCTAAAGGGAAAAAACAGATGAGCCCCACAGACAAACAGTGTTTAGCAATCTGGATCAGCTAGTGAAGAAAATACGCTGAATAGATTCCAATGGTGAAGCTAGGGCTATAAATTTGAGGATTGAAGACTTTAAGAGGTGAAAAAGGTTTGCTGTCAAGAGCTGATCAAACAGAAACAAACCACTGACTTTGGAAATCAGACATCGTTACTGACAATCATGAGAAATATCAAACACACTCCAAATCAAGCCATTATTTCGAAACAAAAATGCATTGAAATCAAAGGAAGAACTTGTTGATGAGTTTTATATTCACAAATCAGTTAACAGCAGGCCAGAAAAGATTTCATTGTTGCTATGTTTCGTTTGGAGTTAAGTGAAATCGTCCTATAGTTTGTTATAGCAAAAGAGGAAGCAGACCAATGGCTTCTAAAGAGACAAATCCCATAAGACACTCTAAGAGAAAAATTGGAGCTACGCCCAAAGTCACAAGAACAAAACATCAAAAAAACGATTTGAAGTTGAGTGACTTGCTTTCACTGAATTTGAATTTTCGTCAGAGGAGTTTTTCTATGTTGAGACCTAGTGTATTTTGGGCAAACGGAGGAAAGTGCTGAATTGGCTAGTTGATCAAGTACCACCGATTGAGAACATCAAGCAATGTCAAAGGAAAGTTTCTGGTTTTTTTATCTGTTTACTGTTTTATTTAGGAAGCAATACTATAATTACTAATAACGAAGCGTCTGTCATCAAAAAGGAGTCTGAAGGAAAAAAATATGTGATCCCCACAAACAAAGAGTGTTTAGCAATCTGGAACAGCTCGTGAAGAAAATACGCTGAATAGAATCCAATGGTGAAGCTAGGGTTTTGAGTTTGAGGATTCAAGACTTTAAGAGATGAAAAAGATTTGCTGTCAAGAGCTGATCAAACAAAAACAAACCACTGATTTTGAAAATCAGACAACGTTACTGACAACCATGACAAATATCAAAAACAATTAGTGTCAAGCCGTTAATTCCAAACAAAAAGCATTGAAATCAAAGTAAGAACTTGTTGTTGAGTTTTCTTTTAACAAATCAGTTGACAGCAGGGAAGAAAAGGTTTCATTGTTGCCATGTTTCGTTTGTATTTAAGTGAAAGCTTCTTAGACGCAGACCAATCGCTTCGAGAGAGATAAATCCAATAAGACACTCTAAGAGAAAAATTGGAGCTACGACCACAATCACAAGAGCATAACGTCAACACATGATTTGAATTTGAGTTACTTGCTTTCACTGAAATTGAAGTTGAGTCAGAGGAATTTTTCTATGCTGAGACCGATGTGTATTTTGGGCAAAGGGAGGGAAGTGCTGAATTGGTTAGTTGATCAAGTACCACAGATTGAAAACATCAAGCAATGTCAAAGCGAAGTTTCTAGTTTTTTTAATTTCTTTACTTTTTTTTCGGAAACAATACTATAATTACTCATACCGAAGCGTCTCTCATCAATAAGGAGTCTAAAGGGAAATAATAGATGAGCCCCACAAATAAACAATGTTTAGCAATCTGGAACAGATAGTGAAGAAGATGCGCTGAATAGATTCCAACGGTTGAGCTAGGTTTTTGAATTTGAGGATTCAAGAATTTAAGTGATGAAAAAGGTTTGCTGTCAACAGTTGATCAAACAGAAGTTAACCACTGACTTTGAAAATCAGACATTGTTACTGACAACCATAACAAATTCAAAAACAATCCATGTCAAGCCCTTATTTCGGTGCAAAAAGCATTGAAATCAAAAGAACTTGTTGTTGAGGTTTCTTTTCACAAAAAGGTTAACAGCAGAACAAAAAAGGTTTTATTGTTGCCATGTTTCCTTTGAAGTTAGTCGTATTGTTTGTTATAGCAAAAGAAGAAACAGACCAATGGCTTCGAGAGAAAATAATCCCATAAGACACTCAAAGAGAAAAATTGGAGCTACGACCGCAATCACAAAAACAAAACATCGAAAAAAAACTATTTGAATTTGAGTGACTTGCTTTCACTGAACTTGACGTCGAGCCAGAGCATGTTTAAGACTTTTTATAGCAAAAAAGAAGCAGACTAATTTTTTTGAGAGAGAAGCATCCCATAAGATGGCCAGCAAATCTCACAACAGAACCCGGAAGACAGCTGCTTTGTGCGCAAGTTTAGAACTCAAGACGATGGAAAATTAGCCAGCTGAATTTCTCAAGGCTTTCTCGAGACAATTCACCAAAGTAGCAAACAACCTTAAACAGAGCAAAACAATATCAGCGTCAGCAGTAGAGGCATATGAAATTTATAAACAAATGACGAATTAAATGACGATAGATAGCAGCAACTCTTGAAGCCAAAGTACTTGGAACTTTTCTATGCTGAGATCTAGCGCATTTTGGGCCAACGGAGGAAAATGCCGAATTGGCTAGTTGATCAAGTACCACAGATTGAAAACATCAACCGATGTCAAAGTGAATTTGCTATTTTTTTTCGATCTATTTACTGCTTTATTTCGAAACAATACTATAATTACTCATAACGAAGCATCTGTCTTCAAAAAGGAATCTAAAGTGAAAAAACAGATGAGGCCCACAAACAAAGAGTGTTTAGCAATCTGGAACAGCTAGTGAAGAAAATACGCTGAATAGATTCCAATGGTGAAGCTAGGGTTTTGAGTTTGAGGATTCAAGACTTTAAGAGATGAAAAAGATTTGCTGTCAAGAGCTGATCAAACAAAAACAAACCACTGATTTTGAAAATCAGACAACGTTACTGAAAACCATGACAAATGGCAAAAACAATCCCTGTCAAGCCGTTATTTCGAAACAAAATGTATTAAAACCAAAAGAACTTGTTGTTGAGGTTTCTTATCACAAAAAAGTTGACAGCAGAACAGAAAAGGTTTCATTGTTGCCATGTTTCATTTGTAGTATAGTGAAAGCGTCTTATAGTTTGTTATTGCAAAAATAGAATTAGACCAATTGCTTCGTGAGAAAATGATCCACTCAATGAGAAAAATTGGAGCTACGACCGCAATCGCAAGAACAAAACATCAAAAAAACGGTTTAAAGTTGAGTGACTTGCTTTCACTGAACTTGAAGTTAAGTCAGAGCATC
Source organism: Convolutriloba macropyga (assembly GCF_964194025.1). Classification (NCBI taxonomy): domain Eukaryota; kingdom Metazoa; phylum Xenacoelomorpha; order Acoela; family Convolutidae; genus Convolutriloba; species Convolutriloba macropyga. The sequence continues at coordinate 38,016,943 of NC_134481.1, read as the reverse complement.
CTTAAAACTTTTTATAGCAAATAAAAAAGCAGACTAATGGCTTTGAGAGAGACGCATCTCATAAGATGGCCAGCAAAACTCACAAAAGAACCTGGAAGAAAATTGCTTTGAGCGCAAGTTTAGAACTCAAGAAGATGGAAAATTAGCCAGCTGAATTTCTCAAAGCTTTTTCGAGACAATTCACCAATGTAGTAAACAGCCTGAAACAGAGCAAAACAAAATCAGCGTCAGCATTAGGGGCATATGAAATTTATAAACAAATGAAGAATTAAATTACGATAAATAGCAGCAAAGGCAACTCTTGAAGCCAAAGTACTTGGAAATTTTCTATGCTGAGACCTAGCGTATTTTGGGCAAACGGAGGAAAGTGCCGAATTGGCTAGTTGATCAAGTTCCACAGATTGAAAACATCAAGCAATGTTAAAGCGAATTTGCTAGTTTTTTTCGATCTCTTTACTGTTTTATCTCGGAAACAATACTATAATTACCCACATCGAAGCGTCTGTCATCAAAAAGGAATCTAAAGTGAAAAAACAGATGAGGCCCACAAACAAAGAGTGTTTAGCAATCTGGAACAGCTAGTGAAGAAAAACCGCCTAATAGATTCCAATGGTGAGGCAATGGTGAGTTTTGAATTTGAGGATTCAAGACTTTAAGAGATCAAAAAGGTTTGCTGGCAAGAGTTGATCAAACAGAAGCAAACCACTGGTTTTGGAAAACAGACAACGTTACTGAGAACCATGACAAATGGCAAAAACAATCCATGTCAAGTCGTTATTTCGAAACAAAAAAAGCATTGAAATCAAAAGAAGAACTTGTCGTTGAGGTTTCTTTTCACAAAAAGTTAACAGCAGTAAGACGTGTCTCTTCTGGTCCCACCAGATAAGACGTGCCTCCAGAAGGGTTACCTTGCGAGGTTACTCCACTGAGGTCTTATGGTGTTTCAAGACTATTATATAATCTTAAGGCTTACCGGGGTCGAAATGCTAAAGTCTAACGTATATCTCAGTACTAAAAAAGAGCGGAGTGGAGCGAGAGAGAGAGAGAGAGAGAGAGAGAGAGAGAAATATACTTTATTATTATATCAAATTTGACTCTGATTGGTACCAACTAAAAGGTAAAGGGAAAACAGGTAAACATTTAAGGAAAGGTATTTCTTCTTTTTCAGCCAATCAGGATTGAGTATTTCAGTTTTTATTTATTTCAATAATAAAGTCTTCTTTTCTTTGTTGGATGTCAACATTGACTCCATCTTTCCGGGGTTTTGAGTTTTTTGAAAGATTTCTGAATACTACAGTCAGTCAATTTCTCATTAATCTCTCTGAAGGATTTTCTTTTCTTTTTTGAATGTGTTGCGCTTTGACGGTTTGTCAGTAGGTCAATTCCCAGACACAGGTTGCCCACAAAGCAGGGAGTGAACATCAACAACCACAAAAGTATCTATTCCAGTACCACTTCCAGTGGATGAAGATCTCTTTGGGTAGGCCCTGTGTTGATGTCGAAGGCCATCCTGATGTCCGGTGACTTACCTGAATTACCTGAATTATTTTTGTTTGCTTATGTTAGCTGTTAGATGTTCAGAATTTTTCTCGATTTAGCCTTTCAGTTAGGCAGTATAAGTGTTCTGTTATTACGTAGTGTCCCTTTCGGTTGGAAAAAAATTGTTTTATTTGTTTTGTTAAATGGAATTTGACGGAAATATCGAAGGTAGTTAGGTGACAGTCAACGAAAAGTTCGATCTCTTTGTTGTTTTATTTCGGAAACAGTACTACAATTACTCATAACGAAGCGTCTGTCATCAAAAAGGAGTCTAAAGGGAAAAAACAGATGAGCCCCACAGACAAACAGTGTTTAGCAATCTGGATCAGCTATTGAAGAAAATACGCTGAATAGATTCCAATGGTGAAGCTAGGGCTATGAATTTGAGGATTGAAGACTTTAAGAGGTGAAAAAGGTTCGCTGTCAAGAGCTGATCAAACAGAAACAAACCACTGACTTTGGAAATCAGACATTGTTACTGACAACCATAACAAATATCAAAAACAATCCATGTCAAGCCCTTATTTCGGAGCAAAAAGCATTGAAATCAAAAGAACTTGTTGTTGAGGTTTCTTTTCACAAAAAGGTTTCATGGTTGCCATGTTTCATTTGTATTTAAGTGAAAGCGTCTTATAGTTTGTTATACCAAATGAAGAAGCAGACCAATCGCTTCGAGGGAGATAAATCCCATAAGACACTCTAAGAGAAAAATTGGAGCTACGCCCAAAGTCACAAGAACAAAACATCAAAAAAACGATTTGAAGTTGAGTGACTTGCTTTCACTGAATTTGAATTTTCGTCAGAGGATTTTTTCTATGTTGAGACCTAGTGTATTTTGGGCAAACGGAGGAAAATGCTGAATTGGCTAGTTGATCAAGTACCACCGATTGAGAACATCAAGCAATGTCAAAGCAAAGTTTCTGGTTTTTTTTATCTCTTTACTGTTTTATTTAGGAAGCAATACTATAATTACTAATAACGAAGCGTCTGTCATCAAAAAGGAGTCTGAAGGAAAAAAATATGATCCCCACAAACAAACAGTGTTTAGCAATCTGTAACAGCTAGTGAAGAAAATACGCTGAATAGATTCCAATGATGAAGCTAGGGTTTTGAATTTGAGGATTGAAGACTTTAAGAGATGAAAAGGTTTTGCTGACAAAAGCCGATCAAACAGACCCAAATCACTGATTTTGGAAATCAGACATCGTTACTGACAACCATGACAAATATCAAAAACAATCCATGTCAAGCCGCCGTTATTTCGAAAAAAAAGCATTGAAATCAAAGGAAGAACTTGGAACTTGTTGTTGAGATTTCTTTTAACAAATCAGTTAACAGCAGGACAGAAAAAGTTTTTGTTGCCATGTTTCGTTTGGAGTTAAGTGAGGGCGTCTTATAGTTTGTTATAGCAAAAGAAGAAGCAGACCAATGAATCAGAGCCGTGGTCATCGAAAAGAGTGTTTTTTTTCTGTGGGGTCTTCAAACTACTTTGGAATGAAAAGCGAAGAATTTCATGGAATGCCAATTGTGTGGTCTCCACCTGTTGATAGCACAAGTGATGTAGCCCACAACTGAAGAGGGGAGTCTCAGTCAGTAGTCGTATTGCATTATGCGTTTCAATACGACGCATAATGCAATACGAAACAATAATGTTTAATTTCGGAAATAATACTACATTTACTCATAACGAAGCATCTGTCATCAATAAGGAGTCTAAAGGGCAAAAATATACAGGGCCCCACAAACAAACAGTGTTTGGCAATCTGGAACAGCTAGTGGGGAAAATACGCTGAATAGATTCCAATGGTGAAGCTAGGGTTTTGAATTTGAGGATTGAAGACTTCAAAAGATGAAAAGGGTTTGCTGTCGAGAGCTGATCAAACACAAGCAAACAACTGATTTTGGAAGTTGAACATCGTTACTGACAACCATGACAAATATCAAAAACAATTAGTGTCAAGCCGTTATTTCGAAACAAAAAGCATTGAAATCAAAGTAAGAACTTGTTGTTGAGTTTTCTTTTAACAAATCAGTTGACAGCAGGGAAGAAAAGGTTTCATTGTTGCCATGTTTCATTTGTATTTAAGTGAAAGCGTCTTATAGTTTGTTATACCAAATGAAGAAGCAGACCAATCGCTTCGAGGGAGATAAATCCCATAAGACACTCTAAGAGAAAAATTGGAGCTACGCCCAAAGTCACAAGAACAAAACATCAAAAAAACGATTTGAAGTTGAGTGACTTGCTTTCACTGAATTTGAATTTTCGTCAGAGGATTTTTTCTATGTTGAGACCTAGTGTATTTTGGGCAAACGGAGGAAAATGCTGAATTGGCTAGTTGATCAAGTACCACCGATTGAGAACATCAAGCAATGTCAAAGCAAAGTTTCTGGTTTTTTTTATCTCTTTACTGTTTTATTTAGGAAGCAATACTATAATTACTAATAACGAAGCGTCTGTCATCAAAAAGGAGTCTGAAGGAAAAAAAATATGATCCCCACAAACAAACAGTGTTTAGCAATCTGTAACAGCTAGTGAAGAAAATACGCTGAATAGATTCCAATGATGAAGCTAGGGTTTTGAATTTGAGGATTGAAGACTTTAAGAGATGAAAAGGTTTTGCTGTCAAAAGCCGATCAAGCCGACCCAAATCACTGATTTTGGAAATCAGACATCGTTACTGACAACCATGACAAATATCAAAAACAATCCATGTCAAGCCGCCGTTATTTCGAAAAAAAAGCATTGAAATCAAAGGAAGAACTTGGAACTTGATGTTGAGATTTCTTTTAACAAATCAGTTAACAGCAGGACAGAAAAGGTTTTTGTTGCCATGTTTCGTTTGGAGTTAAGTGAGAGCGTCTTATAGTTTGTTATAGCAAAAGAAGAAGCAGACCAATGAATCAGAGCCGCGGTCATCGAAAAGAGTGTTTTTTTTTCTGTGGGGTCTTCAAACTACTTTGGAATGAAAAGCGAAGAATTTCATGGAATGCCAATTGTGTGGTCTCGACCTGTTGATAGCACAAGTGATGTAGCCCACAACTGAAGAGGGGAGTCTCAGTCAGTAGTCGTATTGCATTATGCGTTTCAATACGACGCATAATGCAATACGAAACAATACTGTTTAATTTCGGAAATAAAACTATATTTACTCATAACGAAGCGTCTGTCATCAAAAAGGAGTCTAAAGGGCAAAAATATACAGGGCCCCACAAACAAACAGCGTTTGGCAATCTGGAACAGCTAGTGGAGAAAATACGCTGAATAGATTCCAATGGTGAAGCTAGGGGTTTGAATTTGAGGATTGAAGACTTCAAGAGATGAAAAGGGTTTGCTGTCGAGAGCTGATCAAACACAAGCAAACAACTGATTTTGGAAGTTGAACATCGTTACTGACAACCATGACAAATATCAAAAACAATTAGTATCAAGCCGTTATTTCGAAACAAAAAGCATTGAAATCAAAGTAAGAACTTGTTGTTGAGTTTTCTTTTAACAAATCAGTTGACAGCAGGACAGAAAAGGTTTCATTGTTGCCATGTTTCATTTGTATTTAAGTGAAAGCTTCTTATAGTTTGTTATACCAAATGAAGAAGCAGACCAATCGCTTCGAGGGAGATAAATCCCATAAAACACTATAAGAGAAAAAATTGGAGCTACGACCACAACCACAAGAGCATAACATCAACACATGATTTGAATTTGAGTGACTTGCTTTCACTGAAATTGAAGTTGAGTCAGAGGAATTTTTCTATGCTGAGACCTATGTGTATTTTGGGCAAACGGACGGAAGTGCTGAATTGGTTAGTTGATCAAGTAACACAGATTGGAAACATCAAGCAATGTCAAAGCGAAGTTTCTAGTTTTTTTAATTTCTGTACTTTTTATTTCGGAAACAATACTATAATTACTCATACCGAAGCGTCTCTCATCAATAAGGAGTCTAAAGGGAAATAATAGATGAGCCCCACAAATAAACAATGTTTAGCAATCTGGAACAGATAGTGAAGAAGATGCGCTGAATAGATTCCAATGGTTGAGCTAGGTTTTTGAATTTGAGGATTCAAGATTTAAGAGATGAAAAAGGTTTGCTGTCGAGAGCTGATCAAACACAAGCAAACAACTGATTTTGGAAGTTGAACATCGTTACTGACAACCATGACAAATATCAAAAACAATTAGTGTCAAGCCGTTATTTCGAAACAAAAAGCATTGAAATCAAAAGAACTTGTTGTTGAGGTTTCTTTTCACAAAAAAGTTGACAGCAGAACAAAAAAGGTTTTATTGTTGCCATGTTTCGTTTGAAGTTAGTCGTATTGTTTGTTATAGCAAAAGAAGAAACAGACCAATGGCTTCGAGAGAAAATAATCCCATAAGACACTCAAAGAGAAAAATTGGAGCTACCTCCGCAATCACAAAAACAAAACATCGAAAAAAACTAATTGAATTTGAGTGACTTGCTTTCACTGAACTTGACGTCAAGCCAGAGCATTTTTAAGACTTTTTATAGCAAAAAAGAAGCAGACTAATGGTTTTGAGAGAGACGCATCCCATAAGATGGCCAGCAAATCTCACAACAGAACCCGGAAGACAGCTGCTTTGTGCGCAAGTTTAGAACTCAAGACGATGGAAAATTAGCCAGCTGAATTTCTCAAGGCTTTCTCGAGACAATTCACCAAAGTAGCAAACAACCTTAAACAGAGCAAAACAATATCAGCGTCAGCAGTAGAGGCATATGAAATTTATAAACAAATGACGAATTAAATGACGATAGATAGCAGCAACTCTTGAAGCCAAAGTACTTGGAACTTTTCTATGCTGAGATCTAGCGCATTTTGGGCCAACGGAGGAAAATGCCGAATTGGCTAGTTGATCAAGTACCACAGATTGAAAACATCAACCGATGTCAAAGTGAATTTGCTATTTTTTTTCGATCTATTTACTGCTTTATTTCGAAACAATACTATAATTACTCATAACGAAGCATCTGTCTTCAAAAAGGAATCTAAAGTGAAAAAACAGATGAGGCCCACAAACAAAGAGTGTTTAGCAATCTGGAACAGCTAGTGAAGAAAAACCGCCTAAAAGATTCCAATGGTGAGGCAATGGTGAGTTTTGAATTTGAGGATTCAAGACTTTAAGAGATCAAAAAGGTTTGCTGGCAAGAGTTGATCAAACAGAAGCAAACCACTGGTTTTGGAAAACAGACAACGTTACTGAGAACCATGACAAATGGCAAAAACAATCCATGTCAAGTCGTTATTTCGAAACAAAAAAAGCATTGAAATCAAAAGAAGAACTTGTCGTTGAGGTTTCTTTTCACAAAAAGTTAACAGCAGTAAGACGTGTCTCTTCTGGTCCCACCAGATAAGACGTGCCTCCAGAAGGGTTACCTTGCGAGGTTACTCCACTGAGGTCTTATGGTGTTTCAAGACTATTATATAATCTTAAGGCTTACCGGGGTCGAAATGCTAAAGTCTAACGTATATCTCAGTACTAAAAAAGAGCGGAGTGGAGCGAGAGAGAGAGAGAGAGAGAGAGAGAGAGAGAGAAATATACTTTATTATTATATCAAATTTGACTCTGATTGGTACCAACTAAAAGGTAAAGGGAAAACAGGTAAACATTTAAGGAAAGGTATTTCTTCTTTTTCAGCCAATCAGGATTGAGTATTTCAGTTTTTATTTATTTCAATAATAAAGTCTTCTTTTCTTTGTTGGATGTCAACATTGACTCCATCTTTCCGGGGTTTTGAGTTTTTTGAAAGATTTCTGAATACTACAGTCAGTCAATTTCTCATTAATCTCTCTGAAGGATTTTCTTTTCTTTTTTGAATGTGTTGCGCTTTGACGGTTTGTCAGTAGGTCAATTCCCAGACACAGGTTGCCCACAAAGCAGGGAGTGAACATCAACAACCACAAAAGTATCTATTCCAGTACCACTTCCAGTGGATGAAGATCTCTTTGGGTAGGCCCTGTGTTGATGTCGAAGGCCATCCTGATGTCCGGTGACTTACCTGAATTACCTGAATTATTTTTGTATGCTTATGTTAGCTGTTAGATGTTCAGAATTTTTCTCGATTTAGCCTTTCAGTTAGGCAGTATAAGTGTTCTGTTATTACGTAGTGTCCCTTCCGGTTGGAAAGAATTTGTTTTGTTTGTTTTGTTATATGGAATTTGACGGAAATATCGAAGGTAGTTAGGTGACAGTCAACGAAAAGTTTGTTGACAACAACGAGAAATTTAGTGACATGTGATCTTTTTGGCCATGTTAAATTTTGTCATTGAAGAGGAACATGTATAATTGCTTTGATGTCTCCCTGAGTCATGAATTATTTTGTTACTTTGGCTTTGGCTTTGTTAGCTGTTACGGTTTTTGTTTATGTTATGCGTTTTCGTATCTGTAAATTTTGTAAGGTTGCACATGGTTTCTGTATGGTATATTTAGTAATTGGTTCTTTTAACTCGCTTATAGTTTTATAATGGGTATGTGCAAAAATATCCAAGTGCCTTATTCCCATTAACAGTTATTTCATACTTTTATAAATTTTGTAAAAGTATCTGTCCGCGCGCTTTTTTTTAAATGTTCGCCGGATACGACATACTCATTCACAAACTTCCAAATATTTCCCTCGAGAAAAAGAACTTGTTAGTTGTTACTGATAGCTGCTACGGACAGCCGTTATTGTTGTCTAAAAGTCCTGTTACTAAAGGGATGGAAGGATGGAGGTGGGGGGGGGGGGGTAAAGATCAATTGTTTCTTTACATGTCATTGTTAGTGATCGTTATATTTACATGTTATTTTCCACGATGTTATAGTGATCAACTATGGTGAGTATAAATTGTTAGACAATCGTGAAAAATAGAAAATTTCGAATATATGATGTATTCAAGTTTTCTGCTGTTATAAGTTTATAGTATTTTGCTATATATTGTTAATAGATTATGTTGCAAAATAGATATGTAACATATTGTTAGTTCGGTTAGTATATGTTTGTGAACTATTATTGTGAATACTGATATGGATATTGGTACAATTTTTATGTTATGACTCAGTTCTATTGCATACGTTATGTGCATACGTGATGTCTGTTTGTACCTAATACATATGGGTACAAGAAAAGGTTATTACACACGTGTGATATATATGTTACACACTGTGTTTTTTTATTACCTTCTTGTTCTTGTTTTGCAAAATAATCAGGTACTTTTTGGATTTTCCTTTTTTCTTTACAAAATTTCATATGTCTAATTATGGAAAAACGTTGCATATATACATGTACATTTTATCATCTAACGATAAGTTAGAAATGTAGAAAAAAAAGTAAAGTAAGAAATTGTAGCGCTGCGGAAATTCTATTCTGGAGTGTTAATTACACGTCAAGTGTTATACCAATTGTTATTTAGTATCAAGAATAATAGCATGACTAGTATAAATGAAATCAGTATGAACTAGATGAACTGGGTTGTTTATTAACAATATAAATGTAGCAACAGTATATATACAGGTTTTGTAAATGTAGGTAATAAGCATGTAGAGGTTGTTGATACATACCAAATAGATGATATTGAGGTGATTGTATGTAGAGGTTATTGATAAATACAAAGTATTACACTAGTGTATGGTGTACAATATTTGAAAGACATATATGCAGGGACAAAAATTCATAGTTAGATGAAATTGTTATAGTTAGGAAATTGTTACTTGTTCCAATATTCCAATTGTTACAATTTCTCTGTGTGCTGTTAATGGTTAGTTCTGTCCTTGTAATGTTTGTATTCTTTAACGAAATGTTCGTCCTTAGATAGCAGGTCTGCCAACAGATCTGTAATCTCGTCGATGCTTATTCCTGTTATCGAAGCTTTAACTGTTCTACGTATCTCCTTTTCGAACTCTGTTGTTTTACGTCCCTTATGGAACTGTATCACGTTCAGGAAGGCTTGATTTGTTACAGTTCCTTCCAAATGGTACGTATGGTATTGTTCACAAGGTTCAAGTGCTTCAAGAGGTACTATAAATGGCTTTTCAGGTGTTTCCTTAGGTTGGAATATATAATAATTCTTGATGGGATCCAAAATTGCGTAGTGTTCCAATAGTGTGTTCCCATTTAAATTTATATCCATAGTTCAAGAAAAATGGCGATGTTAGTTCGTCATTAATATGGATATAGGTTTTGTCTGTAAAATTAGCTTTATCGCGGAAAAGGGTATAATATATCAGGTTATGGATTGGTTTCGTTTCATGTACACGAAAATTATTGTTCTGTACATCTTTCGAAGTCGGATGTAAAAAGTTGAAACTTAATTGGAAAAGTTCATGTTCAAACACACTGTATGCGGAAAGATGTTCTGATGCTTTAGCTGCTAAATGATCAAGTGTGCAAACTGTTGGTACTTTAATTTCGTAATTGTAATTGTAAAGAAAACGTTCCGTCAAGCTATAAAATTGTTTAAGAATGGGGTAAGTGGCTTGATGTATTTTATCTCGTCCCATATTTTTAGTGCTTCGTTTTACCGTGTTAGTATTTTCCGACGGTAGAGGTGGAAAATATTCCGAAATGCGATTTTTCAAATTATGTAAGGGTGCCATGACAAAATTATAGTTCTTTGATTCAAATGGCATTTCTGCCCAGTTACGGTAAGATAAAAAGGGGTTTTAGTCACTACTGTATGGATTGTTCAATGTTTTTGGGTCCTTTTTTTGGAACCATATATAGTTTTCATAACTGTAGCTGTGGGTGTCTGTTCATTAGTTGACTGATGGATAAATGATTTTCTATTGTTACTTCGGGGTGTCACCGCGTAGAGGAAACGGAGGTTGTTCGGTCGAATGTGATGTGAGTTTCTTTCAAACCAACGTTGTTGAACACGGTGTTTTATTTTATGACTATTAGTTGTATTGCCTTCAGGTGGGGGTGGTCTAACTGGTGGTGGGTAATTCGGCAATGGTGGTGATGTATATGTTTCCCTCGGGGTCGAGGTATTATTCGAGATATTGTTCTGTGGTCTGTTCTGTGGTCTGTTATTTTGATAACTATGCGTAGTAGTGCTAGTACTTTGTTCTTCTACATTGTTATTTTTCCCATTACGGAAAGACATTATGTTTTTTCTTACATCTGTTGTCTTTGGTCGAACAGTCTTCTCTGCAATGATTCTGGCTATGTCCTGTGGTATTAATTGATTCAGTGCTGTCTGAGTATATTGTTCGTTATTTGTGTTATCCAATTCCACTCGCATGGAGGTAACGGTTTCTACATACTCATCGGTCTGTTTGTGGCATTCCAAATTGTTATCTCTGATTGTCCCTGGGCTGGAACGTCCTGATCCACAACTCAGTTCTCCCTCTTCCACGTCGTAACTCAGTGGAGCTTTATAAGGTGATTCTGGTTCATATTCCATTTTGGATGCCATTTGCTAAAATATATAATTTATTTGTTAAATATTCCTTGGTGAAACAGTGTAGCGTTACAAATAATAATTTGTTACTGGTGATACCTTGTTACAGGTTTTACATGGTTTACATATAGATTTTAGAGAGATACATTGTTACTATCACACTTGTTATTGTTATACTTGTTATTAGTGTCTTGGGTTTATATTGTTATCTGATATGGTTACGATTTAGTATTGTTACGATTTCATGTTGTTACGATTTAGTATTGTTATAATCACATCCAAATTTTGTTATTGTTGACGATGTTGTTATATTTGTTGATATATTGTATGCATATGATGATTGTTACATCAGCGTCGTTCGACGGTTAGTATGATTTAATGGATGCTAAACCAGTCAAAGTATAAGTAGTGCTAGCATTTTGGTTAGTAGACAGATTTAGTAGTTTTTATACAGTTATCTATGCGTCCTCATGATTAAACAATTAGGTCGTAATGGTAATGTACCATACGGATGTTGGAAATATTGTTAGTAATGTGCATATAAAAATGCGGTTTGTGTGTTCATGTCGGAATATACATGTTGGGATGTACATGTATCAGTAAATATGCTTTAGTGAACATATCAAGATGAACCTATCGGCAGTTAATGAGTGATGAATGTTCGAAAAGATAGTTCTAAATAACCATTTGTTAGATTTTATTGTAATGTGAGTTTATTGTTATACTTCATATGTGTCCGCTGAATGAGTATCACAGTATGTTACTTCAATTGTATGCGGTTGATCGTCGTTATTTATTATATCTAAACTATGACTGCGGTTATGCACTTTATTTGCTGTTAGTTTTAACTGTTCAAAATCAATAGGGGCTGGATTTTGTATTTCCATCAATTTGACGGCAGGTATTACTTGTTTAGTATTTGATGGATTTGTAGGTTGAGGTATTTCATATGGTGTTGATTGTTTCTGTAATGTTTGCGGTTTTTCATATGGTTGTATTCCGATATTGAATTGTGTGGAGTGTTGTTGTAATTGTGGTGCACTGGGTAACGTTGATTGAGTGCCTAAACACTGGTATGCAGGTGGTGGAGTGATTAGTTGCGGTGGGAGTGGTGGGTCACTCATTTTTTTATTCTCTGATATTGTTCCTAATGGTTCTACCTTAAATGGTTCTATCCGAAACGGTTCTTGTTTGTACCTTCGTTCTGGTAATGGTGGTTTTCGTTTTTTCGGGGATATTTCCAGTGTTCTTAATTGTAGTCCTTTTTCTGTTCTTCTAATAGTTGTATTATAGTGCTTATAATTTGTGTCTACACAGACTTTTGTTGGTTCATTGTTATCATTATGATCTGTTATATGTGGTAAATCTGTAGAATGTCTACGAAGATTCTGTATGAATTTTCTTGAATTGTTATTTCCATGAAATGTATTGTTATCGTCACTATAGTGAGTTTCGTCTTCTTGAATTTGAGCTATTAGTTGAGTTGGTGTCTGTGAGAATATTCCGAATATGCCTGTTAGTAGTGTTTTTGTTATGCTTGCTTGTTTCCCAATTGCTTTGTGTATAGCAAAAGCGTTGTAGAATTTTATTATAAGGTTTGCTATAAATAGTATTAAACTTAGCTTGGCGTATATTATTGCCATTTTTTCTAATATGTACCATGGCCAACCAAATATTGTTATTACTTGGTCTTTGAGCCATTTTCCGTCAAAGATCTCGTTCTAGTTAACACTGGGTTGGTCAATTTGAAGTTATATCCATTTATATTTAAATCTCTTAACCATTTAATTGATTTTTCATAGTTTTTGTAAGTTTCTAATAGTCCCAATTGTTCTAATTCTAGGAGTTTTTGTGTGTTTGCTGATGTTGCTTCTTGTAATGGTTTTTCTCGATCTCGCATATATTCATGTAATAGATCTCGTTGTCGTTCTTGGACAAGTTGTTCTTTACTATAGATTCCGCTTTCTATTACACTTGCTTTGCTAAACATGTTATCTAATTCAATTTCGTCTGGTGATATGGTGTTTAATTTTGTTTCTACTTTTACTGGATATGGCGTTACTCTATATCTAGCTGTTCCTTCTGTGTCTATGGAGATTAGTTGGTCGAAATTACAGTGTGAGCTTGGTACTTTCTTTTCCCATAAATAGGTTTGTCTTGTTAATTATGTACATATTGTACTCTGTTTTTGTATAGGATTGGTATTTCGTCGTAACGTTCTCGAGTCTGTGGTACATATAGTGATGATGATATTTTCGCGCATTTGTACATTTTCATTACATTTACTCCTTCTTGTTTAACAAATATTGATCTGTCTCCTGTTAGTATGTATCCTAAAAGTGGTGTGTTTTTCTGTACTTGTGTTAGTGTTAATTGTCGGATGTTTCTCGTTTTTTCACAAATTTTTGAGTAAAATTCTATTGCTTGTAAGCTTATTCTAGAGTATATGTTACTCATATAGAGGTCAATTTTCATGTTTATATGAATATTTTCATTTACAAAATCGTAATAGAAATGTTTATTTTCTTCATCTTCATATCTTGTATGGCCTGAGGTTATTGACTTTGGAGGTATTTTGATAAATTGTTTTTCTTCGAATTTGTCTTTCTTTAGTGTTATTTTCCTGTGTTCATGTCGAATCCATATTCGTATAATATGTACAATTCGTCGTATTCTGTTTTATGTATTGGGCGGAGTGATCCGCATTCTCTTTAAATCAATGGATATATTTCGAATCTTGTAGATATTTTTGGATTTGTGTTAATTATTTTGATTTTTTGTGATGAATCGTGTTTTTGTACTGATGTCCATTCTGCATTTCTCTCAATCCAGTATCCTTCTTGGTATTTTACCATAAATGCGTCAAATCTGATCAGTTCAAATAATTGACAATGTTGTCGCAGTTCTTAAACAATGGTTGCTTTAGTAAATGGTGTCGGTAGACACTCTCCTTTTTGGAGATCACATGGTAGTTTTATTCTCATGAGTGGTTCGTATCTAAGTTTAGTATTAGCGATACGTCTTTGATTTCTAATGTCCAATCGAGTATATCTATTCTGTTTTGTTTTCTTGGTCCCTTCAGTCAATTTGACTGAGGATTTTGTACTGCATTCGGTACCCACATTGGGTTAGTATAGTCATATAATAATCTTCCATATGGTGGTACCATTGGTGTGATTTTATCAAATTGTTTTTTACCTTGACTACTCTCTAATTTTTTCTGTAATTGTGGATTTGCTATATAGTTGAATGAAATGTTATAGTTTGCTGGTTTGTATTTGGTATTTTTGAGAAAAATTATTCTAGCGAGTTCGTTGCGAACTTCATCTGCGTCCAGTATTTTTGTTCTTCGAGCATCTGAGTAGTAATAACTTGGTCTATTAGCTCTAATATAGTCGGTGTGTTGTGAACACCATTCAACTCGTTCTATTATTGTTCCTGTTACACCGAAAGCTTTTATTTCTACTGCTCGTGCTTTAGAGAGTAAATCTACTTCAAGTTTTGTCATTTCTAGGTCCATGGGTTTCAATTTGCATCTGCTAATTTTGTTCAACTCCTAATATTTGACGTTGCTAATTCTTCTACGTCGCAATCGTAATGTTCGATAAAAATATCTTGTAGTCCGGTTGCCGAACAATTGACGTTCTGTCCTGTTAATTCTACTAGGTCTACTTTTGTTTGTCGTTATTGTCTTTTATTGTTCAAATCAAATTTTGACAATATACTGTCTGTTAATTGTTCTCTGTAAAAACTCCAATTTTGTGTCCAATTGTCTATCGCTATTTCCCAAATTACTTCGTAGTCTGTGCTGTTTTTAACTTCTTCTAGTTCTTTTATATTGGTGTCATACGTAAAGTATTGCGGGTAGGTCTTGAATTTGGTATGATTGTTGAATATATGTTCCTTAAGTTTAGTGAATTTTTCTTTGTCTATATTCTATGATTTATTTGAATGTTCATTTTTAGTTTTTTATTTTTGTTCTGATAGTGTTTTATGTGTTCTGTCATTCTTTCTTTTATACGATCTTTAATACGTTGTTTGACACGTTTGTGTTGTCTTTTTCTAATTCAATTTTTGTTTCTATCTTCATATAGATATATAATTTTATTAAGAACAGTATTAATATTATTGCTTTTAGTTGAAGCGACATGTATACAATAAGCCTGTGCGTGGGTTATAAAATGTTGCAAATCCTAAAGTTTGCCTGGTGTATCTATCAAATTTATATATGAATTCAGTGCAAATAAATGGTTCTGGTGTTGTAGTTGTTATGATGGATGGTGTAGTTGCGTGAAATGGGTGGTTAAAAATAGTGTCGTATTTTATTGTTGTGTTAAATTTTAGTTCTAAAGTAGGTGTTGCTAAAACGTTAAGTGCTGTGTTGCGTTGTCGTGCTGTAAGATTTAATGTGTTATTTATTCTATTCCTTGACGAATTTGTAAGTGTATCTCCGAGGTTTGTTGGTCCGTATGATGGCGGAGGTGGATTCCACTTTTTATGGTCTAATGCAAAGAGATATGTGTGTTCAATAATCCTACTTCGTGTAGGTGGATTTGGATTTAATATTGGTGTTGATCTTGTTCTACCAGGGTGGCTTGATGGTAGTCTTCTTTCTGGTACAAATGAGGATGGTGACAAATCTGTATTCCTGGGTGGTTGTAACGAATCTGTCAAATCGACTCGTGGTATGCTAACAGAAGTGTCTGTTGACGAAGTTTGAGTTGTTTTTTGTGGTGTGGTTGTGCTGCTACTCGCAGACTGTGGTGAAGTTGCTGACCAAAGTGAACTATTCGGTGAATGTAGTGGTTGTACTCTGAAGTGTTCTTGGACAAAATTGAAATCTGGTCTTTGTTGAAATGCTGGGGGTAGGAAGGGGTTTGCTCTTAGTTCTGATGATGTTGGTGTTCGGATATCACTTGGCGAACTGATACTAAAACTGTTCAATGTAGGTGTTCCAGTTCTACTTCGTAGTTCTGATCTTCCTGTTTCTATTGGTCTGATTAC
Source organism: Convolutriloba macropyga (assembly GCF_964194025.1). Lineage (NCBI taxonomy): Eukaryota > Metazoa > Xenacoelomorpha > Acoela > Convolutidae > Convolutriloba > Convolutriloba macropyga. Next base: position 38,001,007 of record NC_134481.1, on the reverse strand, counting down.
GTTAGAATCAATATCTGTTGAACCGTATGAAACTAGAGTTGATTCCTGTGTGGGAAAAGATAGTGACGATCTACGTCGTGCTCTTAACAGTTCTCTTCTTTCAGGGCGGTCTCGCCGTACGGTGTACGGATTTTCGTTTCCTGGGTTTAGATTATCAATTTCTGGCGATGTTGGTATGTTTGTTAAATCTGTAACTTCGTTTTGATGGGGTATCTCTTTATTGTTATTGTTACTATTATTATTACTTGTCGACGCAATGTTTGCGAAGTATAATTATGCTCCGGAACCAGGTCCGTGTGGTGAAAGTTGTATATATGGTGGTGCTAATATTATTAGTGGTATAAGTTCTGGTTGTGGTTGTTGTGTTTGTGCTCCCAGATTAGATATCCAAATTTCGTTATTTTCTATTCTAAGGTTCAGTTGGTATATTATAACGTTTCCGTATAATGGTGAATTTTCAGGAAATCCTATTTGTAGGTAGAATTTTTGGGAGTGTAGTGTATAGTATATCGGTTCTTCTATATCTCGAATTGGATCAATTTTTATGTGTATTTCATATGGTGTTTTATGGGTTCATAAAATATTCTATTAAACCAAAACACATTCGAATGAAGAAGTAAGTAATGAGTGCTATTTTTATGAATTTAAAAATTTCAAGTTTGATAATATCGGTATTGGTTTTGCATATATGGTATATATCTGTATGGATTTCGTTCATTTAGGTTTTTTGTCCTGGTGGACTAGCATATGTAACTCTACGATTTCTAATAACTTCGGTTATTGTTAATACTGCCAGGTACGTTGAGATGACAACTATACAAGAGATTAAAAATATAGTTAAAAAAAATTATTTTTGATAGTATCAAATACGTTGCTATTAACACGCCGGAGATATCAATTTTTCAAACTGTATTTACTGTATGTTCTCTTATGTTTGACTTTGTTTTATTATGTTGTGAATGTGTATAGGGTGTGCTGGTTTATGATTGTAATCCGGTTTGTGATTGTTTAAGAGGTGCTTGTGATGATATCTTTGGTTAATGTAGCACTTATTTTTATGATTAAATGATTTATATTATGTATCCGGAAATTGGATGTAATGCTCCACTGCAAAGTGACAGTTATTTACTGATGTAACTGACACTTAATGGTGCCGCACTAGCAAATCCTTTTGTTTTTAGATTTAATGATATTCAACTATAACGATCATTGGTATCATTTATGGTTCTATTCTTTCAATTTATCGTCTAATAATTCTATGGCTTCTTTTTTGCAAACTACTAGAAAAACTGTGTTTAATTTGTTTATATCAACACATCTGTCTGTGTTTATTTGTTGTTTTAGTGTTTCAAATTCGGTAAGTGTTTCAGTGCAAGGTTCTGTGTCTTTTAATAATTCAAAGTGTTGTTCACCCCTAAAAATTTTACTTCTTGTCCAGTTTCTGTTTTTCCTTCTATTATGAATAAATAATTTTTGGTGATATTTTACAATTAGTTATTCTAATACTGTCGTTATCAAAATGGATATGACATCCGAAAGGATAGTTGTGTTCAATAAAATTGTCTCGTTGAACTATTAACTTTATGAAAAGTTGGTTTTTGTTTAATGATTACATAAATTCTAAAACTGACAGCATAGGTGGGGGTTCATTACAATGTTTACTATAATGATGAAGTATTATTGGTTACCTGGTGTTGGTGAAACTTTTTGTGCAGGATGTTTGGTGATAAATTATTCAAAAGCGTTATGTCTGCAAATTTTAAACAAAAATAGGAAAATGTTATCAGTTTTGTCAAACTCTCTTTCAATTTAGAATGAAAATATTTTTGGATTACGAGATCGAAAATATTGTGTTTATTCGGAATTTGGGATTATCAAATGAAATAGGGATAATTTTCAAAATGAGAATTGACAAAGAATGGTGATGAGAATGAGAATGTATGAGATGAGGATGAGAATGATATTTTTTAAGACAATTATCCAAATGTAAGAAAGTTAGAGAGAATGTTTGTTTTAGAATTGAAATGTTGAAAATTTACTGACTAAATATTGCAAGTTATGTGTTAGATTTTTCAGCTTAGCTGAAATTTTCAAAATTTTCAAATTTTGCTGAGTTAGTGATCTGTGCGAGACAAAATCGGAGTTGTGATTTTTCCTCTAGTTTTTGTCCCTCTCTACAATTCTCCTGACATTTACATATCTTCCGTTTTTCTTGTTTGTTCCTTGAAGTTGCCAATTTCACTAATTTCTGGATCTAATTAGATTTTTCGGGTCTCGTAGTTTTTGAATTTGAAGATTCTTCTGAAGTTTCTTCAGTTTTGTTGTTATGATTGTTTTTCTCCTATAATTGGTATGTTTGATGGTATGATGACATATTTTTGTCATGGTATGGTTATGGTAGTAATTAGTCTAATGTTGGTGCCTGTTTACTTGTTAACATTTAGTTTCAAGTATTGTTTTAATCAATAGTTTGACTGATGGCACCAACTCTTGTTGTTACCAATCTCTTGGTGTGAAAGTTAATGAGTTACCAAGTTATTTGATGCAAAGGTTAATTGGTTGCTTGGTATTGACGTCAGTGTCAAATTAGTTGTTTGCAATCGAAGTGGTAACTACAACTGCTAATTGACCTTTGTTAGATCTATCATGGTAATCACCATCTCGGTTATGGCGTTGCATATGTTAATTGGTTTGACATTATAGTTGTTACTAACTGCGTTCTGCAGGGAAATGTCAAGTCCCTTTAATTTGTTCTAACATCTCTTCATCTACTGAAGGTATAAAGAGAATGTCAATTTGTCTTTTTCCGCTTAATGTCAGTTCCTTTTTCCTTTGGTAATGGGGTTCTTGTTACTTTTGATCATTGTTGTGTTTTTGTTAATGGGGGTACTAATGATGTTTATGTTTGCTAATGAGGATGATGACGTTGGTTTATAACGTCCGTCTTTTGTTATAACGTGCGTTTTTGACTTCTGCACTTATTGCGTATACATATTATGACGTACACAGTTAGTTCGTTTAGGAGTGTTCATATGGCCGAATGTGTTCATATAGCCGAAGGTTGTTCAGTTAAAAGTATCGGTCTAACACGCTTTTGAATATTGGTCTAACACGATGGTTGAAAATATACGGTTGAAAATATTTGGTTGAAAATATGGTTTAATATGTTTTTATCAAAATATTAAATTTTGAGGTCCTTTGTGACTTGGGTCAGTCCTTTGTGACTTGGATCAGTCACTTACATGTGAACTGACGTCATTTACATACAGTTTTACTGTTATGTGTTCTGATTGATTACTATTTATGGTCAGTAAAAGAATATCCAATATTCATGTGTAAAGTTGATCTGATGTAGTGTGTTTTTATTTCTTGTTTTTTAGATAGCGGAGCTATGTATAGCATTGAATGTGCTAACGTACAGCAAATGTGGTAACGTTGGATCTGTCAAAGTGGAATGTGTTTTTTGTCTGTATTCTGTCTTTTATTCTGACAAGTTGTTATACAAGGCGTTATCTATATGTGTTATTGAGACCGTTATGAAAAGTATTATTCATTTAGTACCTTTTTCTTTTCGTACGGTTTACTTTCGTACGTGTTTCTTTTCTCCAGAAGAGAATGTACAAGAGAAGATGGTAACGTCCAGAAGCTGTACTTCCTTGTTCAAAATACTTCCTTGTTCGCTAAGTTTTTCAGTTATAAAAGAAGTTATTCCATTTTTACTCGAGAACGGGAGTTATTCCATTCGCACTCGAGAAAGGAAGTTATTCTATTGTGTGACCGTTTATGATTCATACATTGTATATATTACAGTTATTTACTTTTAGCTTCCGTTTTGTTACTTGTTTCTTGTTTTGTCTACTAACTACTGGTTAGAGTACCTTATCAGGATGTAAATATTAAGTATTCAGCAGGATGTTACTCTGTTAATTTGTTCAGCGGGATGTTACCCTTGTCATTCTGTTATTTTGTTTCCTGTATACATTCCGTAGTGTTCAATATAACGTTGACATCTACAGAATATCTATTCCATTCCGTGAATCCTCGAACGTTTTTATAGAGGATATTGTTATTTGAAAATTTGTTTTTTGATTATTTGTTTATTGTTTGTAATTTTAACAATCCCATGATGTCTATTCCAGTTTCAAGCCGGTGAATATCAATTCATCAATTGTTATTTAATTATTTTGTTTATTTGATTTTATTGTTTATACGAGACCTTTTTTCCATTCATTAGTTGTGGTTCCAAGGGCTACTATCAAAACCTATTAGTATTATTGTACTTTGTTATTTGTTTTACTTGTTACAGAGATTATTCGTTTATATGTTTTCTGTGACAAATTGGATGTTAGAAGAAAGAAGGTCAGATAAAATATAGTCATGTAAAGGATGGTGATGGAAGATGGTGATGGAAGTTGGTGATGATGATGGTAATAGATGAATGTATCGTTCAATTGTTGAGGGAAATTCAGTTGTAGGAGGAAAATTCATTTGTGTTTAACTCTCTTTTTATAGTTTATTTATCAGTGTTTTGAATGGTTTTGTTGTTTTATTTCACCCTTGATAAAAAGTGTTAATATGGTTTAGGTATTTAATATTTTGCTGTATATTATTCATTCAGGTTATTCATGAAGGAATAAGTGAATCCGTTACCTTTATTTATTGAAGTTACCTTGTTAATATGAAGAGTTGGTTAATGTTCAGGTTTTAAGGTCATTCTTGAGAGGTTCGTGGTTAGGTGTATTGTTAACACTTTTTATTATATGTCTATCCGTGTTTATATTTAATTGTTTTAAAATTATTATCTGTTTTAATCAATATATTTGTTTTTGCATCTTGTTTTAAAGATTAGGTGATATGCACAGAATGGTTCGGGTTAGGGAGTGCTCTGTGCTTTTTCACTGAAATTATAAAGGGGTATAATTTTGAATGTAGTAGAATACTGAATGTTCTAAAGTAGTAGAATACTGAATAAACTAAAGCAGTAGAATATTGAATGAACATCATAATAGTAAAATACTGTACAGAGTAATTGTACAGAGGAAAAATATTGTTTTCTGAATTTGTGCAGAGGTATAATAGATAACAGTTACTCATGGAGTGTTTTAGGGATTGTTTTAAAATTTTAATTGGTATTATTATTATTAATATTATTATTATTTTTATTATAGTATTATCTTTTTTGCGAAGATTGTATTGATGAGTATTCTCTTTCTCTGGCTGTTTTATGTCTGATTTTCTTTTAGTCGTTACATTTGGTTGTTTTTGGTTGTGTTGGCACTTCATTTGTAAAGAGATAGTTTTGTAGTTCTAATTCTATATGTTATTCTTTAGGATAGTATGGTACAATGTGTTTTCTATGTATTGTTATTTGTTCTTTATTGTTATCCTTTAATATGTATGTTGTTTCTGTAGGTTTATCTATTATTAGATTTGGTCCTGTTTTCAGTGGTAATAGTTTCTTGGAAACTCAATCAACTTGTTGTTGATTTCTTACTAATACAAAAGTATTTCTCTCAAGTGGTTTTGCTGTTCGGAATCTGAGATTCTTTTCATCTGTTAACTTTTTTCTTTTTTGTAGAATTATTGTGATTGTCTTATATGTGTCGTTGTAATGCTTGTCTTTATCAAGGAACAATTTGACGAACGTTCCCTTTTTGTAGTTTTGCAATCTTTGGGTGATTAAATTGTTTTTCTAGGTGAGTGTGTGTTGGTTGTGTGTTTTATGCACTTGTTTCAGTTGGGTTGCAGTTTCCCATTTCATCTGTTGTTGTTCCAACTTTTATCTTTGTTGGCTTTCGTGGTTTTTGGTTCAAAACGACTTTGTATGGTGACATGCCTAGTCGTGTTTGGTATTGTTTATTGTATGCTTAGAGGAAGAATTTTGCTTTCCTTGACCAATTATTATACGTTTCATTTAGTAGTGTTTTAATGAATTGTCCAGTTATTCTGTTTGTTCCCTCTACTAAACCGTTTGTCTAAGGTGCATAGGTCGTATTTGGTTTAAATTTGATTTCAAAATAGTTACATAAATTTGTTAACTCTGTGTTAATATATTCTGATCCGTTGTCCGACCTGTTTTCTTCGGGTAGTCCGAATTTCATGAACCAATGCTCAAACAATGCTGTAAATGCGTAATGTGCATTATTTTTGGTGCACACATTATCGTTACGTAATGTGAGAATGCGTCAAATATTACGAATTTGTAGTTATTTCCCTCAGATGTTGGGTTTATATGTCCTTTTGTATCAATCATTATCATTTCGTTGAAGTATTTTTTTGTTGTTGCTAGTTGTTCTTGCTTACTTTTTGTCTTCGTATTCGCAAACACCTTGTTTGTTTGGCACTGTATGCAATCGGCTATCAATATTTTTATCCAAGTGTTAAGGTTTGGAAAATAGTATTCATCCATTATATTGCGTTTTGTTTTTTCAAAGCCTGTTTGACCAACTAGGTCAATGCAATGATTTTCGTAAAAGGTACAAAGTATTAGTGTTAATGGTAAACAGATTCTTTGTATTGACTTCTGCGTATGTTTATGACGATTTTGATTATTCCGGATTCTTCATCAGTTACGATTGATTTGAATTTTCTAAAATAGGCAAATAATCCTTTGTTTCCACGAAAGTCCATTGTTACTGAGTGTGGTTTATTGTTATGTTTTTTCAACATCTTTACTTTGTGAATTACAGGATATAATATTTGAGTTTCTTTAATTAATTCTTCTGTTATCTTTGTTTTCTCGTCGTAGAAAATGTCTGATATTTTTGCAATTTCGTAATCCGGTTTCTCTTGTGTTTTTATGTTATTTATCAATCATAGATAGTCATCATCGTGATGTGTTGTATATGGTCCTTTTTGATTTTTTTTGATAATGAGATCATCTTTTTCTACTATTGGGGATTGCTAATTTTTTATTTTTGGTTTATATTTTGGTATCAGATTGGTTTTAGTTTCTCTGTTGTACTTTCATATGAGATTGAATTGTATTCATCTTTATCGATGTTTTTTTCAAAGTAGTTGTTGTGTATGTTAGCCAATACTGGGTAGTGTGTTTTTTCTGTATTTTCGTCAGTCGTTTTATTACATATACTGTATTTGCATTCCAGGTTATTTGCAAATGGTGTTTTTGCGAGAAAGAATTTTATGTTTTCTGGGATTTCTATTGTTATATCGCGTGTTTTAGTAAAATGTTCTTCATCAATTGTTCTGCTTAAAAGATCAGGGAGGGCTAGGTTCTTTCCCTCAGTCCAAATAATGTGTAAATTAGGAAATTTCATCAATATTAATTGAAATCTGTAAATTCTGTGATTTGGTTTGTTCTTCTGAGTAAAGAGATAAATGATCGGTTTGTGATCTGTGAATAGTACAAATGGATGATTTGAGCCTGTTAGTAAAAATTCATTTTCTGTTAGAGCGACAGTTATCGCTGAACATTCTCGAATTAGTGTGGAAAGTCGCATTTCCATAGGTGTAAATAATATTGAATTTGCTTACACTAATCTCATTTTCGTCTCAGTTGGATGTTGCTGTAATAATGCTGCTCCGAAGCCGGTGTATGATGCGTCTGTTATTATATAGAATGGTTTTGTAGTATCAGGCATTGTTTACTCTAATTTGTGTGTTCTTGTTCTTTTCAATTTGTTCAAAAATTGATTGATGTTCTTTCGTCCATTTGAAATCACTTTCTTTGTGCAGGAGATTATATTATGGTTGTAGAATTGGTTGCTTGCCATACACATATTTCGCAAGGAAATTTATTGTTCCAAGGTATCTTTGGAGTGCTTTCAAGCTTGTTGGTGGTTCCAGTTTTTGGAAACCATCAATTCTTGAAGTGAGTGGTTTTACTTTTTTGTCTTCAATTATATGTGCCAGAAATTTGACTTTTTTCAACATGAAATATGTTTATTGCCAATTGTGAAGTGGGTGTATCTCATTGATTGTACGTCTAATGGTATCTGGTTGTACGCGCTGTTGAGATCAGCTGTTGTAAATATTGTTCCATTAATTCGTGTTAAAGCTACGTCAACAGGTTCAATGGGCCAGTTGCATTTGGATTCATCTATCATGGTATTCAGGTAGCTAGCGTCTAATACTATTTTTAAGGATTCTCCTTTTCGCAGTATTATTACTGGATTTGTGAATGTATTTCCCGTGGATATTTGTTCCTTATTAACAGGTGTAATTATGTCATATTTCTTTATTACGTCTAGTAGTTTTTGTATTCTTTCTCTGAGGTGTATTGGTACTTTACTGATTCTTTGTTTTTTGAGAATTGCATCTTTTTTCATAGGGAGATTCAATTTTCCTTTTGTTTTTCCGACGTCGAATTTTGTTGTTGCGTAAACTTGTTTGTAATTTAATATGGTTGTTACTTTTTTTTCAAATTCTTCTTTTGTTAAGTATAAATGTTGGAACTCGAACATTTGGATAGTTTCTTTTTCTGTTTCTGTATATTTGCTAATATTGAATTTACATTTGAAATTAGGTTTTCTTTCAAACGTTGCGACTTATTCAATTGTTTCATTTTCTTGTATATTCAATATTTCATTGATTTTATTTTCTTTTTCATATGTTAGATGATAGAATGCTGATATATATTTATCGAGTTTGTTTGGTAAATTTCTTCGGTGTGTTGTCTGAATGTGATAATTGGTACATAAAACCAATTAAACCTTCATTTATTGTTATTTTATGTGAATTTTTTTTAAATAAGAATATGTCTATGAAGTGCTCTTTTTCTAATGACAGATCTTTTATATCTGTGAACAATAAATGTTGGTATTTATTTACTGGTTCAAAATAGTGGATTGATCCGTAAATTGTTTTTCCACTTGATTTTTCCATTCGTTTGAATATAGGTATTGGAAAGGGCATACATTTGTGTTGGTCCCGTTCAAAATATATTGGTTCTATGATAAAAATTGGGTATAATCGAGAATAATAAGGATACATTTTCGTACTATTCATGAAGACAGTAATATCTTTATCAATATTGTGTTGGTGTTTATTGTTAGCTTGTTCGTGTTTATATATATGGTTTCTATATATTCTTTGAAGAATGGGTTCCGAGAATATTATGATTGCATTGTGTTACATAGAAATGTATGTTAAAGTTTTGTTGGGGTTTATTTCTGCCGTTTGATGTTCTTTCGGGTGTTAAATTTAGTGTTATTGCTCCGAATGTTTCCATAGTTTTATTATTTTCTGCTGTAAGTGTTTTGTTAGCTCTTTCGAGGTGTATTTCAGGATTGTTATATTTTATTTCATTCAATGTGTCTTCGTTTAAGAGGTTTAGTGTTCCCCCTGAATCTAAGAGGAAATGAATTTCCAATATTGGCTTTTGTTTTGTAAAGTTTTGCTCTAATTTGTTTCACTGGTACATCGGTAGTATCCAAGTTGGGTTACTTTCTAGTGTATTTATTATAGTATTACATGCATCCTCGTGTGCATTGTAGAATTTGTCTAACATTTCTTGATCTTCATTAGATGATTCTGATGTGTAATCGTATTCAACAAATTCCAGGTGGGTCATCGTTTTGCGTTTGTGCCTGTATGCTATTTATTCTATTTTTATTGTTATTGTTGTAGTTATTCCCATCTGCTCTCTTTTGAATGGTATCTGTTATTTCTCTGTGCGGTGAACTTCTTCTATTATCTCTGTTACTATTGTTCGAATAATGTCTATTGTTACTGTTTGGTCGTCGTCCGTATCTTTCATTTCTGTTTGAGTCTTTGCTATATTGTCTTTGTCTGTTATAATTATTGTTACTATAATTATTTTTATTTCTGTTTTATGGTGAATTTTGTTTTGAATGACTACGGTTTCGGTATCTGGAGTTTGATCTACTATTGTTGTATCTATTATAGTTGATTGTTATTGTTTTTGTTTCTATTGTAGCCGTTATTTCTACTTCTATTGTAATTGTTTCTATTATAACTTACGGTTCTATCATTGTAAATTTTATTAGAGTTTCGATATCTTTGGTAATTTCTGTTGTCTCTATTATTTGAAGTATTGTTGTACCCATTTCTTGATTGTGATCTATATGGTGTTCTGCTCCGTGAATTGTTATATACGGGTGATGTTGATGGTAATTGTTGTTCATTGACATTGTTTGAGTCAATTTTTCTGTTTGGTAGGTTCTGGTTATTTCTCATGTGACCATAGAATGATTTTTTTCTTGGTTGTGCTATGCTCTCTCGTCGTGGTCTTGTAAAGCATCTACCTTTTGTGTGACCATGTGAACTGCAATAGCTGCAAAAGAGTGCAGACTTTGGTCTTCCTTTAAAGTCTTTTCTGTCATATGTGTTATTAATTCCGTTGAGAACGTTACAGATTGTTCCTTCGAATTGTTCTAAATCATTTTGGTTAAGGTCCTTGATATTATTACAAGCAACATTCATCTGTTTTAGATCTTCATTGATGTTTTTTGTAATTTGATTGACTTCATATAATCTTTTGTGATTATTTGTTATTGTTCTCGTTAAGTACATTTGGTCTATCTTGTCAACTAATGTCTTGAATGGCATTTCTGGTTCTCTTGGCGTTTGTATATGGTTTGCAAGTTTTTTCAAAGCTGCTGTTTTTAATTCGTTATCTAAATATCAAATGAAAGTTTGATTCATTACGCTATTTCTATATTTTTCTGTATATAGTGAATATGCTGTTTTGCGAGTGTTTCTCTTTTCAATGCTAATGATCGTAAAGATTCATTCGTGTGTTTTTGTAATTGTTGTAATACTATTTTTGCTTGATGTTTTGATTTTTCTGAGTCGAACATGTCTGAAAATTCTATACAAAGTGTTTCCCAATCTAATTTGGCTTCAATTGGTAGGGTAAAATACCACTATTGAGCAGGTCATTGTAATTTGTGTAAAAATAAAGCTGTTCTTTTTACTTTCCATTAATGATGTCCTGGTTTGTTTACTGGTTCTATGCCACTACTAAATATCATTGCTGTCAAAATACTGTTTAGATATTCCTCAGCAGTATACGCTGGGTCTGTACCATCAAATGGTCTTATTGTTGTTGGTACTGAACCACTACTTATATTTTGTTCTATTTGTGGTTCTTGATTTATGCTCATTGATGTTAATTGCTTATAGAATGGTAAGGGAGGTTCTGGTAGTGTTGTTTCTCTTTCTCCAGTTGTTATTGAAGTTCTTCTTCTTGTTTGATTTTCTGGTTGTCTATTATTCTGTATATTATTGTTTTAAGAATTTCTGGTTTCCGTTCTTAAATTGTTTTGTCTATTAATGTCATATAGAGTTCTTTTGAGTCTGTTGAACATTATTTCAAGTGCTTCTTCTTATTTTCGTTCGATGTTTTCATTTATTTGTCTAAATATAATTTCTAGATTATCTATTAATTTGTTTCTTTGATTTGTTACTTTTTCTGTTATTTTGTCTTGTAGTTCTGTATAGTTATGGGTTTGGTGTTCCCAATGCATGTCTCGATATTCACAATTTTCATTTAGTGAACTAATGTATGTGTTATTTCCATTATAGTGATTTTGTGCTGGGTTTTGGTCTTTCTTTATTAACCTTTGGTTTACTGATGGTGGTAGCCAGTCTCCGAGTTTAAGTTCTTTCTCTTCACTATCCACAATGTATATTTCATCTGTATGTGCGTTATTTTGATATCCAAATAGATTTGATGTTAATGGTTTGTCTGGTTTTATTGTTGATTTTTGTTTTGATTGTAAACTTGTTTTCACCTGAACATCTTTTGGTGTTGACGTTGATGTTAAGTTTTTTGGTAGATTGAATGATGATGATCCAGCTTGTCCTTGATCAATAATTTTCACATTACTATCTAATCCTTCTATATAATTTAAACTGTCTGAAATTATTTTTAGTATGCTATCAAAATAAGTAATATTCAGGATTCCAGAGACTTTGTAACTCTTCGTTGAGGTTTTCTATTTCATTTTAAAAAATTTCCCCAAATTCTATTCTTTTGTCGTTAACATGCTCAATATTGTCTAAAAAGAATAGGAATGTGAATTCCGATATTATTGTGATAAAATCTTTTATTGCTGTTTTTAACTCTGATTTTAGTTCAATGATGTCGTTTATGTCGTTTCGTGATTTATCATTTACTGATGTTATTTGTTTCGAGTTTCCGATCAAGTTATCTTCTGTATTTTGTAATAGTTCGAATGTTGTAGTTGGAATAGCTGTTATTTTTGTTCCATCTTGAGAGTCTTCATGTCTCTTCAAGAATGTTCTGAACATATCTGCTAATTTAGTTTCATTCAGGAAGTTATAGAATGATTTTCTATTACCCTTTCATCTGTTAAGGTAAATGTATATTGTTTGTTATGTTTATCTCTATCTAGCAATATTACTGGTAAGTAATGTGCCACATGACTTCTATGAATGTTAATTTTTTGTATATGTTTTGTTTCTTTGAAGAGGTTGTTCTTCAAACTTTTTATTATTCTGTAAATAATTTCGCGGTTTTCATGCGGGCAATCGCTAGCAAATGTAAATGGTGTTAAGAAATGATTGGTAGCCATTTGTGGTTGCTGGCTGGTAGCCATTATTTTATTGTTACTTATAGGTTAAATGGTCTGTTTATCAATAATAATTCCGTCATGGAAAGTGAAACTAGCTGTGATTTGATTTAATTCAGTTCGGAACGCGATTAACTGGTCGCAACAGATAAGACGTGTCTCGAGTAGGGTTGTCTTGCGAGTTCACTCCACTGAGGTCTTATGGTGTCTCAAGATTATTGTATAATCTTAAGGCATACCTGATTAACTAAATTTCTATATCTCTAGTCTGTTATTCTTCTATCTGAGCTTCAGTAGACAGTGCACGGGCCCCAATGCTAAAGTCTAACGTAAATCTCAATACAAAACAAGAGCGGAGTAGAGCGAGAGAGAGAGAAATATACTTTATTATTAAGTCAGGTCTGACTGTTATCGGAACCAACTTTTATGATCATTTATGCTCATCGATGTTAATTGTTTATAGAATGGTAAGGGGGTTCTCTGACTGTTGTTTCTCTTTCTTCTGTTGTAATTGAAGTTGTTCTACGTGTTTGAGTTTCTGGCTGTCTATTATGTGGTATACTATTGGTCTCTGAATTTCTGATTTCTGTTCTTAAATTATTTTGTCTGTTAATGGCGTCTAGTGATCTACTGAGTCTGTTAAACATTGTTTTAAGTGCTTATTCTTGTTTTCGTTCGATGTTAAACATTGTTCCAAATTATTCTTCTTGTTTGCGTTCGATGTTTTCATTTATTTGTCTTAATTTGTCTTCTAAATTATCAAGTAGTTTGTTTGTATGATTTGTAACTTTTTCTGTTATTTCGTCCTTTAATTCTCTATAGTTATGGGTTTGGTGTTCGCAGTACATATCTTGATGTTCATGGTTATCATTCAACGAACCAATGTAAGTGTTTCTTCTATGATAGTGATTTTGTGTTTGAATTTGGTCTTTTTTTCTTATTCTTTGGTTTACCGAGGACTGTAGCCAGTTTCCTAGTTTAAGTTTTTGTCTTCAGTATCAAAAATGTGTTTTTCATCCTCAGGGTTATTTTGATATCCAAATAAATTTGATGTCAAAGGTTTGTCTGGTTTTATTGTTGATTTTTGTTTCAATTGTAAACTTGTATTTACCTGAACTTCTTTTGGTGTTTATGTTGATGTTAAGCTTTTTGATAGATTGAATGATGTTGATCCAGCTTGTCTTTGGTCCATAATCATTACATTACTATCTAATCCTTCTATGTAATTCAAACCGTCTGAGCTTATTTTTAATATGTTCTCAAAATGTGGTGAATAGTATGCAGGGTTCCAGAGGATTTTCAATTCATCATTTTGATTATCTATTTCTTCTTCAAATGCTTCTCCAAATTCAATTATCTTGTCATTAATGTGTTCAATATTGTCTAACCAGAATAGGAATGTGAATTCTGATATAATTCTAATTATATCTAATGTTGCTGTTTTCAATTCCGATTTTAGTTCCATAATTTTTGTTAACCAATTATTGTAATTTGTTATATCATTTCGTAATTTGTCATTTACTGACATTATTTGTTTCGGTTTTCCTGTCAAGAAATCTGCTGTATTTCGTAATAGTTCGTACGTTGTAGTTGGTATAGCTGTTGTTTTTGTTCTATCTTGAGAGTCTTCATGTCTCTTCAAGAATGTTCTGAACATATCAGATAATGTTGTTTCATTCTGGAAATTATAGAATGATCTTCTATTTCCTTTTTCATCTGTCAAGATAAATGTGTAATATTTGTTATGTTGATCTCTATCTAGTAATACTACTGGAATGTAATGTGCTAGATGACTTCTATGAATGTTAATTTTTTGCATATGTTTTGTTTCTTTGAAGAGGTTGTTCTTCAAATTTATTATTATTCTGTAAATAATTTCGCGGTTTTCATGCAGGCAATCGCTAGCAATTGTAAATGGTGTTAAGAAATGATTGGTAGCCATTTGTGGTTGCTGGCTGGTAGCCATTATTTTATTGTTACTTATAGGTTAAATGGTCTGTTTATCAATAATAATTCCGTCATGGAAAGTGAAACTAGCTGTGATTTCATTTAATTCAGTTCGGAATGCGATCAACTGGTCGCACCAGATAAGACGTGTCTCGAGTAGGGCTGCCTTGCGAGTTTACTCCACTGAGGTCTTATGGTGTCTCAAGACTATTATAAAATTTTAAGGCTTACCTGATTAACTAAAGTTCTATATCTCTAGTCTGTTACTCTTCTCTCTGAGCTTCAGTAGACAGTGCACTGGCCCAAATGCTAAAGTCTAACGTATATCTCAATACTAAACAAGAGCGGAGTAGAGAGAGAGAGAAAGAGAGAGAAATATACTTTATTATTATATCAAGTATGACTCTGATTGGTACCAACTAAAAGGTAAAGGGAAAACAGGTAAACATTTAAAGAAAGGTATTTCTTCTTTTTCAGCCAATCAGGATTGAGTATTTCAGTCTTTATTTATTTCAATAATAAAGTCTTCTTTTCTTTGTTGGATGTCAATCAACATTTACTCTAGCAGAACAAAAAAGGTTTTATTGTTGCCATGTTTCGTTTGTAGTTAAGTGAAAGCGTCGTAAAGTTTGTTATAGCAAAAGAAGAAGCAGACAAATGGCTTGGAGAGAAAATAATCCCATAAGACACTAAAAGAGAAAAATTGGAGCTGCAACCGCAATCACAATAACCAAACATCAAAAAAACAAAATGAATTTGAGTGACTTGCTTTAACTGAACTTGAAGTTGAGTCAGAGCATCTTTAAAACTTTTTATAGCAAACAAAGAAGCAGACTAATGGCCTTGAGAGAAACACATCCCATAATATGGCCAGCAATACTGACAACAAAACCCGTAAGACAGTTGCTTTGAGCGCAAGTTTAGAACTCCAGATGAGGGAAAATTAGCCAGCTGAATTTCTCAAAGCTTTGTCGACACAATTCACCGAAGTAGCAAACAACCTTAAACAGAGCAAAAAAAATCAGCGTCAGCATTAAGGGCATATAAAATTTATAAACAATTGACGAATTAGACGACGATAGATAGCAGCAAAGGCAACTTTTGAAGCCAAAGTATTTGGAATTTTTCTATGCTGAGACCTAGTGTATTTTGAGCAAACTGTGGAAGATGCTGAGTTGGCTAGTTGATCAAGTACAACAGATTTAAAACATCAAGAAATGTCAAGGCGGAGTTGCTAGTTTTTTCGATCTCTTTACTGTTTTATTTTGATTGAAAATTGGGCTTCGACCGGAATCACAAGAAAAAAACATAATAAAAACGATTTGAAGTTGAGTGACTATCTTTCACTGAACGTGAAGTGGATTCAGAGCATCTTTAAAACCTTTTATAGCAAATAAAGAAACAGACTGATGGCTTTGAGAGAGAGACACTGTCAAGGGACAAATTGGAATTAAGACCGCAACCACAAGAGCAAAACATCAAAAAAAACAATTCGGTGGTGAATGATTTGCTTTCACTCAGTTTGAAGTTGGGTCAGGGCATCTTTAATACCTTTTATAGCAAATAAGAAAGCAGACAAATGGCTTTGAGAGAGACAAATCCCATAAGACGGTCATGGGAAAAATTGGAATTAAGACCTCAACCACAAGAGCAAAACATCAAAAAAATATATTCGAAGGTGAATTATTTGCTTTCACTCAATTTGGAATCTGGAAAACAATTGGTTGGGCGCAAGTTTAGAACTCAAGATAATGGAAAATTAGCAGGCTGATTTTCTCAAAGCTTTCTCGAGACAATTCACCGAACTAGTAAACAACCTGAAACAGAGCAAAACAAAATCAGCGTCAGCTGTAAGGGCATATGAAATTTTTAAACAAATGATGAATTAGATGAAGGTAGATAGAAGCAAAGGCAACTTTTGAAGCCAAAGTATTTTGAAAGTTTCTATTTTGAGACCTAGTGTATTTTGGGCAAACGGAAGAAGGTGCTGAATTGGCTGAATAGTTGATTAAGTACCACAGATTGAAAACATCAAGCAAAGTAGAAGTTGCTAGTTTTTCCGAGCTCTTTACTGTTTTATTTCGGAAACAATACTATAATTACGCATAACGAAGCGTCTGTCATCAAATAGTAGTCCAAAAAGGAAAAACAGATGAGCCCCACAAACAAACAGTGTTTAGCAATCTGGTACAACTAGTGAAGAAAATGCGCTGAAAAGATTCGAATGGTGAAGCTAGGGTTTTGAATTTGAGGATTGAAGACTTTAAGAGATGAAAAAGATTTGCTGTCAAGAGCTGATCAAACAGAAACAAACCACTGATTTTGGAAATCAGACAACGTTACTGAAAACCATGACAAATGGCAAAACAAACCATGTCAAGTTATTATTTCGAAACAAAAAAAGCATTGAAATCAAAAGAAAGACTTGTTGTTGAGGTTTCTTTGCATAAATCAGTTAACAGCAGGACAGAAAAGGTTTGATTGTTGCCATGTTTCCTTTATAGTTAAGTGAAAATATCTTATATTTTCTTTTAGCAAAAAGAGAAGCAGACCAATGGCTTCGAGAGAGAAAAATCCCATAAGACATTGAAAGAGAAAAATGGGAGCTACGACCGCAACCACAAGATCAAAACATCAAAAAAAAACACTTCGAAGGTGAATGATTTGTTTTCACTCAATTTGAATTTGAGTCAGGGCATCTTTAGAACTTTTTATAGCAAATAAAGAAGCGGACCACTGGCTTTGAGTGAGACAAATCCCATAAGATGACCAGCAAAAATGACATCAGAATCTGGAATACAATTGGTTGGGCGCAAGTTTATAACTCAAGATGATGGAAAATTAGCAGGCTGATTTTCTTAAAGCTTTCCAAAGACAGTCTCAATATTTGCACTGCCACTACGGAAAACCACAACAGCAGGAACAGCCAGAATCTTCGATTCTGTTTGATGCATCAATTCAACACGGCTACGATGGCCAGCTAAATTCACAACAGAATCTGGAAGACAGTTGGGTTGAGCGCAAGTTTAGAACGCAAGATGATGAAAAGTTGGCAAGCTGAAATTCTCAAAGCATTCTGAAGACAGTTCGCCGAAGTAGCAAACAACCTGACACAGAGAAAAGGAGTATCAGCGTCAGCAGTAAAAGCATTTACTTTTTATAAACAGATGACGATTTAGATGAAGATAGCATGAAGGCAACTCTTGAAACCAAAGTACTTGGAAATTTTCCACGCTGAGAGTTAGTGTACGCTGAGAATTTTGGGCAAACGAAGGGAGGTGCTGAAATGGCGAGATGATCAAGTACCACAGTTTGAACATATGAAGCAATGCCAAAGCGAAAATGCTAATGTTCCCGAAACATTCACTGTTTTATTTCGGAAAAATATTATGATTACTCATAAAGAAGACTCTGTCATCGAAAATGAGTTAAAAATGGGAAAAAAACAGATAAACCCTGCAAACCAACAGTGTATAGAGGTCTGAAGCAGCTAGTCAATAAACTCCGCAGTATGGAATCCAATCGTGAAGCTAGGGTTTTGAGTATGCGGATTGAAGACTTTAAGTGATGATATAGGTTTGCTCTCAAGTCATGATCAAAGAGAAGCAAACTACTGATTTTGAAAATCAGACGTCGTTAGCGACAATCATGACAAATAGAAAAAACAATTCACGCGAAGGCGATATTTCGAAATAAAAAAAGCATTAAAATCAAAGTAAGAAATTGTTTCCTCTCACAAATCAGCTGACAAAAGGACAGAAATGCTTTCATTGTTCCCATAATTTTTTTTTATAAAATGAAGAAGCGGACGAATGTATTTGAGAGAGAATGTATTAATCCCATAAGACGGTAAAAGGGAAAAAATGGAATTGAGACCGCAACCAAAAGAGCGAAACATAAAAAAAACGATTTGAAGTCGAGTGATTTGCTTTCAATCAATTAGAAGTTGACCCAGGCAACCTTTAAAACTTGTTATTGCGAAAGAAGAAGCAGACCAACGGCGTTGAGAGAGACAAATCCCATTTGATGGCATGCAAAACTCACAACAGATCCCGGAAGACAGTTGGTTTGAGCGCAAGTTTAGAACTTAAGATGATGGAAAGTTAGCCAGCTGAATTTCTCAATGCTTTCTCGAGACAATTCACGGAAGTAGCAATTAATCTGAAACAGAGCAAAACAAAATCAGCCTCTGCAGTAATGGCATATAAAATTTATAAACAAATGACGAATTAGATGACGATAGATAGCAACAAAGGCAACTCTTGAAGCCAACGTACTAGGAAATTTTCTATGCTCAGACTTAGTGTACTTTGGGCAAACGAAGGGAGGTGCTGAAATGCTTGTTGGTCAAGTATCAAAGATCGAACATATCAAGCAATGTCAATGCGAAGTTGCTATTTTTCGAGAACTCTTTACTGTTTTATTTCGGAAACAATTCTATGATTACTCATAAAGAAACGTCTGTCATCAAAAAAAGAGTTGAAAGCGAAAAAAACAGATAAACCCACAAACCAACATTATTTAGGATCTGGAACAGCTATTGGTGCAACTAAGCAGAATGGATTCCAATTGTTAAGCTCATTTTTGAATCCAGACACTGTTAGTGACAACCATGACGAAAGCAAAAACAATCCAAGTCAAGCCGTTAACTGGAAACAAGAAAAAAGCAAAAAAAATTCAAAAGAAGAACTGGTTGAGGTTTCCCTTCACAAATCAGATAACAGCATGACAGAAAATGTTTCTTTGTTGCCATATCTCTTAGCCCAAATAATTTGAAGTTGTGTGAAAGCATATTAAAAATTGTTAATAGCAAAAGAAGAAGCAGACCAATGTCTTTGAGAGAGACAACTCCCATGAGACATTTAACAGGAAAAATTGGAATTAAGAACGCAGACACAAGAGTAGCAAAAAGAACTGACTAGAGGAACAACGGGGGGGGGGGGGACGAACACATTTTGCAACGCTATATTAATACATGTGGAATAGGTCAATGACCTAAAAGGAGGCAATGATTCATTACAAAATTGTCTCCCTTGTTTTTTTAAGATTTTATTCCAGTTTTAAGTGTTTTATGTCTATTAATTCGTCTAAATAATACCTCGTCCATTTGAAATTAGTTCTTATTGTTTTGCAAAAGTTGCAAATGTTACTTATTTCCCCGCATTTATTCTTGCACTGTCAGACAGAAGCGCTTTAGCGTGACATAGTTATACATTGTAATTCACGTCAATTCGTTGCTTTATTCTCCAGTGCTACAAAACTGAGTGTGCATATATCCGATTTTAACAAAACCTAACCCAATTTTTAGCCAGAAATGTTCTGGTTTTTCGGTTTTTGTCCCCCCACTAGGTTTTCGCGGCAAGATCATAGAAAAAGTTGGCGACAGATCAAAAATTCAATATTCTGGGAACACTATAAAGGGTCTCATGGGAACTGGGGAAACTTGTTTTTCTTACATTTTTGGCTAAAAAAACAAAGACCTGGTTGAAAAAAACCTTGTCTGGTCCGTTCCATTTTTTGGTTCTAGAAATTCCTTTTATTTTTTTCCTCTCTGCAAATAATTGACGCTCTTTCTGCAAGAACATTTTCAGTATTGTAATTCTCTATCATAAAATCGTAACTTTCTATCTACAATTGACTTTCTGAATTTCTTTCTACAATTGAGTTCAAGATGAAGAAATTGACAATAAAAGCTGAAAAAAACTGGCGGTTTCCAAAAACTTAAGATTGAGCACAACCCGGCTTTCAAGCACTTCCTATAGGCAATTTCAATGTATATGCATATTAACACCGAAAAAAAATCCGAGACCAACGAAGCATTTTGCAGTTGAACACTTGTGGCAAGTGTATGTAGTTTTCAAACCTTTCGATGTTTTTTTTTATCATATACATTGAATCCGCCAGTTTTTTTATAAAGCTTACTATTGTAATATTAAATGTCTGATGTGATCCTCGACAAGTTGGGCTACTGCAGTTGTTCTGACTTTACGTTCAAAGAGTAAACAAGGTAAATTGCACAAATTCCCCTCCTGATATGATTACTAATTTGAATTTGGGTACTTGTTGTACTGGGGGTTAAACGGTTATATTTATGTGTCTGTATGTGTGTATGAGTGTATGTGTATATGTGTATGTATGTGTGTATGTGTGTGTATGTGTGTATGCAGGTGCGTATGCGTGTGTGTGTGTGTGGGGGGGGGGGCTGTTGAAGGATGGAGGCAGTTCCAATTTAATGAAACTCAAAATGAATCCATAGATTTTTTTTATAGATTTTGCCAAAACTCCACTAATCAGTTACCCGGGCAACTTCACGAGTCAGTTGAAATCAAATTTCAATGATTCAAGAAAGTTACTACTCACGTAAGTTTTAAAAAAAACTTTGTTAATACCAAATTTGTTAATATCAAAAAACCCACACTAAGTTGCTTTTCGATCCGTATTCACTAAATTAAAGCTTTCTATTTAAACCTGGAGCATTGTATCTAAATCATCATGAAAGTAAGTGTCGGGAACTGAAAAATTTTTGTTTTTTAAGGAAAAATCAGAAACCTACGTCGGGTGGTGTTTTGTCTCAACAGAAGTGTCATTGACTTGAACATTTGCCACTGTGACAAATGTAAGAATCCAGCAATTTTCAACAATCAAGATCAAGTTGTTCAAGTGGATGCAAACGGGCAACTACACAGTATGAACTAAGTGTGAAAAAAATTTTTTGGACCGGATTATTGGCTAGGAACTATTTTTGCAAAATATCCGGTCCATTTCTCTGACTTTTATTGGGTGTAAAACAATAATAAGAGAAACCCAGCATGTATGGCAGCGGAAAAGCTGACTTAGTAAGTTGACTGCGACACAAATTTTGTTGCAAAAACGAATTTTGATACAGTCTGATATGTGCAGGAAGAACGGTGTTCTGTCACATGCCGTGGCAGATCAACCCCTCCTAGCACGTCAGTGTCCCTCGCTATCCCATGACCTCACTCACTACACACAAGAAACTTCTAGCCCGAAAAGGGGGACGGTACAAATTTCACTTTTTTAAAAAAAACCAATTGGGCCAGATAAGCCCGGCTGCCAGTGTTTTTGGACAATACAGGTACAAATACAGGATGAGACAAGACTTTTTAGTTTTGTTTTGGTTCTTCAGTCCTCTTCGTTGCTACTTTCAATGATTCTTGCTCGTCTTCTCTTTTTGGTAGGTGGTTGATCTTGCAGATTTTGTTGTTCAATTGTTATTGGGAGGTTGGCTGGCGGTTGTTCATCAAGTCTGATTGGAGGTTGGGGCCCGCTATCTGAGTCTTCTATCGCTTGACTAAGAATTTGTCCATCGCAGGCTTGGTCCGTAGAAGAACCACTGTCAGAAAACTCTGATAAATTGTCAAAATCTACCATATTTTCATTCATTTCGACTTCGCTGTAATTTCGCTGGTTGAATCCTGGGCTGGGAGGGCTTGAATTTATATGTGTGGCTGCTTCAATGTTGTGAGTGACCGGTGGTGACTGGTGGAGTATGTGCTGTCTCTGTTTCGATTTCCGATTGGCTTTCATAACCCCAATCCGGATCTTGCTCGATCATTTTGAAGAAAATTTCCTCACGAAGACTTTTATGGCCAAAGGGAAGTGTTAATACGTGGTCACTTAGTATATAGCGCTTATCGTCGTAACCTGATAAAGACTTTTTGTTGACAACAATTGTCTGCAGTTGGTGCTTGCTGGAGGCAATTCGGGTGTTTATCAGCCGCACTGTTTCCCCCGAGAGAATAGACTGCTTGTATAAGCGGTGGTGCAATTTTTTCCGGGCATCTTTTGTCACTCCTTTTGCTGACTGCTTGGTTTTGCCTGCAAAAAACTTAACAATTATTCAATTGAACAATTTTCAATTTTCGTGTTATCATGTCAATGCTTGTATGGGTCTGTGTCTGAATCTTTTTGGTGTATGAAAATTAGTTCTGTGTTTGCACAAAAATTAAAAGTTACCTTCTGTATGGGCAATGGAGTAGAGTTTTGGCTTCAGTCCACAAAATTCACTGATGCTTCGGTCTGCCATTTCATCCTTGAACTTTAGAGTCTTACGCGCATTGGTTCGGTTGTGTAGGGGGTGTTCAGAGGGAAAATTTGAAAAATCAAATTGGTCCATCACGCTTTGCTTCTTTTGCAGCTCGTCAAAAAAATCCCGTGAGCGAATTTCATACACGAACGGATCCGTATCGGAGTAAAGAAGCGTACAATCGAAATGCTTCTTCATCGTATTGTAATGAAAGTCAAACATGAACTTTTTTGACAAATCAAGAATGCAAGCCCCAACTATTGTGGGTTTGTCCCAAAGAACTTCAGATATGGACAAAGTTACGTAAGCCAAATTTTCATCAAAGATTTTGAATGATTGAAATTCGGGTTGATTTGTCCACTGATATACTTCCTCTTCAGTGCGAACAATTTTCACTCGAATTTGATTACGCTTTCCCTCGCATGTTTTTCCAAACGAAGAACTGACCATCAGCTTGGAGAAATCCTCCTCAAATTTTGTTTTTGCTTCTTTTCTTTTTTGTGTAATGAGCTGTACATAGGTTTTAAGCCCCTTCCCCTGCTTAAAACTTAGCACGTGGTGAAGCTTAGCCACTTTCAGTCCGAGTTGTACATACAGTTTGAGTGTTTGGTAGTGCAGAGTATAATGCAATTTGGGGAAAAGTGTCTGAATCAACTTTTTCTACTGCGGGGGTGCTCGGACATTCATTTGATCAAGCAAGCCTTCATGATAATGACTTAACCACAGTGCATCTATTGACTCTTTTGTTGGAGCGAGGGGAAAATCCGAATGCAAATCATGCAGTTCATCAGGATATATTAAATCCGTTTCTACTTTAAATCCCACATCGTTGTCATCAGGCATGTCTAGTATTCGCTGCAATATTTCTTTTTCATTCTCATTTGTCCATTCGCTCACGTCAAACATTTCGAAAGTACTAATAGGAAGCGGGAGATTTTCCATGATTCCTCCGTAGAGATAATTGGCATCAATCATCAGGATGAAAGTTGATTGTTGTTTTGGTTTGTAGTCAGACATAAACTGGTTGTTTGCTTTGCACAGTATTTTGGCGAAAACTGAGCTGACACCACCTCTTATTAAGTTTAAACCATATCCAAGTGCTCCCTTTCCGTGAGCAATTCCAAATCGGGCTTGCATATTTTTAGCATTGCATCCATTGACAAATTTGATGCTGTGTAGTACTGGCAACAATCGAGGCCGCAGGTTTCGTAGCATACTCTCCGAAAGCAGAGAACTACAGTAGCTAGCAAAAATACATCAGTTGTCAGGTACAGGATATAGTAGTCGCCAATATTCCTGCAGTTGAAAAGCTCGAAAACTTCTATTGCTCTTGCGTATTCGGCTTCAGTAACAGTCACTTCATACTGCTGTAAACTGTTTGTCCACTTCTTCCGGGAAGGTAGTTCGACTTCATCCAATTTTTCAAACGAGTCATTGTAGCAAAAGGGGAAGCTATCTTTTTGTTTCAATTGATCCACTGATGACCGGGGCCATTTTGCAAAATGGTCTTCTAGCATCTTAAGCTGATCATGTGGAAGGTTCTGCACCAGTTTATCGAGCGAAGAATGCATGAATTTAAATGAGTCAAGGAGGCGAATATATTCATACTCGTTTATCCAAACAACTTTCCTAGTTTGTCTGGATCTAATGTACACACCAATTTGCAGCGATATGAATTTTTAGCTTGTACTGGCTTTTATCGAGAATGTGTTGCGTTCATTAGAGCTCTTCAGGGCTAGTGTTACATGATGTAATTCATAGTTTGCAAGGTTGTGCGCAAATACTGGATTGAAATTCAAGGTTCTGCGCTTGAGGTTGCACTGTGCGTGTGCCCAGCCCAAAAATTTCCCTGTGTAGTGGCAATGACCTGGCACGGTTGTATGGTTGTATCGTCAGCACTTTTATCCACTTCTGCTTCACAAATCCAACATGTTTTTGCCTCTTCTTTGGATATACTGGGCAGTCCGAAAAAGTTTCGGTGTTTTTGTTTCTCGTTTTAGATTTGCTTGCCCACTTGATCGAGAGCTTTCACAAACTGATCCATAACACCGGGTCCGCATTGAAGGTCAAAGAAAAAAAGGCTTTTGCTCTTCTACTGCAACAAATAGCATTGCCTAGCTGCATGGTTTGTGAATTTTAATCGCTCGGGTTTCTGCTTTCTCGGGGTTGTTTTTGCAGTCTTCAACGGGTACAATTAGTGATTCTAGATCAAAAAACCTACAATCGGGGCAAACCAACGCGCCTGAACATTGTTGAAACGAAATTGTTTTTGATCACTCTGGGCATTTTGATTATCGCTTCTTGTTTTGGTGACATAAAAATTCATGCTTCTCGTGACGCTACTTGGAAGTACTTATGTTGAAGCAATTTCTGCAAACGTGATTATCGATGCGTGGTTGAATGATTTTGTACTTGTGTATGAAACCCTTGATATTTGTGATTGGGACAAAGTGATGCATTTGCCCATCGCTCAGTAGTAGTACGTCGAGATTGAACTCAAACTGTTTCTTATTGGAGATACGAAAGGGGATCAGTTTTTTGTCATGATGCCTACAAAAAGTAGTCAACTAAATATTTCCTTCCTGTTTTTCTTATGGTTCAACTTTTTAAAGGTCACAACAGGAGAGATTTTTTGGAATGGTTAATTTCAGAAATGAAAAGGAAACTCACCTGAAGACGTTGACGCGAACAATGTTGAGATCCTCAAAGCGATTCATTTGGCTGAGTCCCATCGGCATTGCGAATTGTCCTTTTGGTTGTTTTACGGAAGGGTTGCTGGCGTCATACAAATTTGGGTTTGATGGTTGTCTCCATGAGTCATGGGAAGTTGTCAGGGCGGGTCCAAACAAGTTATGATATTGCGCAGTAAAGCAATCAAGGAAGCATCTCTCATCTTGTTGGATTCGAACATTCAGCAGAAATCGACTTCGTGCGAGTTCAGTTGGCAACGCTAAGTAGGAGGAAGCATAAATGGGCTTGACTTTCACTAGTCGAATTTCAATGTTTTGTATTTGATGGATTGACCAGCCGCTGCCGTGCAAAGAAAAAATGTTGAGTGCAAGCAACCTTCGCTCGGTCATTTCTGTGAAACATTCGTTAGTCATTCCGGCAAAATCAACGCGTTGCAGTTTGGAATTTGTATAGATTGTCAAGCGTTCATCTTGGCTGCTGGAGACTTCTGATTCCACAGGTTTTCTGAGCTCTGTGGTGGCTGTAAATTGAACTTTTTGCGGCTGCGCCTGAGTGATCAGCTGAATGATATTGTCAATTTCTTGCTGTTTACTGCGCATGAAGCTGAGCAGTTCGATTTCATGGGATCCTACCGGAATATCGTAGGCTTTGAGTACACCGCCGAATGCTTGCTCGGTTTCCAAAATTCCCGCTTCTTTGTCTTTTTCTGCATCGGCATTCCACACTGGTAGACCATGAATCTTGTTCATGTGTTCCATGTAAGCCGAGTCGCCAACAAAGAAATTGTTACATTACAAGCAAAAGCGGGGATTAACTGAAAGGTGTTCATTTCTCATGTGATTTTCCATTTCCAGTACTTTGGTTTTTGCAAATCCGCATTCATCGCAAACGGAGGAATTGTTTTGTGCATATTGTTTGTGAACAGTTTGATTGTGTCGTCGGAGGCTGCGTTTATCGGAGAGAGTTTGGAACACTTCTCGGAACTCATATTTTTATGAAGACTTGTATCGATTGACAATGGACTCAAAAGCTTGACTTAATTGACAGTTTTGTTTTTTTAAAATTTTGTTTTTGTTGAAGACAATGTTGAAGAAATTAAAGATAAATCAAGGTGATTTCAAGGTTAAGGGAAAAAGCAAATGAAAAGTATTTTGCCCTGGGGGACAAACGATTAAAGGTTTCCGTGAACCAATCAAAACGCTCATTTCATTTGTTTACTGATAGAAAAAGCGGCTTTTGGCTCTTTATGTTTGCGAACCCTACATTATTTCTCGCTTTTATTTACCTATCTTGGGGCCTGAAACAGTTGTGCGCTAGATTGTTTATTATTTAACGGGTAGATAAAAGGAAAATACCGCCTCATCCTATGCTTATTGACTCTGAGCTTGCAATCTCCTAGTAGTTTGAAAAATCGTGTTCAATCATGATCAATGAGGAAAATGATTAAAATATCTATGTAAAACAAGATAATTAAAGACTCAAATGTACAATGAAACACAACTGAGTTTAAAATTGAGAAAGTTCAAGTTTCTTCGCAGGTGCATAACAAAGACTTGAAGGTGGGGTTTCATCAAGGTCTAGATCATCCGAAAATTTGTTCGAAACTAAAGGAAGCTGTTTTTCGGGTGTTGTTATTGTTTCAGGATCCGGCTGCGGTTGGTCAAACGCCCAGAATTCTGATATTTGCTAGACTTCTTCTAACTGCCCGAGCTGATTTTCCCAAATTTCAATGCAATCATTGTCATAATCTGCAAACAGTTTTCGGGTTCGCTTGGATAAGGTTTTCACGTCTGCTCCCCTTTTCAGCTTGATAGGTGTAATACATCCATAGTATCGTGGCGAATAGGGTGATTCAGCTTACACCGAGTTTTTTCTGGAGTTCTGGTGAGCTGGAAAATATCGTGTTGTTTTGTATAGTCGCTAATAGGTTTAATGAAGTTGATCGGTAAAATAAAGCTATTTTCAGTGCGCCATAGTCCAGTTTTATCGTAAAAGTTTCCATAACCAGAGCAATATTTTTGTAATTATGACACATGTGAACTAAGGTTCGTGTCTGGCAGTCATTAGCTTTTTTAACTTCCAGATAATCTGTGGCCATTCTCTTCAAAAATTTTGAAAAGTAATTTCAGGAATAAATTGAAGGAACTGATGGCTATCGACGAAATGAGTGTTCGTGTAAAACTTAATAAGTATGGAGAGCCACTGATTTTAACTGTAATAAAACTATGAACAAAATAACAGTATGGTTAAAGTAAGAGATTTATAATGGAATTGTGCACTAAAATGTTTGTTTGCTCTATTCAGAAGCCTAACGTCATGATGACATCATATCTATAAATAGAAATAACCACATCTTAATAAAAATATCTATTCTTGAGTCGGACACTCTTTAGAAATGAAAAGTACAGCTTCCATGAGGCGAGCCAATTTATCCATTGTTAAAGAAAAAGAATTGAGGTTTGGTATTTTCGGAAACGGTCGAGATCTGGAATTTGTTTTCCTATTATGTGATCTGTAGTGTTTTGCGCGACGATGCTGCATTAGGGATTGGAATGTATTGAACTCTCTTGGACAATGAATCAATCTGGTTTCTGGAGAGATTTTTGTTGATCTTCCATATTGGAAACTTTTGTGAAAGACCATTTTGCTGGTAAAGACTTAAACTTCAAGAGGAACCAAAGACTTGTTTACAAGGATTCCTGGCGTCTTTTTCGGGGAAGTTTTGTTTGCTTAGCAGACTTGTCTAGACAGACAAGCGTGGGTTTCTACATTGTTTACAATCCATTAGACCTAGATAATGTTGTGATCATTTGTTTAATTCCAATAATTGGATTCAGTTCTGTTCTCTTTTTGACTAAAATGGGAAATGTTCTATCTAAAATGCTGAGTACAGTGACTATCATTTGGATCTGTCGCTCAATGAAAAACGGCTTGTTAGGGCTGCTGTTAAGACTTATCATACCACTGGCACCTATTTATCCTTGAAATTGTTCAAACGTGATAGTGAACAAGTCGATTGGGATTTCAATCAAAAAATTACACTATCGGTGCGATAGTTTCGGGTGCTATGTCAAAACATAGAAAAACTAGAACAAATGCTTGATCAACCGGTTGGATTGATTGACTCACTCTTAAAACCGGATTTAACTGATTACTCGAAGCGTCCAGCAAAAGGGGCCAGCAAAAAATCGACTCAGCGCCAAAATAATATACCAAAAACATCCGTAACAGTCAATAAGGATTCGGAATAGTTTCTAATATACCATTTGAATTTGCTTCCTGTCATTGTTTATGCATTCATATTTAGTTCATTAGCTTTTTCTTTTTTTGTTCGTTATGGTCGAGGCAATGTATGAAAACAGTCCTGAACATTTCGAGAAATTCCGAAAACTTTTCAAGTATAATATTTGTGAGAAGGAACCAAAACTTGAAAACACAACAATTGAAAATTATGCATATGGTTATCATTCATCTGCAACAGTTACCGAAGGTTGTAAAATCGGCTCCAATCATTATCAAGTTATGTATGAATTTGGTTCGCAGGATGATAATATTTTCGATTCTATTTATGTACCTGCGGTGATACCGTGTCTCGTTAACTCTTTCAAATTACTTATTCAGCATACGCAGAAAGGCTTTGTTAAGCGTGGAACAATAATTTCACGACTACATGTTGCTGTTGAATGCCTTTCAAAATCAACTTCTTCTGCAGTTAACAAGAACCAGAAACAACTTCCAGCTCCCTTGAGTGTGGCAAATGCAAAATCTATTAGTACGTCGACGGCAAACAAACGTTCTTCTACAGTCCCTGATATAACTATTAAACAATTTTGTCAGCTTATGCTAGGTGAACACTCCTCAACTCTTTATCAGATTATGGATATTGTGCTTAGTGGACACGGGAGTTCTGTGCGAGAAACCTCAAACTCATTCACAACCTTTCAGTTTTGTAAAAATTGATATCCAAAAAGTGTTGTTGTTTGAAAATCAAATTAAATTTTACTTCATATGTTTTACAAAAGCTAGCAACTCTAATTCATTTACATCAGGTATAAATGGAAATTTCTCACTATAAAAATAATGAACAATATATATATGCAAAATTAACCACAAAGCTGGGAGTCCGAGGATTGTAATGGAGACTGAATGTCTCTTTTATGTTCCATGATATGCATCATTATCTCCAAGTCTTAACACTGTTGTAAACGGTTGGAAATATCCTTGTAGGTAGTCAAGGGTAGAGCCAATGGATCTGCAAAGTATATTTTTGGGTATGCATATCGTTTAGCTAGCACTACCCAGTGGGTTCCAATAGAGTTAGATCGTGATGCATTAACAATAACAAAAGTGTTGGTTGGCAAGTTCAGAGGATAATTATCAGCTGCACAAGCCCCTCTAAATTTGAATTAGAGGTGTTTACACTTTTTGACTTGATGACAAATTGGGTCTTCATACATTAGCATGTGATCGTGGGAAGAACGTTTTTAGATGCGTTTCTTGCTGAGTCAATGTAGATTGTAGATGCTTTTTCTCCGAGAAAAAAGTTTCAACGTTATGAGCTAGCGCTGCTAAGCTAACGAACTTGAGTTCGGCAGACAATGATGAATTTGTGAGCTCTGGATCAATAAAGTCATGAGTTGCCACTTGAGTGCTGGTAATATCAAATACCATTATCTAATGGTTTGCGAACTCACTCAGAGGTATTCCGTGGCCATTTTCTACATAGGCTAATGCACTCATTGAATTGTAGTACAACCTCTTGTTATCAGTTGTTGACATTGGAGTTCCAGCCTTTGCAAAACCATTTGGTTATTTCTCTTCAACCAAATTTTTGATAATCGAATGGATTAGCAGTATTGGTACCGATGAATGCTGTAACAACGCATAATGCAACAATGACTCTTTTGATTGGCTCTTTTGTGAAAATATCCTCATGTTTCCAGCTTTGTTGGCCTGTTGTAACCAAGAATGTTTTGGTAATTACTTCATTGTATCGGTAAATTGCCGGAATTTTCAATAATGTTTTTTCAATTGCACCAACAACATTATCTGTCTCGGTCATCTTCCTGATAAACAAATTAGCCTCATCTATTTTAACTTTGTAGTTTTTCGCCGCTTCTCCACTGATGACAGCAAAGCCATTTTGAGATCTTCTCATTGAAATGCGTAACGTAACTCCGCTAACCAAATGTTTCTCACATGTGAAGAAGTCAACTGCCAACTTTCCATATAGCGTTGTACGTGCGGATTGTCGCACTGTTCTTTTTCTTATATCTGACGTTGCCGCAGGAAAATTGCCGGGGTTTTCTTTATACAGGTAACCCTGGCATTTACGCCAAGTTTTTTCGCGTCTGTCCCGTGAGAGAATTCAGTTTCTATGAAACTTTTGTGTGCATAGTGTCCATTAGCTGTTGAAATATTGATGCCATTTGCAGAAGCAGTACAGTCGGCGAAAAGCGAATGAAGGATATTATTAGCAAAATATGGAATATCACTGGCATTAGCGTCACCAGGTGTGTAGTGCAAATCCGTTCCATTTGTTTGAAGTATTCGACAATTGATTCCCAGATAAATGTTTTAGAGATCGATAAAATTGTTGCGGTCACCAACAACTTCAAATTCCAATGATGATCCTGAAGGCGAATAAAGCGGTCCTGTTTTTTGCTCGAATGATTGATCAAATGTTACCAGCAAAGGTAACATTTAAGGTAATATTTTCAAATAAGTCTAAAGAACTGTGAGTGGCTTCAGATGGTATTACAATATTAGTTCGCATTGTTCACTCGCGAGAAAAAATCCAGATGATTCCTTTTCGGACGGAGTTTTAGAGAAATGATTCTTCTGGATGAGATTTTTCGTTTTTGATTTGGTGTTGAGTATTGTCGTATTTTTTGTCTATATATTTAACGACCTGTTGCAATACGTGATTGAAGAGATCCACCTATTTGTTTGCGAGCTGTTTTGGCTACTGTATTTTTCAGTGCTTGTTTCGCTGATTTTCTTTTGGTTGCAACTTCTACTAACTCCGGTGCTCCTTGAACCAATAAATCATGACCAATCTTTTTTGCTGCAGGCCAGAGAAATTTGCGTGCTAATGGCAGAGCAACTCTTCCAATACCTGCAGCAAAGGCTCCAAAACCGCTGACTCTTTGTCTGTAATGTCCGGAAAAATGCGGCATTGATTGAGATGCTTGATTGCTGTAGTATGCCTCCATTTCACAAAAGTTTTTTAAAATTTTAAACTGACCATAACTTTCCCGGTACCAGTGAAAGGAATTAGTTTTCCAGTTTCGTTTCTCAACTCTACCGGGATGCTTTGAATATTGTTTGATAATATTGGCTTGTAATCCAAATTTGTGTAGAGCTTGTGGTGTATGGGTGTAACTGTGTTTATGCTACCGTTTCTCAAACGTCTTTCAGACTCAATGATTTTTATTACCGGAGCTCTCACATCACCAACGTTCTGATGTTCAATTATATCAATGTATACAAATATTAGTTGTGATCCGAAATTGATATCAACTGGAAGTTCTCCAACATGTCGTTCAAAAATTGTTTCTGAATTGTTTGTATTTTCTGTACGGGGCTTTCGACTGAAGGTATTGAACAATTTTGGATCTTGGTAAACCTGGCTTTCTTCAAATTAGCAATGCTTCCAAAAGCTGCACTACCTTTTGTGTATAATTTGTTCAGTTGTTTAACGTGAGAGGAAGTAAATTGCCCACGAGCTAGACGGTTGGATTTCGTCTTTTGCATCTTCGAAGCTTCTTTCATCGTCGACAGAAGCTTTTGATTCTTCTGTTCTCGAGACTCTTGGTTCTTAGTTTTGTGGTTCATCCTCAAACAACTGTAACTTTTCGTGTAGTGATAAGGCAAGAAATTTTTTTGCGTATATATTACAAGGTAATTGTGACCTGATATCTAGAAAGGTCAGGACTTTGTAATGTTCGAGTGAAAGCTTAGATGTTGTTTTTTGTAGATCGTAAAGAGAATCTCCGACAAGAATTCCTGTGCTTGACTTATTAACCATTAAACTTGATGTTTGATCCTACGATAGAGATTCTGACTCTTCTATTTTTTCCAGAATTATGCTCGTTTTTCAAACTTTTTCTTGTCAAGGTGTTTAATATCTCTCAAAACTCGCTCCCTGATTTCATTTGAAGTTTTTGTATCAATTTTCTGATCTCTTGTCTCATTCAATTCATCTTTGACAGTCTCCAAAATTTTATCTGTCTGCTGTTGCGTGTCTTGTTGCATGGTAGAAGGTGCTGGTGGAGACTTGTTTCTCTGCAACAGTGATATTTGTTTTGCTTTCTCTCGGATATTTTTATTGTTGAGAAGTTGAGTTATTTGGGGTTGCTCATTCGCATACATTTGGCGAGGAATTAGCACAAACTCTTCAGTGTGCATTTTGCTCCAGAAACACAATACAAGTTAACGCAATGGGTTTAATTAGACGGTTTCCACAATCTGATCGAAAAAATTTGATTCGCTCACTTTTTTCAACTCGCCTGTCTGCAATTTTGCGTAGTGGTTTCTCGAATTTTTTTAATTCAACTTTATTGATTGGTAAACCTCCAGAGAGTACGTTCATCGCACAGACACTCAAAAACCAAATAATATCGCCCTGATGTAAGGTTATTAATTGAGCTGTGTTCTCATTCCTGTCGTTTGCCCACTCTTCGAGCATAAGCAAATGTTTCTTTTTCATTTGTAATTGCTGTAATGACTGCTTCAGGGGACGAAATGTAAAAAAATAAAAGGATCCGGTCAAATAAGTTGCGATGTAAAGCGTAAACCCTGGCTGGTTTTTGGGTCGAGATCAATCATCAAATGTCCAAAGGGCTCCGTAGTTGCTAGTTTGTATGCTTCTTTTATCAGTTGGAGACAATTCAACTGTTTTCCAAGATATTCAATTTGTTGAATGTCACGAAGCGACTTGAATAATTTTATGTGTCTTGTATTCAAATCAATGGTTCTGGGAAAATTGCTTTGATGGAACAAATTATGCTTGACGTATATAACATGTAGTTTGCGATGACGTCCTGAGGTGGCTATTTTTACAAACTCTTTGTCGTTGAAGATTTCCTCACATGTATCGTCATAGATAAGCAGACAGCGCGATAAGTCTTTTGTTATATCAAGGCCTGAGTATTTTAGAAACCGAATCTCTGGTGTATTTCGTTGCATATCTTTGAAAAGTGGTTGGAACTCTTTGTAAAAATATTAAATTTTTTCAAAGCGTGGATAAAAGGTCAAACCTTTTAGCATTCGAAACAAGAGTTGTGTTTTACCACAACCACTTGGTCCTACAATTGACATGAATAACCTGTCTTGTGTAAGAATAACTTTTTTCATAGTTTGGGATTAGGTAAAATGTAACCAACTAGACATGATAAGAGAGCAATCCAAATTGATAAATGAATCTCCTTCTTTTCACAAAATTTTTTGAATTCACCCTTAAACTCGGATCCCTTGTCTGTCCAAACCCTTTCTGGTTTCTTCTGCTTTATCATTTTTTTGAACGCTTCAATAGCATCTTTTGCATATAAAGCTTTCATTGGTTGAACTCGTAGGTATCGCGATAAAACATCAACGGCTACCAGTAAATATTTAACTCCATTATTGTGTTGGGCAACTTTATCCATATACGCCACATCGACAGACCAGATTTTGTTTATTCGGTATGCAACAGCTTTCAGTCTCGGAAAAATTTTTCTGAATTGTTTGTATTTTGTGTACGGGGCTTTCGACTGAAGGTATTGAACAACTTTGGATCTTGGTAAACCGCTGGCTTTCTTCAAATTAGCAGTGCTTCCAAAAGCTGCATTACCTTTTGTGTATAATTTGTTCAGTTGTTTAACGTGAGAGGAAGTAATTTGCCCACGAGCTAGACGGTTGGATTTCGTCTTTTGCATCTTCAAAGCTTCCTTCATCGTCGACAGAAGCTTTTGATTCTTCTGTTCTCGGGACTCCTGGTTCTTCGTTTTCTGGTTCACCCTCAAAAAACTGTAACTTTTCGTGTAGTGATAAGGCAAGAAATTTTTTTGCGTATATATTACAAGGTAATTGTGAACTGATATCTAGAAAGGTCAGGACTTTGCATTGTTCGAGTGAAAGCTTAGATGTTGTTTTTTGTAGATCGTAAAGAAAATCTCCGACAAGAATTCCTGTGCTTGACTTATTAACCATTAGTCTTGATGTTTGATCCTACGATAGAGATTCTGACTCTTCTATTTTTTCCAAAATTATACTTGCTTTTTCAAACTTTTTCTTGTCAAGGTGTTTAATATCTCTCAAAACTCGCTCCCTGATTTCATTTGAAGTTTTTGTATCAATTTTCTGATCTCTTGTCTCATTCAATTCATCTTTGACAGTCTCCAAAATTTTATCTGTCTACTGTTGCGTGTCTTGTTGCATGGTAGAAGGAGCTGGTGGAGACTTGTTTCTCTGCAACAGTGATATTTGTTTTGCTTTCTCTCGGATATTTTTATTGTTGAGAAGTTGAGTTATTTGGGGTTGCTCATTCGCATACATTTGGCGAGGAATTAGCACAAACTCTTCAGTGTGCATTTTGCTCCAGAAACACATTACAAGGTAACGCAATGAGTTTAATTAGACGGTTTCCAGAAGCTGATCGAAAAAAATTGATTCGCTAACTTTTTTCAACTCGCCTGTCTGCAATTTTGCGTAGTGGTTTCTCGAATTTTTTTAATTCAACTTCATTGATTGGTAAAACTCCAGAGAGTACGTTCATCACACAGTCACTCAAAAACCAAATGAAATATCCCTGATGTAAGGTTTTTATTTGAGCTGTGTTCTCATTCCTGTTATTTGCCCATTGCTTGAGCATCAGCAAATGCTTCTTTTTCATTTGTAATTGCTGTAATGGCTGCTTCAGGGGACGAAATGTAAAAAAATAGAAGGATCCGGTCAAATAAGTTGCGATGTAAAGCGTAAACCCTGGCTGGTTTTTGGGTCGAGATCACTCATCAAATGTCCAAAGGGCTCCGTAGTTGCTAGTTTGAATGCTTTTTTATAAATTGGAGACAATTCAACTGTTTTCCAAGATATTCAATTTGTTGAATGTCACGAAGCGACTTGAATAATTTTATGTGTCTTGTATTCAAATCAATGGTTCTGGACGAATTGCTTTGATGGAACAGATTATGTTTGACGTATATAACATGTATTTTGCGATGAGGTCCTGAGGTGGCTATTTTTACAAATTCTTTGTCGTTGAAGATTTGTTCACATGTATCGTCATAGATAAGCAGACAGCGCGATAAGTCTTTTGTTATATCAAGGCCTGAGTATTTTAGAAACTGAATCTCTGGTATAACTCGTTGCATATCTTTGAAAAGTGGTTGGAACTCTTTGTAAAAATATTAAATTTTTTCAAAGCGTGGATAAAAGGCAAAACTTTTTAGCATTCGAAACAAGAGTTCTGTTTTACCACAACCACTTGGTCCTACAATTGACATGAATACCCTGTCTTGTGTAAGAATAACTTTGTTCATAGTTTGGGATTAGGTAAATTAAAACCATCTAGACATGATAAGAGAGCAATCCAAATTGATAAATGAATCTCCTTCTTTTCACAAAATTTTTTGAATTCACACTTAAACTCGGATCCCTTGTCTGTCCAAATCCATTCTGGTTTCTTCTGCTTTATCATTTTTTTGAACGCTTCAATAGCATCTTTTGCATATAAAGCTTTCATTGGTTGAACTCGTAGGTATTGCGATAAAACATCAACGGCTACCAGTAAATATTTAACTCCATTATTGTGTTGGGCAAATTTTTCCATATACGCCACATCGACAGACCAGATTTCGTTTTTTCGGTATGCAACAGCTTTCAGTCTCGGAAAAGTTTTTCTGAATTGTTTGTATTTTGTGTACGGGGCTTTCGACTGAAGGTATTGAACAACTTTGGATCTTGGTAAACCGCTGGCTTTCTTCAAATTAGCAATGCTTCCAAAAGCTGCACTACCTTTTGTGTATAATTTGTTCAGTTGTTTAACGTGAGAGGAAGTAATTTGCCCACGAGCTAGACGGTTGGATTTCGTCTTTTGCATCTTCAAAGCTTCCGTCATCGTCGCCGGAAGCTTTTGATTCTTCTGTTCTCGAGACTCTTGATTCTTCGTTTTCTGGTTCATCCACAAACAACTGTAACTTTTCGTGTAGTGATAAGGCAAGCAATTTTTTTGCGTATATGTTACAAGGTAATTGTGAACTGATATCTAGAAAGGTCAGGACTTTGTAATGTTCGAGTGAAAGCTTAGATGTTGTTTGTTGTAGATCGTAAAGAAAATCTCCGACAAGAATTCCTGTGCTTGACTTATTAACCATTAATCTTGATGTTTGATCCAACGATAGAGATTCTGACTCTTCTATTTTTTCCAAAATTATGCTCGCTTTTTCAAACTTTTTCTTGTCAAGGTGTTTAATATCTCTCAAAACTCGCTCCCTAATTTCATTTGAAGTTTTTGTATCAATTTTCTCATCTCTAGTCTCATTCAATTCATCTTTGACAGTCTCCAAAATAATATCTGTCTGCTGTTCTCGTGTCTTGTTGCATGGTAGAATGTGCTGGTGGAGACTTAATTCTCCGCAACAGTGATATTTGTTTTGCTTTCTCTCGGATATTTTTATTATTGAGAACTGAGTTATTTGGAGTTGCTCATTCGCATACATTTGGCGAGGAATTAGCACAAACTCTTCAGTGTGCAATTTGCTCCAGACACACAATGCAAGGTAACGCAATGAGTTTAAATAGACGGTTTCCAGAATCTGATCGAAAAAATTTGATTCGCTCACTTTTTTCAAATCGCCTGTCTGCAAGTTTGGCTTCTCAAATTTTTTTAATTCAACTTTATTGATTGGTACAACTCTAGAGAGTACGTTCATCACACAGACACTCAAAAACCAAATAATATCGCCCTGATGTAAGGTTATTAATTGAGCTGTGTTCTCATTCCTGTCGTTTGCCCACTCTTCGAGCATAAGCAAATGTTTCTTTTTCATCTGTAATTGCTGTAATGACTGCATCAGGGGACGAAAAGTAAAAAAAAATAGAAGGATCCGGTCCAATAAATTGCGATGTAAA
The DNA here is from genome assembly GCF_964194025.1 of Convolutriloba macropyga. Taxonomy (NCBI): domain Eukaryota; kingdom Metazoa; phylum Xenacoelomorpha; order Acoela; family Convolutidae; genus Convolutriloba; species Convolutriloba macropyga. Next base: position 37,963,693 of record NC_134481.1, on the reverse strand, counting down.
GCGTAAACCCTGGCTGGTTTTTGGGTCAAGATCAATCATCAAGTGTCCAAAAGGCTCCGTAGTTGCTAGTTTGTATGCTTCTTTCATCAATTGGAGACAATTCAACTGTTTTCCAAGTTATTCAATTTCTTGAATGTCACGAAACGACTTGAAAAATTTTATGTGTGTTGTATTCAGATCAATGGTTCTGGACCATTTGCTTTGATGGAACAAATTATGCTTGACGCATATAACACGAATTTTGTGATGACGTCCTGAGGTGGCTATTTTTACAAATTCTTTGTCGTTGATGATTTCTTCACATGAATCGTCGTAGAAAAGCAGACCGCGCGATAAGTCTTTTGTTATATCAAGGCCTGAGTATTTTAGAAACTGAATCTCTGGTATAACTCGTTGCATATCTTTGAAAAGTGGTTGCAACTCTTTGTAAAAATATTAAATTTTTTCAAAGCGTGGATAAAAAGTCAAACCTTTTAGCATTCGAAACAAGAGTTCTGTTTTACCACAACCACTTGGTCCTACAATTGACATGAATACACTGTCACGTGTAGGAATAACTTTGTTCATAGTTTGGGATTAGGTAAAATGTAACCAACTAGACATGATAAGAGAGCAATCCAAATTGATTTCTCTTA
>NC_134481.1:37945558-37958058 GCF_964194025.1 Convolutriloba macropyga | reverse complement strand
CAGAAATAATTCATTCGGCTCGTTGTGGAGGAGGTGTCTCAAATGTGTGTTTGCAAGTAAATCAACTTCACCTTCCAAATGATCTTTTTGTATCATTTTTCACCGTCCAATGTTTGTGTCCGAGGGCAGTTCTGCGTTGCTAGAACGGTTAGAACATTCAGATTAACGGTTAGACCATTACCCAGGCTGATCTTCTTTACCGAAAGTGAGCATGTATATGTCCAGACCGTCTTAGTCCAGACATTTGTGTGATCAAAGTTATCAGAATCTTGTTTTTGGTTAAAAAAGAGGAATTGAAGTTAACTATGATACGGAAAAAATGTAATACAATTCTGCATCTTCAATAATAGCAAAATTCTTTTTCAAATTTTTTTTTCACAATCACCCGCTTAAAGCTGTTTTGGAACCTGGTTGAGAAGCAGATGTTTCATTTGCTAAATAGTGGCCAATTTTCAGTATTTTTGAATATCAAGCGCGTTCGTGCATTCTTAGGACGTTATTAATTTTTAAAAAAAAATTTCAGGAAAAACCCAGAAAAACTGAAAAAAATTGAAACATTGGAAACGTCAAAATTCACAGCCTGCTGTTCACATTTTTTTTGAAATTAACAGATGCTGATAGCGTAAAAGTTGTGTCATTGACGATTTGAGTTCCTCTCACGACCAATACATTCAAAATTTTCCCAATGGCACCAATAATTATTTTTTAACCTTTCCTGGAAGTTGTTGAGTCACACACAGCATTTTTTTTAGTTCAGATTATGTTCGGTGGAAAAATTTGATTCTATGATTAGGGATGTTTTTTGATGTCCAGCCTTTTCTCTCCTTATTTTTTTGATTCCTGATCATTTCACACTAATTATTTCACCCCTATATCTTTTCAGATGGATTTCAATCGTTTAATCCATTCTATAATTGGTACTATGATCATTTGGCCATGTCTTGCGGGCCATGGTCATGCCTCACTGGCCCGTGGGATAAAACGATCACCCAACCAAACATGGGAATAAATTATCCATGAGAAAACTTGCCTGTGACAGCTATTGCTATTTTGTGAGCTAAAAATGTAGAAGCGTGAATATGCGGTGCTAAATGGAGAGGGCGTGAAAATTAGTGCAAGTGTTTTTTGATATGCTTTTTCTTCATTATGTTTTCCAAAACTTTCTGAAACCTTTTCAAGTCTTACGATTTCATTTAACTGGTATATAATTTGTTGGATTTTATGCTAAAGCATCGATATAAACAATAGTAAATTTTTATCATCTATTCTATTCGATATGATTATAAACTATACAAATTACAAAAAAATTTTCTTGTCGACTGAAACAAAATAAGAAATTTAGTTTAGATATAATTTTTCTGTCACCACGCTTGCTTAATCATATTGACCATGTGCCAAAAAGGAAATGATAGTAATGATATTGCTAGCAGAGATGGTGTGAATAACGATGACGTCATTGGCGACGGCGTTGGCTTACAAGGCGATGAAAACGATGTTGAATCGACAAAAACTGAGGATGTGCAGTCTAATTCAGGCGTGAATGAAAAGAGTATGATCAAAAGGAGCATAAAGATGAAGAAGGCAAGTTTTTTTTTACTAATAGGCCATCATCTCCTGTTTTTTTTCGTGTTCTTTTGTGATTCAGCGCATAGTAATTAGAATAATTATTGCAAGCCAGCGCCCCTACCTTTCACTTATATAGGGCTAACTTGTGGAATATGTCGTAAAAGGAGGAAGACATCGTATATTTACCAACCGTTCCACTATCGTCATATCCCACTCTGTAAGGCTCTTTTTGCATAGAATAAAAATGTTTTTTGGATGAAAAGAGTTAAAATGCAGAAAATAGTCCTCTTTGTTTGATAGGGGCGCTGGTCCGCAATGATTGATCTAATTGTAGCGAAAACCCAAGTATTTAGCAAAAACATTTAGACACTCCATATGTAGTACCCATGTCCTGGCAAAACACTCCAAGACAAGATAGCCTCAGATAGAACAGATTGAATGGCAGTATATTTCCAGACCAAACAGTCGCAGAGAAAACACTCCTAAGAAACCAGGAGAAACAGTCCTTGTTTTTTTTTCTATTACGGGCTGTTTTGTCCGCGACTATTTTCAGTGGACTCTTTAGCCAGGATTCATTTTGTCTGTTCTACAACAGTATTTATTTGAGTTTCAACTCAAATTTTTCTACTCGGCCACGAAAGGAGTCGCAATCAAGTTCGCACAAATAAAATAAGCCGCAATTATGTTAAAACAAAAGGGAAGGGCAGTGTTAAAAAACCTTCTTTACGTAGAAAAGAAGGTACTTTTGACTTTCAACTGTACGTCAAAAACAAATAAATTTCATTTAAGACAATAGATTCAACTGGGTTTCCTTCATAGAGAGGCTCACGATATGCTTGGTTGCAGTGTTCTAAATTAGGGTGACATAATTGAAGTTGTTTTACAGACCTACGTCATCTGCGCAATAACTGGCTATGCGTAAAATTGTCTGATATCAATGACTTACACAAAGGTAACTGAAAAGCTACTCCAGGAGTCACCACCCAAAGTTATCTGAGGCATTGTGCGGGCCATCGAAGTTAGCAGTGATAAGACCGACTCCAAATGACGTGGATCTGTAACCTGTGAACATATATACAAAGGGTAACTATGTGAACATATATACATATGGGTAACTAAATCGCAAAGAATGCAGATAAACATCAGAAACCATCCATTTTTTTGGATCTTTTCCGTTTGTGCCCCCCAGTACGTTATGCGCCCCCAGTTACAGATCACGTGTCATTACATAGTAAATCATTATGTAAAAATATTGCACGTGCGTATGGGGGGTGCAAATAATATGCGCCCAGTAAGCTGGGGGCGCACAAACGGAAAAGATCCCATTTTTTAAAACAAGTAAATTGAAAATATAACCCAGGGGTTAAATATTACAAGTTTAAAATGTTATATACAAAATTAGTACAAGGTTAAAAATCAAAATTAGTGGTTCCGTTTTTTTAAAGGTAAAAATAACTTTTGATGCCACCAACGTTTCTTTCCAACGGTACAAGTTTGAATTGAGGGAGCAGATGCTGTTTTAACATGCGTTTAAACTGTGAGCGTGATATGATAGTCTGGACTTCATTCGTTTATTCCATTTTTGGATGCTTCTTTTTTGTAATGATCGACTGCTCGACCTTAGGAGATTTAGCTGTTCAGTTCAGTTGTTTTTTCGGATCTTTTCTGTTTGTGCCCCCCCCAGCTTACTGGGCGCATATTATTTGCGCCCCCCCCCGACGCACGTGCAATATTTTATGATTTACTATGTAATGACACGAGCTCTGTTACTGGGGGCGCATAACGTACTTGGGGGGCACAAACGGGAAAGATTCGTTTTTTGTTACTAAGACATTACCACTTAGAAAAAAACTCTCAATGCCGTCTGATTTCAGTAATGAAATATCATTCTTAAGTTTTGAAATACTCATCTGGCTTATTAAAAGTTCTGCAGGCAAAACGTCAGATTTAACTAAGAGATCTCTAGATCTCTCAAACTTTTTTCTCATATAGCAAACTTTAATTCCACAATTGATTTGTCGATTAATTCGCTGCATTGCAGAGAAATTCAAGTTCTGAAAAAAGAGCACTGAAAGTTAAATGAGAAAGGACTAGGCATTTGAATAGCATCAATCGTGCTTTCAGAGGCAACTGATAATGTATAAGGTATATTTGATCTAATCGCTGCGGCCATATTTGATAGGACTTTGTTGAGTTGTACACGAAAGTTTAGTTTAGAATCAATCATTATACCCAAGTATCTGCAGTGACTTTGTGGCTTAATTTCATGTCCCCGAAAAACTATTGGATCAAAATTTTCATTTTCTTCCGAGACGCAAAGAAGTTCAGTTTTACCGGTATTCATGGTTAATTTGTTTTGCTTTAGATAATTATCAGTTTTCTCCAGTATTTCAGAAACACATTTTTCCAGTTTGCTGACAATGTTTCTGTTAAAATGGAAACTTGTGTCATCAAAAAATTGAATTATGTCGAAGTTTCCTTGTACCTTTTCTCGAAAATCATTAATGTAGAGAAGAAAAACTAGTGGCCACAAGTTAAACCACAAATCAGTAAGCTAGTGGAATCTAAATAACATGGAACTAAAATTATCACAAAAAACTTCAGAGGCGGAGTAGAAGTTGCCAAGTGTAACCCATATCCGACTGGCACATTTGAGAACCGGATAGAATGCTCATTTTGGAGATTCATATCTGTGCGAACCATATGAAATGCTGTCATTATGGCGATGAAGGATTCTTATGGTTATGAAGGATTCTGGTGGTGAACCCAGGTCTAAGTACAGACTTATGAATAGACAATGCTCGACCAAAATGTACTATGAAAAGACCGTACTCGACTCATTTGTGCTACGAAAAGATTCTAGCTGGACTTTAAGTCATTCTGGAGTTTAGCACGACTCAGATTTTTACTCTAAGAATTTAGCTCGACCCAAAATTTTACAAAAGAATTTGGCTCGACCCAAGATTTGGGCTGCACTTAAGCTCGACACAATGTTTGCAAACAAAGTCGAGTTAAAATCTTTTCATGGGTCCATCATTAATCTTTTAATAAGTCTGCTTTTTTGCCATTAACATTTTACGTGGAATATTGCATATAAAGTAGTCAGCACGTATGGTCGTTCACCTTTTACGATTGAAATGAACCACAAGCCCCCAAAAACTTGCAGTATTTTTTAAAGATAGCTAATAATTTTGGAAGGGGGAACCAACTGAATAACGCCAAAATTTTGTCATGGCTAATGCGACTAAGACCAATACACTTAAGCTAGCTGGTTTCATTGAATCAAGTAATGTGGTAATATACTCCAGCTGCAATAACTCTTTATCTTAAGATTTGACAAAAGTCTGAAGGCTTTTAGCAGTTTTCCAACTGATTCTTAAGTTGGACTGCTCTGGTGCAAAGGTTCTTAGTATTGCTCCGGTTCTGCTTCTGTATGTACAGAAGCAGGAAAAAAAACTTATGAAAAGATTAATTGTAGACCCATGAAAAGACCTTAACTCGACTTTGTTGGTTATGAAATGACTAATGATCGACCCATGAAAAGACTTTAGCTGGACTTTCTTCGTTATGAAACGACTTTAGCTCAACCAATGAAAAGTTAGCTTGACCAATGAAAAGCTCGACCGTGTAATTATAGTCAATATTGACCCCCTACTAGACTTTTAAAGTCTTTTGTTAAGTCGAGGCCTAGGCCTGGGAATCATCATGAACCCCGAAAAAAGCTCCAACAGACCTCAAGATCATTGACCTGTAGAAATGGTAGTTGAGGTAAAAGAGACTATCTTGAATTGACGCCATAAGAGTTGACGGAATTGCGCAAAAAAACGCACCGTCCATCCCCTTCACCGTCAAAAAAGACAATTTTTCTCCTGGTCCCACAAGTCTGGGACTTTTGGGTCCCAGAGCGGTGTTCAGGCATAAAATTTTCACCACCGCCACTTGTTGTTATGCAATCACCTACTATTAGATCATTATTTATATTGTATTTGAATTCGGACTACATGACGGACTACGAAAGATCAATCAACATTGCCCTCAGATTAGATGCGGAACAAATACAGTTTTACAACAATAACAACAACATAAAGTTTTCGTTAAATTCAAACTTCAATTGTAGCTTAAATCGATGGACGCTTGATCGGGTGTTACCTTTAGCTCCAAAGAAGTCTGATTGTTTCGTATTCTCCAAAGATTTTGGTTGACCTCAAATATAAAGCATGAAATTACCCAATTTAGACCTCGACTTTTGAAAAGACACAAAAATTATACTAGGGGAGGGGGGGGGGCAATATTGACCAGAATCACCCAATCAAGCACTCTGTTAGAGTCAAGGTATTTTCATATGCAGTTTGGGTCGAGCACTGTCTTCTCGCGATGAGTTTGTTGTTGGGTTGAGCTTGTTCCTTTCATGAGTCGAAACAAAACGTCTCTTCATATGTCTGCTTTTTTGCAAAATTGGAACTTATTTTTTTGCTTCGGTACATAGAGAAGCAGCACCGCAGCAGAATAAACAGCATCACACTAGAGCAGTTCAACTAAATAAACGATTGAAAAACTGCCAAAAGACTTAAGAATTTTGTAAATGCCCAAGATAAATCAGTTACTGCAGCTGGAGTGTATTGCCACATTACTAGATTAAATGAAACCAGGTAGCTTAAAAGTAATAGTATTCGCCCGATAACCATGAAGAAATTGTGACGCTTTTTAGTTTATTTGCTTTCTAAAAATACGAATTATGTTTTTTTTTAAATACCGACGTTTTTTATTAGTGGCTCTTCAGAACTACAAAACATGAAGGAGTGTTCATGCTGACTACTTTATCAGCAATAGTGAGCAATGAAATGCACAAAAATTTGTTGAGGCAAAAATTTTATAAAAAGACTTTTGGTCGACTCGTGATTTGACTATAGCTCAACCCAATTTTTCCTAATTCATTATTGCGAGTCGAGGAAAAGTTGAGCAGTCCCGCGTGGTTAATCTGAGTCCCAGCAAAAGTCGAGAATAAAAATTGGGTAGAGTTAAGTCGAGATTACAATTGAAGTCGAGCTGAAGTCTTCTCATAGGCGATTTGGTTCGAGCATGGCTTTCAAAGTTTTTTCATACAATTTTTCGTAAATCGAGGCCTAATCCTGGGTAACACTGTCTGGTTTCTCTGCTATATCGAATTGTTTAGTTAGAATTTTCAACTGCTATCAATTTTAGCTTCACATTTAGCCGAGTCAAAATTTTTCACTGCAGTACCTATATGCTTGTCTTCAACTTCATTTTGAGGTTTGAACTCTTTCCGAAGGCTTGTGTGTGTGGTTCAAGTGTTTGTATAACGGACACTAACTGAACAAACTAAATAGTGGTTTTCGTGACCTTACACATCCAACTGACCTTGTTTTGTTAACCTTGCTGTCAAACAGGAGAGTTGGGTTTCAACGACGTTTTGTTCAGTCGTTCATTGACTTTTGACTGACCAGATTTTCGCAGATTTTCTTTAGAAGATCGCAGATTTTTGAGTTAACAGAATTTTCGTAACTGAAGTTATGTCAATTTTCATTTTAGAACCGGCGCATACACGTGACTCGTGTATCGCCTTCTGACCATCTCTTATCAAATTTTGCATCGGTATGATTAAAATTATTAATAAATCCCAATAACTCAATTTATATTTTGTGCAAAAATTTGTCATATAAACTAGTAAATTGTTCCAATTTGTAAAGTTTTTCTATCATTTTGTTTAATGACATTTGTTTTCTTAAATGTTTTGATTTTCAATGAAGAAACATTGTGGTTCCCAGCGGCTCAAACCAACAAATCTCTTTGAACAAAAATGATAGCCAAAAAACACCTTGATGAACAAACTTTGATCAATTCTGTGTGTTAGTTTGTTTAGTTAGTCAAAGCCTGTTTTTCAAGTCACCTTTTCATTTAAAGCACGCTCTGTAACATTCATTTAATGGATACTTGGACGATTTGTTGCCATAATAAGTTTTTTTTAGTCACTTAGAGACTAGTCACTTTTCATCTCAAGTTTTCGTTAATGATAAACCTTTTACAGTCAAATGATGCTTAATGAACAAAAAAGTCGTTTTCACGGAATTGCTCATTCTTTTTGGCTTTCACTCTGAGTTTTCGTAATATTTATTGAAATTTCAAATTTCTTTTTAAAATTTTACTAAATTTTTAGGGTTCTATGGCGTAGACTGGCATAGACTAAAAATGCAGTAGGCTTTGAAGGTTAACCGATCTTAAATTTATTTTCGTGAACTTTAACTCATTCTCAGTAATGACAGGACCGCCTTAATTTCTACTGGAACCAAAATTTAACTGGTTAGCGGATTATCGTCTAACTAATGGTTTTATGACATCGATGTCACTAGTTTTCATAATTACTTTTCAAATAAAATTTTGGATAATTTGGTTCCTTTTGAAATCTTATCACACTATTGAAAGTTCCCATTGCTTTAATGAAGACGTTCACTGGATCATAGATAGAGTTTTCAGAGCAATTCTTATGGTGCAAATAGCTTCGACACTTTCTTCTCTCACTTTTCAAATGAATTTTTGCTTTTTGCCTGTTTTGTTGTTGTTTTCATATTCATAAGATTTACTATGCTGCATTATTGATGAAATGTGAATGAAAAATATCCTTGTCCTCCCATTGAGGCATAACTTTGCGTGTTTATTTACTTTCGTCGGAAGCTATTGAAATTATTGGCTGTTAAGACTTTAAAACTAATATTTCGATATTTTTTTGAACATATACTGATCTTAAACTATATTTCGTGATCTGTAATTCAATCTCAGTACTGACAAGCCTCCTTTCCTTTCTACTGCCTCAAAATCAATCTGGTTAGCCGTTATTCATTCTAACTATTGGTTTTATGCCTTTGATGCCACGAGTTTTTTGATAATTTTTTTTAATTGTTAGCTGTTTTTTCCGTAGATTTCTTAGATTCCTTTTGACATCCTATCAAGTTATTCTAATATTGAAAGTTCTTATTGGCTGAGATAAGACGTTCAATGGATCATAGATAAAGTTTTCAGAAGAGCTTATGGTCTAAATGGCTCCGACACATTCTTCTCTCACTTTTCTAATGAATTTTTGGTTTTTGCCTTTATTTGTTGTTGTTTTCCTAGCCATAAGACTTATTGTGATATCTTATTGATGACAAACATCATTGTCTTCCCATCGAGGCATAAATTGGTCTTTTTATTGGCTTCCGTTGAAAGCTATAGAATTCGCGTGCGTTGGTACTACGGGTTCTCTCAAAAATTTCCGATCTATAATATATTTGTTCAATTTTGATGATTTTGTGAAGTCATATTCATTTCCTTAAAAAATCCTTTTGATGCTAAAAAAAATGGTTTGCAACAGAAAAATTGAAAATTTTTAATGATATCGACACTTTTCCCGGTCAATTGTTTTTTGAATTTGCTGTTTTTGCCCGTTCTTTTTATTGTTTATGCAGCCGTAAAACGCTGACCGGTCCATGAGTTTTTGACTGAGGATTTAATTAAAGATGTTACTCAATGCCGTCAGTTTATAGCGAATAGTCTTAAAAATTTCGATATTGTATAATCGTTTTCAAAGGTTTCTTAAACTTTTCAGTTTTATTGTTTTTTTTCGTCATCTTGAAATTTATTCTCATCATTGAGAGTCCCATCTTGTTCCCTGTAATTCAAAATGTAACGTGTCCATTGATATTATGTCGTAATGGATGTTTTAGTTTTTTGGACAATATTTTCTCTCATAAAAATTTTGTTGTCATTTTTTTTCTTTCTTTCTATTGTTTTAGAACATTCGCGTATTAACAGATCCCAGTGATTTTCAAATGTGGCGCAAGTGAACTTATTTAGTCTTTCGGTATAATTTAGCTGAATTAGTGTAAATAAAAATTGAAATAAAAATACATAAAATTCAGATAATAGATAATGATTTTAATGGCTTCAATAATTTGTGTTTTGGCAAATTGTTTGTAATTTCTTGAGCTTTTCCGCATCTTTAGTTCGTTTCTGTGGCTTCTTCTAAACAAAAACAGTTTTTATTAGTTTTGTATTGACTTTTTAGTAAAATTATCAAAAATGATTTCGTTAAAAGCGAATGAACTTTAAGACTTTTGAACTGATTTGATTTAAAAAATAAAGATTGTTTTTTGAATTTCGCCTCATTATTTTTTCTTTTCGGTGAAGTGTTAACTAGTTTCATTAGGACAAGTTTCCATCAGCTGTGTAGTTAGAGCAGTTAGGAGGTAGTCCATTTATTTTGTTAAGGTCTTATCCGATTGCATTTGTTGCTTTTAAAAAAATATTGAGATTTTTTCCGTGAATCTTTTGTTTTTGCTGTTTTGTTGGATATTTCTTTTCTCGTATCCTTTTTGATGACAGATCATGTGAGCGCTGTAATGAGGCAAGACATTATGTATTTCAATTAGTAGGTTGGATGGGGAACAATATTATTCAAATCAAGCATATATATTTTGCTATCTCTTCATTTGGTTCACAATTATGTCAAAAGTGTAGATGGACTCGGTTCGGAACATCGTGTGCAGAAGCACATTAACGAGTATTCTTGTTTTATTCTAAGTTCACGCGCTTTTTCGTTACAATTTTAGCTACTTGTACCACCGTAAAGTGTACTATAATGAATAGCAAAATTGACGACTGCATGCTTAGTTTTGCGTCATTTTGCAAAAAGAACATGAAATGAAAAACGAAAATCTCGAAAACTCCCCCAACATCACAATCACAATGTTGCAATGGTTTGGCACAGTCTCCTACAATTTATATAGTTTATATATATATATATATATTTATAAATAACTATATATATATATATATATATATATATATATATATATATATATATTTATATATATATATATATATATATATATATATATATATATATATATATGTATATATATATATATAAACACACACAAAAACACAGATACACACACAGACACATACACGCACGCGCACGCACGCACACACACAAAAACGCACGCACTCATATATATATATATATATATATATATACATATATATCCTAGGATGAGGTTCCATCCGGAAGTGTTCTCTGATCCGACCGTTTCAGAACAAAGTATCCTCAGTAGTAATAGGGTGAGCCACCCTCCCCGGGGGTGTAGAACCCATGTATTAAGATTAGGTTTAGCGGCTTTGATCGATTAGGGTCTAGCCTAAGGTATTAAGATTAGGAATAGGATCTATGGGCGAATCAGGGCATTTTTGCAGAATTTTTGCAGTTTTTTCACCATTTTTGCAGTTTTTGCAGAATTTTTTTGCAAACTGTTTCTGTTTTTGGGTTCCTATTACGTCATAGGAGCTGAAATTGGTTTTCAGGCTCAATAATTTGGCTAGTGATGATCCGCGCTGACTGGATTAGCTAATTAGGATCCGCGCCATTATGTTATTTTTTTTAGCAATTTATAGTTTTTTTCAAAAATTTCTAAATACTCTCTTCTGATTGGTTAAAAATGACAGCTTTTTTAGAAAAATTGAATTGGAAAAGTGATAAATAACAGACACAGTATAATTTATGCACATCAAACTACAAAATCGTTAGCAGAATAAATTAAATTAAAATTACAAAGTATAATTATAAAAATTTACAAAGATAAAATAAAAAAAATATCACATATAAGAGAAGAAAAAAAATTATTATCAAAGATCTGCAATTTGAGAGGTTCGGTATGAATACCGTCGGCCAGAACTATTCGTTTGGGGGTAGAAATAGGATAACCCTTTCTTTGTTTGTTCATAGGTAGCAACAAGATGATTTAGATCTCTAATCCCTCTATTTGTAGACGTAACGTTTATAACCTCCTCAATCACTCTCCGATATTTTTCCATTGGACCATCCCCAGTCTCCCCCAGGGTTCTTTTCTTCAGTCCTTTGCTACTACATTGGTACTTGTCAGACTTGGTATCGTAGCAACAATAGATTTTGTTGCAGAGACAAATGATTTCGCTACATCTGAATTCTTCTGTGAAGAGTCCTGGCTCTCGTGTATCGTGCTTCTTATGCTTTTAACAGCATATTCAAGGAAAAAAGTTGCGTGAAGCATCTGCTATGAAGTAATCATCACAGTTCTTCTTTCGCAAAGTCTTCCATTCTTCCTTTTTAGCAGGTCTAATGCAACCGTACAAGTTCTCGTGCGCTAGCGCTATATAAAGAGAATCCGTGTCCATTTCTAACTCCTCAAACTTGTCAACATCACAAAATTTTTCAAAACGTTGTAACAGAGCTCCAACATACGTAGCTTAGCGTATTGAAGTATAAAAAACCCAACTATTATTGGTTCTCGATGCTCAATTTTTGATTTTGCAAGTTCAACTTCGTAAATTTCATTTGACACATTGTTAAGACGCTTAAACATTTTCCCATTGATTGCTTTGTGCGTCCTCTCATCATTCAGGTACTTGGTCTCTGTGTGTCTACTTCTGTCCATAATTTGATATCCATAAGAGCTGTTTCCCAACAATTTCATTGTCTCAGCCACAACGCTAGAGTCAGGATTTTCATCACCCGCTCTTCTAGCATCTACCCCTGACTGAAAAAATTGCTGAAGCAATTTTTGGATGTGTATTGTACAAATCTACAAATTTTTGTGCATTTCAGACCAAGACTGAGATAAAAGTTGTGTAAAGGAGTAATGATTTTCCCATTTTCCAACTTGAAGCTGGAAATCAATATTCGTTGAGGTTGTTTGAGTAGGTTGTTTTCAATTGCATACTCTCTCATATAATCTCCAATATCGGCTCGACTGACATTAGAGCTCTTAAAAATAGGAGGGAAATTAGAGAACTTGTACGTTAATCCGTCTGGAACTTCGAGACCGCACTGTACGTATCCAAACAATTTCCCATCTCTTATTTTAGCTAAAAGAGACTCTTGCTTCATAGGTAGTTTGAAGGGAATC
>NC_134481.1:37905053-37945358 GCF_964194025.1 Convolutriloba macropyga | reverse complement strand
ATATGGTTGCATGCAAAACGGTTAATGGATACCACAGTAACCAACGTAAATTAAAACGTTTTTACTTAGAAGAGCAAGGTTCACGAGCCGACCTGATCTAGTCATCAAGTTGCATAAGACAGAGCCCAGTCCAACTCGAAGACCTAGGGCAGGCCGAAATTGTCAAGCTAGCCAAAGCTAAACAGGAGAAACAAGCAAAGCCTAAACCAAAGCCAAGAGGCAGAAGCAAAAAGACGGACATTGCGAGGGCTACAACCTTCGCCCAAAAGTCCAAAGAGGCAGCACTGAAGCAGAGCCAACGTCAAGCTTCCAAATCCGAAAAACGTAAACTACTCTATTCTAGATGATCTGAAAACAGGTCATTCCTGAAGTCAACACCAGACAACTTAAAGTACTCTTCAACTGTTCGCACATTCAACATCCGCGAAACTCCCTGGGGATCAGCCTTCGAGATTACAGCATCCTAAAATCCGGACGATTTTATGAATTCCACATTTGATCCATCGAAGGTCCCCGGACCAAGCAGAGCACGATCAACGCCCCGAGTTGATCAAATTATTTACCGAATCTGGAATCAGTTGTCAACTCGCAAAGAGCCAACTAATGATAACCCAATAGAAGTGGTATATCTGGATAGTTCCAACTCCACAGATAAGAACACTACTGAAGTCATCACATTGGAAACCACTGCAAATGAAGAGAGCCCAGTTTTAAAAGCCGAACCCCTCGTCGCAAATGTGACGGAAGAGCATGAGGTAGGAGCAGCGAGCTCCATTTCAGATATCAATTCCAGGGACTTCTATGACCCATCAGAGTTTTGAGCCCAAAATTCTTCACTGCGGGGGGTATATTATGAAGGGATTCCACTAGGAACACAACTTAGCTACTTATTTCAAGAAACTCAATCCCTAGGTATTGCAACCAAGCATCACAAACTATTATTAAAAACTCTCCTAAAACTATATTTAGATATATTTATCTTTCGTTGAAATTGTTCATTTATATGTCAAGTTCCGGAAAAATGTCGCAACGATTTCTGTTTCTTTAGTTAGCAGGTATTGTCTGGTAACTAAATTGAGTTCAAACTCCTGCAATTCGCTTTAGTAAAAGCGCGCGTGACAACAGAAAATAGAGAAGTTAACGTTCAGTTGAACCTAATCGAGAAACCTCGAAATTGAGTTTTTAACCGCCAGTGTTTTTCCCCAGGGATCAGCATTGCAATAATAATAATAATAATAATAATAATAATAATAATAATAATGATAATAATAATAATAATAATAATAATAATAATAATAATAATAGTAATAATAATAATAAAATTAATAATAATAATAATAATAATAATAATAATAATAATAATAATAATAATAATAATAATAATAATAATGATAATAATAATAATAATAATAATAATAATAATAATAATAATAATAATAATAATAATAATAATAATAATAATAATAATAATAATAATAATAATAATAATAATAATAATAATAATAATAATAATAATAATAATAATAATAATAATAATAATAATAATAATAATAATAATAATAATAATAATAATAATAATAATAATAATAATAATAATAATAATAATAATAATAATAATAATAATAATAATAATAATAATAATAATAATTGTGATGCTAGACTTATAAGAGTAAGATCTAAGCTCTAATCGAAAAGAGAATATTCAACGCACAACTTTATTTGGTGAAAGCTAAGGCAGAACTGCAGTTGACCTTTTGTCAGTCTGCACACTTAGTGCGTAGTACCAGTTAACATTGAACATAAGAGACAATCGTCGGACGATTGCATATGGTTAACAATGTTAATGTATATATACTGCATGAAGGAATTATTAATTTACTGCATCATAACATACGTAAAGTAAGAATGTTTTGTAATGGTAATACACATGTACCACATTTCCCCTCGGGAGGAATAACAAAGTTTTTTAAAAGTTTGTTAGGCGATAGGTATTAAAGGCATTGTTTAGAGTTCATGTGGGCTTAGTTCTATCTCTCCTGACTCTTGTGATTGGAGTGATACTTCCAGCACCTGTCCTTCGGCCAGAGGTGATACCGGCTCAGTCTCAGTAGGCTCTTGTGTTTGGCCTATGGTTGGTGATGTACTTCTACGTTCTTCCGGCCCTTGCGTGGAATCGTCCTGCGCACTTGGACCCGGTTGGAAGTTTGCGATGCCCTTGGGGCTTTTGATTGGAGTGCTGGTTTGGGTCTCGCCTGTGTCGTCGTCAGTGGATAGAGTTTCGGTCTGACCGTTTTTTGTTGTCTTCTTTTTGAGTCTATTGCTTCGTCGTGGCTTTTTGCCTTGGTTGATTTTGTGTATGTCTATCGACTCTTGTGGTTCATAGTCTGCATCTTTTGGTTTGGCTTCGGCCGTTGCCTCGTGGGCTGGGATGGTATCGTCACCATCTTCTTCTTGCGAGGATGCGTATTGATCTTTGTGTTGTTTCTTCGCGTCCCCTTTTTTAGGAGACTGTACAAATTTCCTTTTCGGTGGGACTTTTGTGCAATGGACTTTCGCGAGGTTGGCCAGGTTGGGGTTGGTAGGTGAATCTTGTCGTCTTTTGCGGATTGTACGTTCGCCTTTTAGTTTGGTCATTTGCTCTTTTTGGTGGATGTTCATCGTTCGCTGCAGCTTTTCGTGGTGATTGATTACCGTCTTTCGTGCCGCGAATTGGATTAAGGGAATTTGGGGCTGTGTGGACGTACCGAATCTAGCTACCTCGGACTTGTGGAGGACGGTGTCGTATTGTCTCGGGTATTTGATCGCTAGCGTTGAGCCGGATGTTTTGACTAATGCTGCCCCTTCTGGTATTGCTTCGTACAAGCCTTGTAGTTGTTTCTTGCTGCGTGTTGAAGCAATTGTTTTCCTTGCTAGTTGTAGGCCTTTACTGGATTCGGCGATCGGTTGCAACGTTGATTGTGTGGTCATTCGGAATGTTCGAGGGATCTCGCCGGTGTCGTTCTTGGCTGCTGTGAGCATCCTCTCTTTTGAAGTTCGTACCTCCTCGTCGCTGTCTAGGTCCTCTTGTTCCCATCGTTCGTCGGATATCAGCTCGTCCGCTCCCATGATGCTGTCATCTAAATAGTCATGTTGTACATTTGGCCATTTTAAATTTCTACTATCAGGTTTTGTTGTTAGATTGGTTATTGGAGTATTGGCGGGGCGCCCAAAGTGCGCTTCGAATGGCGATATATTGGTTGCTTTTTTCCGACATATTCTTAATTCTTGTGCGATTTGTTTTAAGGATTGTTTTATATTAAACGGGTGTTGTTTGGGATCTAGCTTGATGCACCCTAGTCTTCGTTTGACCGTTTGAATTAATCTTTCGACGAGGCCTATCGATCTATGGTCGTTTGCGGGTGCAAATATTATTTTAATATTGTTTCTGTTGCACAAGTCTCTAATTATATTACCCTTTTGGCATCTAGCTTGGTCCATTCGTATAGATCTAGGTACCCCATGTATGGACATATATTTATTTAGAAAGTGTTCTACGTTTGTTGCATTCGCGTTATTGTATAATTTAAGGGATGGAAATTTTGAAAATCGATCGATGCAAGCGAGAAAGTATATTTCTCTTCCTTGACCGTCTACTATTGGTCCATCAAAGTCTATCTGGATTTCTTCGTTTGGTTCGACGCATGGTTTCATTGGTGACCATTTAGTTTTTGGTATCATGCTTTTAAGGTTCTTACCAAATTCAGTGCAGGGGCGGCATGTTTTTGCCTTGTTTATCAGATCTCTGTTAATGAAGGGCCACCAGAGTCTATTCGCTAGTTCTGTCATTCCCCATGAGCCAGGGTGGGTAGCATGCAGAACGTCAATGACTGCCTCTTTAAGTGCATTGGGAATCGTGAGGCGGTTGTCCAGTAGTATGCAGCCATCGTTTACACTCAGTTGGTTCCAGTGGGCGTATATCTGTTTGCTCACTGCTTTGCATCGGCGTTCGTCGTTCTGGATTATGCAATCTCGAATCTCTCTTAGTACACTGTCTCTATTGGTCATGGCTGCTATTAATGTCGAGCTGAACACATCCCTGATTGCTTAATCCAGTGTTGTATTTGATGTTGTTTGTTCTTCTTGTTGGGGCGGGGGGTGGTTTTCTTCTTTGTTGGGGCTTAGGTAGGTGGTGAATGATAGTGGACATCTTCCTGGGCTCTTTGGGGAAGTGTTTTGCATTTCGTCTTTGTCTGTTTGCATTTCTGGAAAAATTTGTTTTTGTGTTAGCAACTGATTGTTATTTGAGTTATTTGGCAAATGCGGTTTTTCAATCGCTTGTTGTGTGACTTTTTGTTCAATTACGTCATTCCTCGTCACGCGGTTTTCTATATTGGCATTGGAATGTTGTCTGCGTAGGCTGTAATTATGTTCTTTTTGAACTACTTTTGTTTTTGTCTTATGACTTTGTGCTCTAGGCACTTTGATTTTGGAATCGTCCCGCGATTCCAGGGGTGGTTTTCTCGGCCGGCCTCTTTGACGTTTAATTGCAGTCGTTGTGTTTGATGTCTTGGAATCGTCGTGCGATTCCAGTATAGGGAATTTTCGTGGTCTACCGCGTTGTCTAATTGCATTAATTGTTTTAACTATAGCATCTATTTGTGCTATCACAAAGTCTTCGTCGTACATGCTAATTGGTTTTGCGGCGCCGTGGGGGTTTCTAGATATGTAATCTGTGAGGCCCATCTTTGAGCCTGGTATATGTACTATGTTAAAGTGGAATGGGATTAGCCGATCGCACCAGCGGGTTAATCTGCTTTGGTGTGCCTTTGTTGATTTATCTTTAAGTATGGATAGAAGTGCCCGATGGTCTGTTTGTACGGTGAAATATTGACCATATAAATAATGCTTGAAATGTTCCAGTGACCAAACTATGCCTAGGAGTTCGAGCTCGTTAATGCTGTATTTTTCTTCAGCCTTGTTTAGAAAACGCGATGCGTATGCTATTGTTTCCCAACCGTTGTTCGATTCCTGCTCGAGCACTGCTCCGAGCCCGGATCGTTATGCGTCTGTACGTACCCGTGTTTTTCTCGACTGGTCAAAATGTTTGTTTTCGGTTATGTTTTTTATGTGCTCTTTTATTTTTTCGAATGCTGTTTGGTGTTTTGTGGTCCATACGTATTTGTTATCTTTTTTCAGTAATTCTCGAAAGATTCTGCATTGTGTTGCTAAATTCGGAACGAATTTTGTTAGGTGGTGTACACTACCCAGGAAAGATTTTAGTTGTTTACATGTGTTGGGTGCTTTTAGGCTTTGTATGGCTTCGGTTTTGGTGACTAATGGTTTTATACCGTGTTGATTGATTTCAAATCCTAGCCATTCTAATTTATTTTTTGCGAAATGACATTTTTCTAAGTTTATGCTTAGATTTTCCTTGTCGAGTCTATCCAGACATTCGAATACTTGTTGTTTATGGTTTTTTATTCCTCCGCCCGTGACAATTATTATGTCGTCCAGGAAACTATATGTGTTTTTGAGGCCCCTTAATGTGGTATCTATTGCTTTTTGGAACTCTGCGGGCATATCTGTTAGGCCATGAAAACCTGTAATGAATCTATATGTTCCTGTAGCTTGACCTATGATATTAAAATTGCAATGCTTTGCGGTTGCCTCGTCGAGTGGTAATTGGCTGTATGCGTAACGTAGGTCGATGGTGGAAAAAAGTACTTCGCTTTCGTGCGACGATTCCGAGATTGATTGTGCGATGTTATCCATCAGGCAATCTATATTTTGCATCTGATATTTGTTTTTATGAATCGCTTTGTTTATGACTTTGGAGTCCATGGCAAGTTTTATTGTTTTGTCTCGTTTGACTGTTATCACTATGGGTGAAATAAAGTTTTTGTCGCTGCATTTGTCCAGTTTGATTATATTACCGTTCTTTTCTAATTTTTTGAGTTCTTCCTCTACCTGAGATTGTAGATGGATTGGTATTCTCCGACCTCTTTGGTGAACGGGTGTGAAGTTTGTTTTGAATTTTGACTTAACTGTATGGGTTTTTGATCGTCCTATCCTTCTTATTAGGTTTGGAAATTTTTTAGATATTTCTGTTTTTAGGTTTTGTCCTTCAACGTTTTGTATCAGTGCAATTTGCTTACCTTCCGATTTTGGGGAGGGTTGTTGGTTGACTTGTATTCCGAGCCCCTGAAATAAGTCTCTTTCTATAATTGCTCTGTGGTTGTTGGGTACCACTATGAGGTCAGCTCTTCCAGCATTCCATCCATTACATTCTATGTCACAGTATAGTGTGCCGAAGTTTCGGATTGGTGTATTCGTAAAGCTGCGCAAGTTTGTGGGATTCGTCTTACGACTCCACCAGCTGTTTTTATCTCTGTCTTCTATTTCATGTGCCATTCTTTCCGTTACTAGGCTGTTGGAGCTACCTGAATCCACCATTACCCAGTATTTGGTGTTTCCAAACTTGATGTGAAGTTTTGTCGGTGTGGGTGATGTTTCTGTGGGGGAAATCAGGTTGACCATGTAATCGTCTTCCGAATCCTCTCTGATACTGCCTATTTCGTTGTTTAGTGAGACCATGTTTATTTGTTCCTCGTTTTGTGTTTCGTCTTGTTCTATTATTTCGTTGACGTTGCGATTGTTTGTGTATCTGTTCATGTTGGATCTGCAGACTTTCGCTAAGTGATTGGGTTTGTTGCATCTTCTACACGTCTGTCCAATGGCTTGACACTTACTTCGATGTTCTTGTGTCCATGGTTGTCCGCAGTTACGACAATTATGTTGTTGGAATTGTTGTCTGTTTGACTGGTGTGAATTGCCTCTGGGCGGTTGGTAATTGCCTCGGGGCTGGCTAAAGTTGCCTCGATAGTTTCCCCGGTATCTCGAACTGGAGATGGCTAGGAATGGCTCTAATCGTCCTACTATTGTTACCATTGAGGGGTCTGTAGTGTTTTTAGCTTGTATTGCTAGCTGGCTTCGGGGCCTAATTCAATGCTAATAGCTAATTCAAGTGCCTTTTCTGGTTCTAATGTTACCTTTAAAAGTTCTTTCTGAATCTCCGGGTCAATCATGTTGGCTGTAAAGATGTCTCGTAGCAAGTCGACTTCCAACGCTCCCAGTTGGCAAAATTCTGCTAAAGATCGTAAAGCTGAATGGAACTGTTCCATTGTTTCGCCCTTTTGTTGTCGTCTTGTGAGTAGCAAGTATCGGTCGAAGGTGACGTTCCGTGGTCGTATGAACGTCAGCTCTAGTTCCTCCCACAGTTGTTGTGTCGTGATGTTCTCGACGTTGGTATGGGGGTATTTCCTTGTATGCATTCTTCGTCCTTCGATTCCAATGGTTAGGTAAATCATTGACTTTGCTCGTTTATCTGCGATGTCCCATGGCTTGTCGCCGCATAGCACCCCTATTCTGTCAATTATGTTACATTCGTTTTTCCATTTGGCTATTGCCTGATTGTATCTTGTTAGCCTCTCCCTTTCCATCGTCTGGGTTGGATTTCGTACCGGTTGTTCTTCCACTGGCTCTGGGGGATAGATTATTGTTGTTGGTTTCTCTCTTAGGAGGTCGTCGAGTTCTATATTTGTCTTTGCGACTAAGGCCATTTTCAACTGACTTCTCCACTTTTCCCATGGTGTTGGTGGGTTTGAGCTGGGTTTATCCCAGAATGGTTCAAGACCTAGTATTGTTTTTCCTTTTTCGGCTGACTGCGCCATGTGATGCTAGACTTATAAGAATAAGATCTAAGCTCTAATCGAAAAGAGAATATTCAACGCACAACTTTATTCGGTGGAAGCTAAGGCAGAACTGCAGTTGACCTTTTGTCAGTCTGCACACTTAGTGCGTAGTACCAGTTAACTTTGAACATAAGAGACAATCGTCGGACGATTGCATATGGTTAACAATGTTAATGTATATATACTGCATGAAGGAATTATTAATTTACTGCATCATAACATACGTAAAGTAAGAATGTTTTGTAATGGTAATACACATGTACCACAATAATAATAATAATAATAATAATAATAATAATAATAATAATAATAATAATAATAATAATAATAATAATAATAATAATAATACTAATAATAATAATGATAATAATAATAATAATAATAATAATAATAATAATAATAATAATAATAATAATAATAATAGTAAAAATAATAATAATAAAAATAGTAATAATGATAATGATAATAATAATAAAAATAATAATAATAATAATAATAATAATAATAATAATAATAATAATAATATTAATAATAATAATAATCATAATAATAATGATAACAATAAAATTATTAATATTAATAATAATAATATAATTAAAAATAACACTAATAAAAATAACTATTATGATAATTATAATACTAACACGCAGTAGTAGTAGTAGTAGTAGTAATAGTAGTAGTAGTAGTAGTAGTAGTAGTAGTAGTAGTAGTAGTAGTAGTAGTAGTAGTAGTAGTAGTAGTAGTAGTAGTAGTAGTAGTAGTAGTAGTAGTAGTAGTAGTAGTAGTAGTAGTAGTAGTAGTAGTAGCCAAACTTGAATATGGACCAAAATTCACCCATATTCAAGTTTGGCCCCGTTTTTTCCCTTACCCATATTTTTTTGACCAAATTCAAGTTGTGAACCCGTACCCAGATTAGAGTTGAATTTGACCATATTCAAGTTCCAATTTGAGGACCATATTCAAGTTTGGCCGGACACCCATTTTCATTTGAATTCAACTGACTAGAAAAACAAAAACTTGAATATGGTCAAAGAGTGCCCTGTAACCCATATTATTACCAAAACCTCAAAACGGCAGTGACAGAGCAAAAATTGCTTGCAGGAATAAAAAAATGAACACACGCTTTAATAATCAAGAAAATCGATAAAAATCTGTTGAATCATTAAGTGTAACGGAACAGAAATTAGCTGCAGGATCTCAATAAGAATTAGTGTTTTTCGCATACTGGTAGCTCCAATAGGCGGAGTAAAGGTTTCTAAATTGAGCTGCATCAAAACCAGTTAATATCCTGCAAGATTTTATTGGTGTGAAATTGTAAGACAGCAATTACTGTAGTAGCAAATTTTGCACTTTTTTTGCTATAAGATAATTTATCGAGATGAAAACTGGTCTATAAATTGTTCAATGAGGTTTTAACCGCGCCCAACAGTGATAAAAGAATGCATGAAGTTTAAATTTTTAGACAACGAATCTAGTACAAAACCTTGTTGCATTAGTTTAAAGCTGTGGTTGAAAAAACTATGGAATAAATTGAAAATAAAAATTGTTTCATACATTTTTTTTACTTAGAAGATGTAATCCTCATTGCAAATGAACTGCAATTGAGAAACCCCGTTCTGCAGACAATATTGTATTAATATACAGACTGTATTAGGCAATATAAGTTTCGAAGGTTCAAAAATCTTAAGACAAAACGTGTACGTCTTAAAACTGTTTTCTTGGGTTGGGGGGGTGAGGGGGGGGGGGCACTTCGAGCCTGAGCCTAAGCTTCAGGCTCGAAGTGCCCCCCCTATTTTTTTTGGCCCCACAGACAATGCGCGTTTATGATCGTCATTTTTGACCTGACTTTTGCCAGTCTTGTACTTGGTGTTGTGTCAAAAACTGGAAATTTGTTTGATTTCCTTAAGTTATATTCAGTCTCTTGACATTAAGAAGTTGTTTTTTTACTTTTGGTGGTCCAAATTGTTAACGGATAAAGCCGCTGGGTGACCAACGAAGTCCCTTTTGTACACACACTAGGAATTGCAGACGTATCCATCAAAGTTAAATTTGAGAATGGAAAAAAATTGAGAAAAAAATTTGTTTCAAACAATTTTTTTACTTAGAAACTGTAATCCTCATTACAAATGAACTCCAATTGAAAAACCCCGTTCTGCAGACAATATTGTATTAATATACAGACTGTATTAGGCAATATAAGTTTCGAAGGTTCAAATTATTAAGACAAGTCTACGTCTTAAAACTCTTTTCTTGGGTTGGGGGGGGGGGGTGAGGGGGGGCACTTCGAGCCTGAGCCTAAGCTTCAGGCTCGAAATGCCCCCCTATTTTTTTTGGCCCCACAGACAATGCGCGTTTATCATCGTCATTTTTGACCTGACTTTTGCCAGTCTTGTACTTAGTGTTGTGTCAAAAACTGGAAATTTGTTTGATTTCCTTAAGTTAAATTTAGTCTCTTGACATTAAGAAGTTGTGTTTTTTACTTTTGGTGGTCCAAATTGTTAACGGATGGAGCCGCTGTGTGACCAACGCAGTCATTTTTGTATACAACCTAGGAAATGCAGACGTATCTATCATAGTTAATTTTGAGAATGGAAAAAATTGAGAAAAAAATTTGTTTCATACATTTTTTTTACTTAGTAACTGTAATCCTCATAACAAATGAACTCCAATTGAGAGACCCCGTTCTGCAGACGTTATTGTATTAACATACAGACTGTATTAGGCAATATAGGTTTCGAAGGTTCAAAAATCTTAAGACAGGTCTACGTCTTAAAACTCTTTTCTTGGGTCAAAATTCTTTTTTTTATCCAAATAAATATCTGAAACATGAAAATGAGCAATTTTTTACGTGCTCAAAACTCTCTCTCCAATTTCTGTTTTTTTTCTGTTAATTGAATTTGTTCAGAAGCGTCATACTTCATCAGAACTCTGCTGACACGTAGTATAGATTTCATTTGAGTTCGAGAAATTTTTCTCTACCCATATTCAAGTGTCCTTGCCATCTGAAAACTTTGCACTGAACACCTATAATTTTCGTTTCTCAGCAAAAATTTTCATTTGCAGAGATTCCTTTGTGGTGCAAATGGGAGCCATACTCGTTTGGTGACTTAAATTTTTGTCTTTAACGTGAAATTAAGGGCAATTTTTTTGGCTCAAAAGTAAAAGTTTGAGAAACTGTTCAGATTTTTTCACTTTTTATGTTAAATTTAGGATGTTATTACTGAATGACTTCTGAAAACAGACTAATTAAAATCCATAACACATCTAACAGTTATTATAGGAGCCAAAGAATTATTGGAAAAAGACACTTTTTCTTTTTTTGACAAATTGCTTTCTTTGAATTTTTAATATATCAGCCGTTTCATTATTGTCAATCTTTTTTTTTCGCGGCCAATTATCCTCTGACACTCAAACGATGTTCCAGAATTAAAATAACTTAACATTGTAGTTCATTTGGCAACATTTTGGAACATAGGCTTTTCTGGCCATGTTAGCGTTCGAATAGTCCACCCTTATTAGAGTTTCAAAAAAAAGCACAGAAACGCACTGTTTTTGAAACTTTGGTAAATTAAACTTAATCTATAGTCAAAAAAATACCTAACTGTAGAAAAAAAACTTTGAACTTGTCGGAAAAACATGTTTTAGGATGAAAAATGAGGCCGATTTTTGGTCGGTTCCGTTCTATTTTTTCAACGCACTCTAAATTTTACCTCAAATTATTGACTATAAAAATCGTAATTGAAAAATTTTTTACGCGGTGGCAAGCAGCTGTTCGAACTCTCTTGATTCTTATTAATTTGCTACCATTTGGACGTTTTTAAAAGATTCATACTTGATTGCAACTCTGATGACACTTCATTTGAGTTGGATAAATTTTTTCTTACCCATACTCAAGTTTCCTTGTCATCTGAAAACTCTGCACTGAACTCCTATAATATTTGTTTCCCAGTATATCACTTATTTTGCAGAGACTGCTTTTCGGTGCTAATGGGAGCCATGCTCGTTTCAAGACTTTAAGTTTTGTCGTTAACGAGAAAATGGTGGCATTTTTTGGCTTAAAAAAATAAAAGTTTGCGAAAGTGTTATGTTTTTTTTCACTTTTTATGTTAAAATTAAGATGTTATTACTGCATGACTTGCAAAAGTAAAATAATTTAAATCAAAAACACATCAAACAGTTGTTATAGGAGCCAAACAATTATTGGAAAAAGACACTTTTTCTTTCTTTGACAAATTGCTTCCATTAGATTTTAATTAAATTAACCGTTTCATTGTTGTCAATCGCTTTATTTCGTGGCCAATTAGCCTCTGATACTTGAACGATGATCCAGAAATAAAATAATTCTTGATTGTAGTTTATTTGGCAACATTTTGGAACATAGGTTTTTCTGGCCATGTTAGCGTTCGAATAGTCCGCCCTTATTAGAGTTGCAAAAAAAAGCACAGAAAGGCACTGTTTTCGAAACTTTGGTAATTTAAACTTAATCTATAGTCAAAAAATTACCTAACTGTAGAAAACAAACTTTGAACCTGGTGGAAAAACATGTTTTAGGATGAATAATTAAGCCGACTTTCGGTCGGTTCCGTTCTATTTTTTCAACGCACTCTAAATTTTACCTCAAATTATTGACTATAAAAATCGTAATTGAGAAATTTTTTACGCGGTGGCAACCAGCTGTTTAAACTCTCTTGGTTCCTATTAATTTTCTACCATTTGGACGTTTTTAAAAGAGTCATACTTGATTGCAACTCTGATGACACTTCATTTGAGTTGGATAAATTTTTTCTTACCCATATTCAAGTTTCCTTGTCTTCTGAAAACTCTGCACTGAACACCTATAATTTTTGCCTCCCGGTATATCACTTCTTTTGCAGAGACTTCTTTTTGGTGCTAATGGGAGCCATGCTCGTTTCAAGACTTTAAGTTTTGTCTTTAACGAGAAAATGGTGGCATTTTTTGGCATAAAAATGAAAGTTTGCGAAAGTGTTAAGTTTTTTTTCACGTTTTATGTTAAAATTAAGATGTTATTACTGCATGACTTCCAAAAGTAGAATAATTAAAATCAAAAACACATCAAACAGTTGTTACAGGAGCCAAAAAATTATTGGAAAAAGACACTTTTTATTTCTTTGACAATATGCTTCAATTAGATTTTTATTAAATTAACCGTTTCATTGTTGCCAATCGCTTTATTTCGTGGCCAATTAGCCTCTGATACTTGAACGATGATCCAGAAACAAAATAATTCATGATTGTAATTTATTTGGCAACATTTTGGAACATAGGTTTTTCTGGCCATGTTAGCGTTCGAATAGTCCGCCCTTATTAGAGTTGCAAAAAAAAAGCACAGAAACGCACTGTTTTCGAAACTTTGGTAATTTAAACTTAATCTATAGTCAAAAAATTACCTAATTGTAGAAAAAAAACTTTGAATCTGGTGGAAAAACATGTTTTAGGATGAAAAATTAAGCCGACTTTCGGTCGGTTCCGTTCTATTTTTTCAACGCACTCTAAATTTTACCTCAAATTATTGACTATAAAAATCGTAATTGAGAATTTTTTTACGCAGTGGCAACCAGCTGTTCAAACTTTCTTGGTTCCTATTAGTTTTTCTACCATTTGGACGTTTTTAAACGATTCATACTTGATTGCAACTCTGATGACACTTAATTTGAGTTGGATAAATTTTTTCTTACCCATTTTCAAGTTTTCGACAAGAGAATTTCGGAAGACCTAAATGACTCGTAAAATGAATTTTTAAGCAAAAGTTATAAAGAGAAAAGTCTAGAAAACAATTATAGAAACTTTTAACAAGTGTGAAGATTGCGTGGAAAGTGAAACACAATCAAATATACGCACTTGAAAAATGAGCCAAAACTTACAATTTGGAATTTTTCTTGACACTAAATTGGTTTTTTTGAACAAATATGCAATCAAAAAAATATTGAGATCTGTTTTTTATTGTACTGAGAGTTCATTTTGATAATTTTTATAAAACTGGGATGCAAGATTTTGGAATGGCCGCGTTTTTGCATTTTTTCACAACAATCTTGCTTTCTTTCAATGTCTTCAAAGCCCGCAAAAAAGATTTATATTTCTTCTAAAATATGGCCCTTTTGGTTCCCTCGTAGACAAAATCTTTGGATACCCGGAACATCAAACAATATCAGGAAAAAAACATTGAGTAAAAAATTATGCCGAAGCGGCCAAGAGATAGATTTTAGCCGGTACCCATATTTCGGAGCTAAATTTTTGACACGATTTTTCTCGCTTTCTAGGCAATGTTGGAACTTCTGATTTTGGGATCGTTGTTGTTGTACTAAAATATGCCCGCATGCCAAATTTCAGGTTTGTTCGATCATTTTTCAACTTTTGCCTTTCTTTGATTCTTGTGACTTCATCGCGCACTCGATGATGTCAAACCGAAATAATAAACCTAATTTTGAGTCGTTTCTGAGAATCATTTGAAGCAACTTCATAAGAACAAAAAGTCGACAACTTAGTCATACAGGACAGGAACAAAAAGAAAATTTTGAAAAAAAGTTATTTTCCGTGGAGAAATTACATTTTAATGTTCCCTTACTATTTGGCCGCGAAAAAATTCCTACTCCTATAGATCAATATCTGAACAAATATTGCACCTAGAGGGATAAAAAAAATTGTTCCGAAAACTAGAGTTCAATTTCTGACTCCCTGTGTAATAAAAACAGGGTTTCATGTAGTGGAAGACAAAAAAAACAGCTTTGAACAAAAAATGAATTTAAATTTCAAGTAACAATAACTCCTCAAGTATTGATGGGTTTTTAGGGCCATTTCCGTCATTAGCTAATTTGACATCGAATTCATCAACAAATGTATATATTTGAACGTAATAATCAAAATTGGCCGGCTGCAGACGATTTTTAGAATCCGGGGACGCCCTACCCAAATTCAAGTTGGCTGCAGTAGTAGTAGTAGTAGTAGTAGTAGTAGTAGTAGTAGTAGTAGTAGTAGTAGTAGTAGTAGTAGTAGTAGTAGTAGTAGTAGTAGTAGTAGTAGTAGCCAAACTTGAATATGGACCAAAATTCACCCATATTCAAGTTTGGCCCCGTTTTTTCCCTTACCCATATTTTTTTGACCAAATTCAAGTTGTGAACCCGTACCCAGATTAGAGTTGAATTTGACCATATTCAAGTTCCAATTTGAGGACCATATTCAAGTTTGGCCGGACACCCATTTTCATTTGAATTCAACTGACTAGAAAAACAAAAACTTGAATATGGTCAAAGAGTGCCCTGTAACCCATATTATTACCAAAACCTCAAAACGGCAGTGACAGAGCAAAAATTGCTTGCAGGAATAAAAAAATGAACACACGCTTTAATAATCAAGAAAATCGATAAAAATCTGTTGAATCATTAAGTGTAACGGAACAGAAATTAGCTGCAGGATCTCAATAAGAATTAGTGTTTTTCGCATACTGGTAGCTCCAATAGGCGGAGTAAAGGTTTCTAAATTGAGCTGCATCAAAACCAGTTAAAATCCTGCAAGATTTTATTGGTGTGAAATTGTAAGACAGCAATTACTGTAGTAGCAAATTTTGCACTTTTTTTGCTATAAGATAATTTATCGAGATGAAAACTGGTCTATAAATTGTTCAATGAGGTTTTAACCGCGCCCCACAGTGATAAAAGAATGCATGAAGTTTAAATTTTTAGACAACGAATCTAGTACAAAACCTTGTTGCATTAGTTTAAAGCTGTGGTTGAAAAAACTATGGAATAAATTGAAAATAAAAATTGTTTCATACATTTTTTTTACTTAGAAGATGTAATCCTCATTGCAAATGAACTGCAATTGAGAAACCCCGTTCTGCAGACAATATTGTATTAATATACAGACTGTATTAGGCAATATAAGTTTCGAAGGTTCAAAAATCTTAAGACAAAACGTGTACGTCTTAAAACTGTTTTCTTGGGTTGGGGGGGGGGTGAGGGGGGGGGGGGGCACTTCGAGCCTGAGCCTAAGCTTCAGGCTCGAAGTGCCCCCCCTATTTTTTTTGGCCCCACAGACAATGCGCGTTTATGATCGTCATTTTTGACCTGACTTTTGCCAGTCTTGTACTTGGTGTTGTGTCAAAAACTGGAAATTTGTTTGATTTCCTTAAGTTATATTCAGTCTCTTGACATTAAGAAGTTGTTTTTTTACTTTTGGTGGTCCAAATTGTTAACGGATAAAGCCGCTGGGTGACCAACGAAGTCCCTTTTGTACACACACTAGGAATTGCAGACGTATCCATCAAAGTTAAATTTGAGAATGGAAAAAAATTGAGAAAAAAATTTGTTTCAAACAATTTTTTTACTTAGAAACTGTAATCCTCATTACAAATGAACTCCAATTGAAAAACCCCGTTCTGCAGACAATATTGTATTAATATACAGACTGTATTAGGCAATATAAGTTTCGAAGGTTCAAATTATTAAGACAAGTCTACGTCTTAAAACTCTTTTCTTGGGTTGGGGGGGGGGGGGGGGGTGAGGGGGGGCACTTCGAGCCTGAGCCTAAGCTTCAGGCTCGAAATGCCCCCCTATTTTTTTGGCCCCACAGACAATGCGCGTTTATCATCGTCATTTTTGACCTGACTTTTGCCAGTCTTGTACTTAGTGTTGTGTCAAAAACTGGAAATTTGTTTGATTTCCTTAAGTTAAATTTAGTCTCTTGACATTAAGAAGTTGTGTTTTTTACTTTTGGTGGTCCAAATTGTTAACGGATGGAGCCGCTGTGTGACCAACGCAGTCATTTTTGTATACACCCTAGGAAATGCAGACGTATCTATCATAGTTAATTTTGAGAATGGAAAAAATTGAGAAAAAAATTTGTTTCATACATTTTTTTTACTTAGTAACTGTAATCCTCATAACAAATGAACTCCAATTGAGAGACCCCGTTCTGCAGACGTTATTGTATTAACATACAGACTGTATTAGGCAATATAGGTTTCGAAGGTTCAAAAATCTTAAGACAGGTCTACGTCTTAAAACTCTTTTCTTGGGTCAAAATTCTTTTTTTTATCCAAATAAATATCTGAAACATGAAAATGAGCAATTTTTTACGTGCTCAAAACTCTCTCTCCAATTTCTGTTTTTTTTCTGTTAATTGAATTTGTTCAGAAGCGTCATACTTCATCAGAACTCTGCTGACACGTAGTATAGATTTCATTTGAGTTCGAGAAATTTTTCTCTACCCATATTCAAGTGTCCTTGCCATCTGAAAACTTTGCACTGAACACCTATAATTTTCGTTTCTCAGCAAAAATTTTCATTTGCAGAGATTCCTTTGTGGTGCAAATGGGAGCCATACTCGTTTGGTGACTTAAATTTTTGTCTTTAACGTGAAATTAAGGGCAATTTTTTTGGCTCAAAAGTAAAAGTTTGAGAAACTGTTCAGATTTTTTCACTTTTTATGTTAAATTTAGGATGTTATTACTGAATGACTTCTGAAAACAGACTAATTAAAATCCATAACACATCTAACAGTTATTATAGGAGCCAAAGAATTATTGGAAAAAGACACTTTTTCTTTTTTTGACAAATTGCTTTCTTTGAATTTTTAATATATCAACCGTTTCATTATTGTCAATCTTTTTTTTTCGCGGCCAATTATCCTCTGACACTCAAACGATGTTGCAGAATTAAAATAACTTAACATTGTAGTTCATTTGGCAACATTTTGGAACATAGGCTTTTCTGGCCATGTTAGCGTTCGAATAGTCCACCCTTATTAGAGTTTCAAAAAAAAGCACAGAAACGCACTGTTTTTGAAACTTTGGTAAATTAAACTTAATCTATAGTCAAAAAAATACCTAACTGTAGAAAAAAAACTTTGAACTTGTCGGAAAAACATGTTTTAGGATGAAAAATTAGGCCGATTTTTGGTCGGTTCCGTTCTATTTTTTCAACGCACTCTAAATTTTACCTCAAATTATTGACTATAAAAATCGTAATTGAAAAATTTTTTACGCGGTGGCAAGCAGCTGTTCGAATTCTCTTGATTCTTATTAATTTGCTACCATTTGGACGTTTTTAAACGATTCATACTTGATTGCAACTCTGATGACACTTCATTTGAGTTGGATAAATTTTTTCTTACCCATACTCAAGTTTCCTTGTCATCTGAAAACTCTGCACTGAACTCCTATAATATTTGTTTCCCAGTATATCACTTATTTTGCAGAGACTGCTTTTCGGTGCTAATGGGAGCCATGCTCGTTTCAAGACTTTAAGTTTTGTCGTTAACGAGAAAATGGTGGCATTTTTTGGCTTAAAAAAATAAAAGTTTGCGAAAGTGTTAAGTTTTTTTTCACTTTTTATGTTAAAATTAAGATGTTATTACTGCATGACTTGCAAAAGTAAAATAATTTAAATCAAAAACACATCAAACAGTTGTTATAGGAGCCAAACAATTATTGGAAAAAGACACTTTTTCTTTCTTTGACAAATTGCTTCCATTAGATTTTAATTAAATTAACCGTTTCATTGTTGTCAATCGCTTTATTTCGTGGCCAATTAGCCTCTGATACTTGAACGATGATCCAGAAATAAAATAATTCTTGATTGTAGTTTATTTGGCAACATTTTGGAACATAGGTTTTTCTGGCCATGTTAGCGTTCGAATAGTCCGCCCTTATTAGAGTTGCAAAAAAAAGCACAGAAAGGCACTGTTTTCGAAACTTTGGTAATTTAAACTTAATCTATAGTCAAAAAATTACCTAACTGTAGAAAACAAACTTTGAACCTGGTGGAAAAACATGTTTTAGGATGAATAATTAAGCCGACTTTCGGTCGGTTCCGTTCTATTTTTTCAACGCACTCTAAATTTTACCTCAAATTATTGACTATAAAAATCGTAATTGAGAAATTTTTTACGCGGTGGCAACCAGCTGTTTAAACTCTCTTGGTTCCTATTAATTTTCTACCATTTGGACGTTTTTAAAAGAGTCATACTTGATTGCAACTCTGATGACACTTCATTTGAGTTGGATAAATTTTTTCTTACCCATATTCAAGTTTCCTTGTCTTCTGAAAACTCTGCACTGAACACCTATAATTTTTGCCTCCCGGTATATCACTTCTTTTGCAGAGACTTCTTTTTGGTGCTAATGGGAGCCATGCTCGTTTCAAGACTTTAAGTTTTGTCTTTAACGAGAAAATGGTGGCATTTTTTGGCATAAAAATGAAAGTTTGCGAAAGTGTTAAGTTTTTTTTTCACGTTTTATGTTAAAATTAAGATGTTATTACTGCATGACTTCCAAAAGTAGAATAATTAAAATCAAAAACACATCAAACAGTTGTTACAGGAGCCAAAAAATTATTGGAAAAAGACACTTTTTATTTCTTTGACAATATGCTTCAATTAGATTTTTATTAAATTAACCGTTTCATTGTTGCCAATCGCTTTATTTCGTGGCCAATTAGCCTCTGATACTTGAACGATGATCCAGAAACAAAATAATTCATGATTGTAATTTATTTGGCAACATTTTGGAACATAGGTTTTTCTGGCCATGTTAGCGTTCGAATAGTCCGCCCTTATTAGAGTTGCAAAAAAAAAGCACAGAAACGCACTGTTTTCGAAACTTTGGTAATTTAAACTTAATCTATAGTCAAAAAATTACCTAATTGTAGAAAAAAAACTTTGAATCTGGTGGAAAAACATGTTTTAGGATGAAAAATTAAGCCGACTTTCGGTCGGTTCCGTTCTATTTTTTCAACGCACTCTAAATTTTACCTCAAATTATTGACTATAAAAATCGTAATTGAGAATTTTTTTACGCAGTGGCAACCAGCTGTTCAAACTTTCTTGGTTCCTATTAGTTTTTCTACCATTTGGACGTTTTTAAACGATTCATACTTGATTGCAACTCTGATGACACTTAATTTGAGTTGGATAAATTTTTTCTTACCCATTTTCAAGTTTTCGACAAGAGAATTTCGGAAGACCTAAATGACTCGTAAAATGAATTTTTAAGCAAAAGTTATAAAGAGAAAAGTCTAGAAAACAATTATAGAAACTTTTAACAAGTGTGAAGATTGCGTGGAAAGTGAAACACAATCAAATATACGCACTTGAAAAATGAGCCAAAACTTACAATTTGGAATTTTTCTTGACACTAAATTGGTTTTTTTGAACAAATATGCAATCAAAAAAATATTGAGATCTGTTTTTTATTGTACTGAGAGTTCATTTTGATAATTTTTATAAAACTGGGATGCAAGATTTTGGAATGGCCGCGTTTTTGCATTTTTTCACAACAATCTTGCTTTCTTTCAATGTCTTCAAAGCCCGCAAAAAAGATTTATATTTCTTCTAAAATATGGCCCTTTTGGTTCCCTCGTAGACAAAATCTTTGGATACCCGGAACATCAAACAATATCAGGAAAAAAACATTGAGTAAAAAATTATGCCGAAGCGGCCAAGAGATAGATTTTAGCCGGTACCCATATTTCGGAGCTAAATTTTTGACACGATTTTTCTCGCTTTCTAGGCAATGTTGGAACTTCTGATTTTGGGATCGTTGTTGTTGTACTAAAATATGCCCACATGCCAAATTTCAGGTTTGTTCGATCATTTTTCAACTTTTGCCTTTCTTTGATTCTTGTGACTTCATCGCGCACTCGATGATGTCAAACCGAAATAATAAACCTAATTTTGAGTCGTTTCTGAGAATCATTTGAAGCAACTTCATAAGAACAAAAAGTCGACAACTTAGTCATACAGGACAGGAACAAAAAGAAAATTTTGAAAAAAAGTTATTTTCCGTGGAGAAATTACATTTTAATGTTCCCTTACTATTTGGCCGCGAAAAAATTCCTACTCCTATAGATCAATATCTGAACAAATATTGCACCTAGAGGGATAAAAAAAATTGTTCCGAAAACTAGAGTTCAATTTCTGACTCCCTGTGTAATAAAAACAGGGTTTCATGTAGTGGAAGACAAAAAAAACAGCTTTGAACAAAAAATGAATTTAAATTTCAAGTAACAATAACTCCTCAAGTATTGATGGGTTTTTAGGGCCATTTCCGTCATTAGCTAATTTGACATCGAATTCATCAACAAATGTATATATTTGAACGTAATAATCAAAATTGGCCGGCTGCAGACGATTTTTAGAATCCGGGGACGCCCTACCCAAATTCAAGTTGGCTGCAGTAGTAGTAGTAGTAGTAGTAGTAGTAGTAGTAGTAGTAGTAGTAGTAGTAGTAGTAGTAGTAGTAGTAGTAGTAGTAGTAGTAGTAGTAGTAGTAGTAGTAGTAGTAGTAGTAGTAGTAGTAGTAGTAGTAGTAGTAGTAGTAGTAGTAGTAGTAGTAGTAGTAGTAGCCTTTTCTGAATTTGGGCAATTTCTTCGACCATTTTCAGAATAGCCGTGAAAAACATTTTACCCAAATTAAGAAGACCATTTTACGAAAAACTTCCGCCTCCCAAATTCAGAAGAGGGTTGCCCAAATTCAGAAATGGATTTTTTGACCAATTTCGGAATTGGCCCGGTGCCCATTTTCCTACTCCACTCCTACTACTCCTTGGAATTTGGGTAAGTGTTATGGGGATGATGGCCGAATCAGAAATTGGGCTTAAAAGGGTTGTGAAACTACGACAAAAGAAAGACACTTCTCATTTTCAAGACTTTCAAAAGTTTAATGATTAAAATGCAAAAATTCGACCAGAAATTTAACAAACACCAAACACGAAAAAAAATTCGCCCAAATTTATGTGGCAGTGCAGGTCAATTGTTAAACATAACAGGCATAACTCTGACAAACAGCTATAACAAACATGTCTTTCCTCTATTTAAATCGAAGCAGTCGGCAGCAGTTGTGAAGCTAGGAAATGACTTCCTCGTGATGTATCTGTCCACGTAGGGCGAATTCTAAGATTATGTTGCGCATTCTCTCGAGCAAGCTTCTCATCGTGTTTTGGTCTTTCAGATTGTGCTAATGATGTTTTCATGGGTTATTTGGCGTGTTTTGCGTTTATTTTCAAATCAGTGAAGTCGTTTCCTAAAGATGAACGCTTTCAGATCTTGCTAGAATATTTTGAGATGATTCAAAACTTGCAAGATACTTGCTGCAATCTTGCAAGATATCAACGCAAGAAAACAAGTAAAATAAATTTAAAAACACTCTAGAAAACTTTTTTGAGACACAATATCGCTAATAAAAACAAGTTACCAAATTGATAATCAAGAGAAATTTTTTTAATCCAGATTCAAAATCTTGCGAGAATCTGGCAACAATCTTGAGAATTTTTAATTTCTGGCAAACTTTTTTTGATTATTTTGGGCACCTAATTGAAAATCAGCTGAACTGTTTTTCAAGAGCATATCGAAATGCAGAACTCATTCTAATTGACTTTTCCTAAATACCGTTCAAACATGAAGATTATGAAAAATTGGGTATATTTGAGGAATTTGTTAATATCTCTAAAGTACTGTTTCAAAAGTGTTCAGCATAGTCGCATTTTTATGATACTGAGCTGTTCTTTTTTACCCGGCTGGCTGCTTCCTTCATTCGTTGTAATAGAAAAGTTATTTACGGCCAAACTTGATAAAAAAATCTTCCAGATTGTGATATTAAATATTTTATTCGAATTTTTGTTCTGCAGAAAGCATTTTCTGAGAGTCCCTTAATTTTAAATTACCATTAGGTAGCACGTACTACAAAAAACAATTGTCAGTAATTAATTGAGAGGACAAATCAAATAGTTGCTGCGAAATGCTCAATCATACGTTTTGTGTTGCGATAACATCATTTTTCTCTGATGAAATTGATACCTGCCGAAAATCCTAAATGGTGGAAAGTCTCAACGTTCTAATCCCTTTGAAACTCTTTCTGTAACCAAATAGGACTTCTTTTGAGTTTTAGACAAGTTTGAGGTGAGAATTAAGTCTCAAAGTTTTACGAAAATTGAAAAAATTCGAAAACTTTTTGATTTTTAGAAGTTGTAAAAAAGTTAGGGTAAAATGGATCACGGATAGTTTTTGATACTTTTTCATGATTGTTTCAATAATTTTTTCTGTTCATAACAAAACTGAGTGAAGTGGCAGGTAGTACAAAGATCGAACAAATGCATCCAGTGTGTTCCAGATTGTGATTTTAAATATTTTATTCGACTTTTTGTTCTGTAGAAAGCATTTTCTGAGAGTCCCTTTATCTTAAATTGTTATTAGATAGCAAGTACTACAAACAAATTGTCAGTAGTTAGTTGAGCGAGAAAAATCAAAAAGTTGCGGCAAATTTGTCAATCATACGTTTTTTGTTGCGATAACATTATTTTTCTCTGATGAAATAGATACCTGGCAAAACTCCTAATTGGTCAAATGCCCCCCAACGTTCTAATCCCTTTTAAACTCATTCTGCAGCAGAATTGGGCCTCCGTTGAACCCTACACAAGTTTGAAGTGAGAACTAAGGCTCAAAAAGTTGGGAAAATTGAATAAAATTGAAAACTTTTTGATTTTTAGAAGTTGTAAAAAAGTTAGGGTAAAGTGGATCAAGGATAGTTTTTGCTACTTTTTCATTAGACCTTTGCTCTTCATTGGTTACACAATCGACAAAAATTCAACAGTGCACATATTTTAAAGTATAAAACTTCATTTCATTGATTTTTAAGATTATAAAAGTGAAAAGTTTTCAACTAACATTTTTTCATCCTTAATAAGTCAAAGGAAAGTTTTTGTGTTGCAAGTGAACTCAAACTCTCAATTTCCACTTCAGCATAGTCCTCATAACGTTTATAAACGTTCTACAACTTCCCTTGTGGAAAGAACGCAGCGCTATGACTATGCTGCACTTTAACAACTAGAAAAGTTAATTAAAGTCTCTAATAAATTTTCTTACATGCTTTTCAATTGTTTGACTCTCTTTAGTTTTTTGGCGCCTCTTTCAAGTGTTAATGTTTGTTTCATCAAATGTCATTCACTAGCTTCTTGAAATTTTTCTCTTAGCTATTGGTAATTAAGAACAACAACATTTTTCTCTTGAAATGAAAATTAATCAAGCTTTTTGTCTGATAAAAGTAAAACACTCTTTTGAAAGCAATGATTTGGCAGTTATAAATTTCTCTCAATTGTATCTTTTTGATCATTTACGTTGTTCCAAGCCTATAAAAAGATAATACCCGGGTTATTTGAAGTACTTACGGTGGATAATCAAGTAGAGTCTGCAAATGCTGAGGAACGAAGTTTATTTCGTCGCATAAAATAGGCAATTAGTTTTTGTACTTTCTTCTTATTTCTCTGTCAATTACTAATCAAATTACGTAATTTAGGTTGCATTCTCTTCCCTTTAAGCGTATCTTTAATGGGGTTATTAGTTTCTCCCTAAAAAATTTTGTGAATGTTTAATTTTACAGTGAATACTGAAAAACATAACATTTCTCAAATTTTAATCGCTTAGTGGTGTTTTGCGCAAAGAACAGGTTTTTCAGCGTGCAGTATGTGTTTTCTAGTCTCCATTCATGTCCCTGGAGCTACTTGTATGAAAGGATGAGGTTATTTCAACAATTTTTCTTTTTTCACGATTTCATCAAATTTCTGTGGATGTTGTTTTGTGTCCAAACACACAAAACATCATAACCTTCATGGCGAAGTGGGAAATTTTTTCCCACCTTGTCATGAAGGTTTGCCGTGACCTAGAACGTGGAAGTGGACCAGAATTACACCCACAAATACGCCGGGCATGCGTTTTCACGTTGTTTTACGTCGGTTCCGGAGATCTTGGGCTTCGATTTTAGCCAAAAGAATGGGGTACAGAACAGTATTTTGTTAATATCTGCTAAAGTACTGGACCAAATTAAACGAGAGCTGTCGCATTTTGTTAGCACTGAACTCCTCTTGCTTGCAGTGTTTGGTTGGTTTCCCAAATCGGCCTAATCAAAAAGTTATAAATGTTCAAAGTTGAAATAGTTCGAATTTTCGGGCTATTATGGGTGACCCAAATTTCGGTACAACAAAACACGCGATTTACCCAATAAATGTTAGTGTTTTAGAATCCTCAGTTAGCGAGGAGTATCCCCATATATAGTTTATATAGTATTTTATGTAGTTGACATGGTCAATTGTGACTCTGCAGAGCGGTCACCTCGCTTTTTTTGGCATTTGGTACGGTACCTTATAATTGCTATAACTCCTTTAAGAATTAGGGGTTGTCTTTAAGAATGGGGATTGTCACCATATATATTTTACAGGCCATTTTATGAAGTTCTGAAGGTCAATTTTAGCTCTGAATGTGCTGTATCTCTGCTCTGGGGTCATTTGGTACGGTACCTTATATTTGCTATAACTCCTCGAAAAATGTACCGATTGGGCTCATTTTTTAATATGATGCGTATCTCAAGCAGTGCTACAGACGGTACTGAGGGCGTTTGTTTTTCTTCAGCCGTTTTCGAGAAATTGAGCGGGAAAATTGACCCCAGATTGACCCCTGAGGAGGGGAAACACTACATTGATGACCATTTTACTGACATGTAAATCTTACTTTTAGAGTTGTCTGAGTTCCATGGCATTGATCCAGAACTCATGCCAAAATTTGGCGTTGGTCGGTTTGTGTGTCTCCAAATGTCTCCAAATGTCAAATTTTTGCACCGAAACTCAGTTTCACTTGATAAATTGCCTACTTTTAGAAAAAAATGATTTGCAAAAAACATTAAAAAAATCCCCAGTGGGCCATTTGGCCCACTGGGGATTTTTTTTGACCCCTCATCCCAAACCTTTTTTGCATGCGTCATTTTGCGCTAATAAAAAATTCCAGGCGTATTACGGAAAGACAGCTGTATTTCGTTTTGACGTGGAGAGCCGTGAAAAAAAATATTGTTCCTTTTAAAAAAACAACTAAAAAACAACGTTTTTTTGCGTTTTTTTGGAAGTTTCGGCTGCAATTGGATTAGTCTGCTATTTGTGAGTTTCAAGTGTTTTGTTACATTAGCGTTTCATGCATTTGGCGATTTGTAAAAACACTCTTTTCACAAAAGTTTTCGAAAAATTTTTCAATGAGATCCTTTTTTGAAGAACTGTTTGCACGATATCACTGTTTTATCTAAAACATTTTGGCTTTCCAGGAAAAGAAATGGCCTTGAGAGAAGATGTCCTAACCACCAGTTTCCTCCAAATGTCAAATTTTTGCACCGAAACTCAGTTTCACTTGATAAATTGCCTACTTTTAGAAAAAAAATTATTTGCAAAAAACATTAAAAAAAATCCCCAGTGGGCCATTTGGCCCACTGGGGATTTTTTTTGACCCCTCATCCCACACCTCTTTTGCGTGCGTCATTTTGCGCTAATAAAAAATTCCTGGCGTATTACGGAAAGACAGCTGTATTTCGTTTTGACGTGGAGAGCCGTGAAAAAAAAATATTGTTCCTATTAAAAAAACAACTAAAAAACAACGTTTTTTGCGTTTTTTGGAAGTTCCGGCTGCAATTGGATTAGTCTGCTATTTGTGAGTTTCAAGTGTTTTGTTACATTAGCGTTTCATGCATTTGGCGATTTGTAAAAACACTCTTTTCACAAAAGTTTTCGAAAAATTTTTCAATGAGATCCTTTTTTGAAGAACTGTTTGCACGATATCACTGTTTTATCTCAAACATTTTGGCTTTCCAGGAAAAGAAATGGCCTTGGGAGAAGATGTCCTAACCGCCAGTTTACTCCAAATGTCAAATTTTTGCACCGAAACTCAGTTTCACTTGATAAATTGCCTACTTTTAGAAAAAAAATTATTTGCAAAAAACATAAAAAAAATCCCCAGTGGGCCATTTGGCCCACTGGGGATTTTTTTTGACCCCTCATCCCACACCTCTTTTGCGTGCGTCATTTTGCGCTAATAAAAAATTCCTGGCGTATTACGGAAAGACAGCCGTATTTCGTTTTGACGTGGAGAGCCGTGAAAAAAAATATTGTTCCTATTAAAAAAACAACTAAAAAACAACGTTTTTTGCGTTTTTTTGGAAGTTCCGGCTGCAATTGGATTAGTCTGTTATTTGTGAGTTTCAAGTGTTTTGTTACATTAGCGTTTCATGCATTTGGCGATTTGTAAAAACACTCTTTTCACAAAAGTTTTCGAAAAATTTTTCAACGAGATCCTTTTTTGAAGAACTGTTTGCACGATATCACTGTTTTATCTCAAACATTTTGGCTTTCCAGGAAAAGAAATGGCCTTGAGAGAAGATGTCCTAACCGCCAGTTTCCTCCAAATGTCAAATTTTTGCACCGAAACTCAGTTTCACTTGATAAATTGCCTACTTTTAGAAAAAAAAATTATTTGCAAAAAACATAAAAAAAAATCCCCAGTGGGCCATTTGGCCCACTGGGGATTTTTTTTGACCCCTCATCCCAAACTTCTTTTGCGTGCGTCATTTTGCGCTAATAAAAGATTCCAGGCGTATTACGGAAAGACAGCCGTATTTCGTTCTGACGTGGAGAGCCGTGACAAAAAATATTGTTCCTATTAAAAAAAACAATGTTTTTTGCGTTGTTTTGGAAGTTCTGGCTGCAATTGGACTAGTCTGTTTTTTGTGAGTTTCAAGTGTTTTGTTACATTAGCGTTTCATGCATTTGGCGATTTGTAAAGTTACCCTTTTCACAAAAGTTTTCGAAAAATTTTTCAATGAGATCCTTTTTTGAAGAACTGTTTGCACGATATCACTGTTTTATCTCAAACATTTTGGCTTTCCAGGAAAACGAATGGCCTTGAAAGAAGATGTCCTAACCGCCAGTTTCCTCCAAATGTCAAATTTTTGCACCGAAACTCAGTTTCACTTGATAAATTGCCTACTTTTAGAAAAAAAGTTATTTGCAAAAAACATAAAAAAAATCCCCAGTGGGCCATTTGGCCCACTGGGGATTTTTTTTGACCCCTCATCCCAAACTTCTTTTGCGTGCGTCATTTTGCGCTAATAAAAAATTCCAGGCGTATTACGGAAAGACAGCCGTATTTCGTTTTGACGTGGAGAGCCGTGAAAAAAAATATTGTTCCTATTAAAAAAAACAGCTAATAAACAACGTTTTTTGCGTTTTTTTGGAAGTTCCGGCTGCAATTGGATTAGTCTATTATTTGTGAGTTTCAAGTGTTTTGTTACATTAGCGTTTCATGCATTTGGCGATTTGTAAAAACACTCTTTTCACAAAAGTTTTCGAAAAATTTTTCAATGAGATCCTTTTTTGAAGAACTGTTTGCACGATATCACTGTTTTATCTCAAACATTTTGGCTTTCCAGGAAAACAAATTGCCTTGCAAAAATATTTGCTAACCACCAATTTCCTTCAAGTGTCAAATTTTTGCACCGAAACTCAGTTTCAATTGATAAATTTCCTATTTTTAGAAAAAAATTATTTGCAAAAAACATAAAAAAAAATCCCCAGTGGGCCATTTCGCCCACTGGGGATTTTTTTTTGACCCCTCATCACAAACCTCTTTTGCGTGCGTCATTTTGCGCTAATAAAAAATTCCAGGCTTTCTGCGGAAAAACATTGCTTTAGGGAGAAAAATACCTGGAGAAACGAATTTCAAGGATTCTATGTATTCTGTCATCCTGTGGTGTATAAATAGGCGTCCAATGAGTTAAAAATTGTATTTTTGAACTTCTTCAATGTAGAAGATTATATTAAAACAATAAATTTGCACTTTCTTTACTTTCTTTCTAAACTTTTGCTCTAGGAAGCAAAAATACCTGGACAAACGAAATATTTTCAAGTTTTCTATCTATTCTGTCATCCTGAGGGTATTTTTGACCAATTTTAAGATCGCCATTATTGCAATATATAAATTTTTGAAGTTTTTTTGTATTGAAAATTGGGCGAAGATAATAAAACAGGCATTTTTTGGACGCTTTGAACATGAAACGCCTCTTTGAACGCTTAGGTCCAAAAAAGGCAAGATAGAACTAGTGATTGTTTTTTTTGAAAAGGTAACAAATATTGTTTTACATTGCTTCATAGATAGCTCATTTTAAAGCTCATAAAATAGGACTTGCAGCCATTTTTTTTACTTTTATGAATAAAAGCCTCAAGGGTACCTAAATTGGCATCAAACATAAAAGAAAAATCGAGTCGTTTATGACTTGGTAAATATTGGCTAAGTCTACCCATTTTTTTAATAGTACAATAGCTCTATATAAAGTTTCGAAAAGATCTTGTCTACAAAATTGCGCGATGATAATATAACATGCGTTTTTTGACCGCTTTGACCATGAAACGACTCTTTGAACGCTTAGGCCCAAAATAGACAAGATTCGATGTTTGTTTGTTTTAATCAGAACGTAACAAATATTAGCTCAATTTGCGTTCTTTATAGCTCATTTTAATGCATTTTAGATAGGCTTTGCAGTCGTATGTTTTATTTTTTGTAAACGATTGCTTCAAGGGTACCTAAAGTGGCTTCAAAGATAAAAGAAAAATCGAAGCTATTATTACTTGGTAAATAGTGGCTGAGTCCGCCCACTTTTAAGACTGGTACAATGACCCTATATAAAGTTTTGAAAAGCTCTTGTGTAGACAATTGCGCAAGGAAAAAGAAACGGGCACTTTTTGACCGTTTAGGTGCGTTTATGTCTCCTAGAAGCACTGGTCAGCGAGTTGAAATTTCGATTTGTATATGATGTAAAATTTCTCAACGAATAATCACTCAAGTGAATTGATATATAGTCCACTTTGAAGACAAGAATCCCTTTGTTGCAGCCATTAGCTAATTGGGATCGTAAGGGGGCTGTAAGTATCACTTTTTTTCAAAACTGTCATTTTTCGTGCTGATTTCTAAAAATTTTCGTAAAAAGTAAAGATATTGGATGTTAATTGAATAACTAACCAAATGAAACACATATCGTTGCAAAGCTCCTACATTGTAGTTGACGTGCACATATTTGTTTGTGTCCAATTTTTGCGTAGAAGATCTCAAGTACAGGATGGATTAGAGAAAAGCAAATTGAAATATTTTTGATTTATAGATTTGCAGTAAATGCGAATACTTATATAAAAGCAGAACCATTGGTTCATGTTTTTTTTTCAATGCCATTTGCAGACAAATCTGCTAAGATTATAAAAATTGCGCTTTTGGACCATTTAGGTACATTTAGAGTACCTAGAGTATTTTTATATAAGCGGATTGGAATTGGAATAATTTTCCATACCCAAATTCAGAAAAATTTCGCTGATGCAATCAAAAGCTCTAAATATCACCAAAAACGTTTTTTACAGATTTTTTTTACTTTAGCCTCATCCCGGTAAAAATAAATACCTGATCGCTGCAAAAAAACGAGGCGTAGAACGAATTAAGTCAGTGTCAGTGATCATTCAAAAATGAAAAATTCTAGGACTTCCTTGCAGAAAAATTGTTTCAATTTGCCCCCTTCTAGAACTTGTAGGTCTGTTTTTTTAAGGAGACCACCACTGCACTACAGCAGCAATCAAAGGCAGCTTTTTTCAAAAGTTAAATAACTATTGCTTTGAAATGGCCTCAAGTTTTCTGATGAACGGTCTGATTTCGAAATTGACATCAACACAACTTCTTAAAAAAAAAAACTGTCACTGGCATTTTTTTTATGGCCGCATTTGTCTCCGGCATGTGCCTAAAATCTCGACTTTCAAATGAGTTGTTTTAGTGGCAAATTCTCATGGGTTCAGGAGAAA
Organism: Convolutriloba macropyga; assembly: GCF_964194025.1. Classification (NCBI taxonomy): domain Eukaryota; kingdom Metazoa; phylum Xenacoelomorpha; order Acoela; family Convolutidae; genus Convolutriloba; species Convolutriloba macropyga. The sequence goes on along the minus strand of NC_134481.1, from coordinate 37,914,976 downwards.
TGCTGAAGTGGCCAGACTAAGGGAAACTTCCGCCTCCCAAATTAAGAACGCTTTTTTTTCAACCCTTTTTTCTCAAAATCAATAAGATCATTTGATTCAAAACTTTGCATATGAGTTTGTTGTACTAAAGGGAAGGCACATGCAAAATTTCAGGTTTCTATGATGATTTTTGCCAAATCACTTATTTTTGGATCCTTGGGTTTTGAAGGTGTGGTCTACTAGTACAAACCTGAATCAAAAGCTGAAAAAACGGTCGTTTCTAAAAAGACTACGCACTATCTTGCAAATACCAAATATGCTTTAAAGTACTCCGACAGGACAAATATCAAAAAATTTTTGCAAAAGAACGTGTATTTGCGGAGAAAATTCATTTTCTGGATTTCGCAGTTTTTGTGGTGTTTGGCCGCTTTTGGTACCCTACTCCGCTCGGTTCATAAATCCTCGAATATTCAATTTAAAACCATCAATCAATTTGCTACGGATTGTGCGTGAGCCGTACTTTATTCAGAATGCAATTTTTTTGGAAAAATTGTGAGAAAAAGTCTAAAAAAACACCAAAATTTGCAAATAAAAAAAAAATTTGAAAAATTTTCGATCAACTTAAAAATGGTCCTATGAACTGTTTTTTCGGGGCTTTTTTCGATTTTTGAGCTACAAATACGTTGACCTATCACGTTATGGCATGTGTTTTGGACCCGGAACGCGTTTTCATTGTTCGCGGGGGTATGCTAAATCCGTGGATTTGGTGGTCCAAATTCAGAAATGCCGTAGTAGTAGTAGTAGTAGTAGTAGTAGTAGTAGTAGTAGTAGTAGTAGTAGTAGTAGTAGTAGTAGTAGTAGTAGTAGTAGTAGTAGTAGTAGTAGTAGTAGTAGTAGTAGTAGTAGTAGTAGTAGTAGTAGTAGTAGTAGTAGTAGTAGTAGTAGTAGTAGTAGTAGTAGTAGTAGTAGTAGTAGTAGTAGTAGTAGTAGTAGTAGTAGTAGTAGTAGTAGTAGTAGTAGTAGTAGTAGTAGTAGTAGTAGTAGTAGTAGTAGTAGTAGTAGTAGTAGTAGTAGTAGTAGTAGTAGTAGTAGTATTGATCTGACTGCCAATTTGAAGTAGTATGAAAAGTTGATCTTGGGACAATATGAAATTTACTATTATTCATTTTGGCACTTAAATTGGCATCACCTATATTTTTTTTGGGTGACCACTGTCAACTTTTTTTTCCAGAAAAGCAGAATTCAAGGTCATTGAACCCAAAAAAACTTTTAATTTTCACTTTCAAAAATTTTTCCTCGAAGTTGTAACAGTTGAGTTATATGCCACTTTGAAGCAAAAATTTTGTCGTACCGCCAACATGAAACATTAAAATTTCATTATGGCATCACCAAATCTTGGTAGTAAGAAGAACTGAAACAATTTTTTGTTCGTCTTAAAATCTAATACAAAAGTCAAATTTGTGCCGACCAATAGCTCAAAATTTAAAATAAACTAAGTTTCTACTAAAATTTACGGGCTAACTGAGCTTGTCTCATCTCACTCCGAACGAATAACTCAACAATTTGCATGTGCTGGGACTTGAAACAAAATCAGTGCAAAAGCCAAGAGTTAGTTGATACAATCTAAACTATCAGTGCAAAAGCCAAGCGTTTGCATATAAACCATATGCAGTCTACCATTGACAAATCATGATGAAAGTCAAATTTTTTATATATAAATAAATGTTTTAGGATGATGAGGTGGACAGAAGGAAGTCTCACAGGACGTATCACCCTTGATTCATTAGTCTCTCAGAAGGAAGTATCAGTCGTGTAACAATTCATTTAAAAGGCTTGCAATTGTAGGACAATAAAAACAATATTTGCAATCGTTGATCACTCAATCGTGATCAATCAATCGTGAAGCGGTTAATTATAAACTGTAAGTTTAGGTGGCTATATTATTGTGAGGGGCTATAATGGGAAAGACCCGAAATTTAGTTCATTTTATTTCCTTTTTGAATATATTAAATTTTAATTTTGAATATTTTTAATTCAAAACCAAAATGCGTGCAATGTATGTACACGAGTGTTGGCCAAAATGAGTTGGACTCTAATCGGACTCTAAACATGTCCAATTTGTTCAAACTAAGTATGTTAAATATGTTCATGTGACTCACAATCGTGTGACAATTGTTCTTTTGACTCACAATTGATCTACAATTGTTTATCTGACTAAGAAACGTATCACTATTGATGAATTTGTTCATCTAACCAACAATCGTGGGGTAATTGTAGAATATTTTCATAAGACTGCAATCGTAGGACGATTGCTGAATTTGTTCATTTGGTTAACAATCGTGCGGTGGTTGTTGGCATACTAAAGAGTCGTGTATATTTATTTGTAGCGGAATACTAAAGCGGAAATTTGTAATCGTATGACGAAATTAAATAGTACTAGTTCGTTGCTGGGTTTTGTAGTAGAAGTTTTAACCGAACGATTACAACGAACAGATTATACACTACCTACTCACTACCACTAGTTCGTTGTTGGAATTTAACCGAACGATTACAAGTCGCTTTTACAAGGCGAGTCGTATCCAGGCAAAAGTATAAATAGTGAGAGCAAAGCTACCAAGTATCATTTGCCCAAAATTTCTGCTTGAATAAACTTGATCCTCAACTTTTCAACAATCGTTGCCTCAAATAGTTTAATTTCATCTTCAACATTTGTTGTCTCAAATAGTTTAACTTCATCCTCATTCGTTGCCTCAAATAGTTTAACTTCATCCATTCGTTGCCTCAAATAGTTTAATTTCAACCTCGACATTCGTTGCCTCAAATAGTTTAATTTCATCCTGAAAATTAGTTGCCCAATAATGTCACACAATTTGAGTCAAGACGAAATGCCCAACTCGCCTGATTTAAACAAATCGGCTGATTCAAATTTGGTTAGCAGTAGAGTGAATCTAAGAGGGTTTCTTAAATCAAACCCAATAGTTCAGTCGTTAACTGATCCAGTGCCAAGTACATCGACTCCTTTTGTCTCCCCAATTAAAAGCACTGGAGTGGACATGATCACAGAGAGCCAAATCAGGAGCATTTTCAACGACACCTTAGTCGCAGCGCCGACCAATCGCGACACGGTTCTGAGAGAAGTCCGAGAATGCGTGGAATTAAAAGACGAGCAGAGATGCAGGTCGCTGAGTAAACACATCCACAGTCACTGGAAATCGCTCACCGTCAGAAATGGCATTGTGTTTGTCAACAACAAGATGGCGATCCCAAACGCTATCAAAGAGGCAGTCGTTGATCAGATACATGCCAGCCATCCAGGAAGCTGGGGAATGACTGAGATGGGACAGAAGGTCTGGTGGCCCTTTTCAAATCGGGATCTGATCAACAAAGCCAGGACATGCAAACCTTGTAACGAAATTGGTAAGATTTTAAAACTTATTTTTCTAGCTTATTTTTACAGCTTCAACAAATAGTTCTACAAATACCCAACGGTCAAAGTTGTTAAGAAACGTTAAACGATTGTCACTTGGAAACGTTATGATATGCTGGAAACGTTAATCGATTGTTACTTAAAACGATTGTTTTCATTGTTTAGATAAAGAAACGATCGGTGATGAGGCTCTTATAGACGAGAACGTGTGGCAACAAGAAGACCTCGACAGTGACAGTGAGGTTAAATCGAAGAAGAGGAAAATGCTTGAAGGATTGAGTGGCGATCAATTGGTCTCGTTACAACAAGGTTTTCCTCAATTGCCAGTCAACGAGAAGAATCAGCGCAAACGACGGAAATCGTACAAAAGAGGGGACAGGAACTTACGGGGAGTCTATGAGCAGCTGCCCGAGGGTTCTTCAATTTAGAAGATCTCGAAAGACATGGCAACATTGCGGATTCCTGGACTTCCTGCAGCGAAATTGCACAAGTCCGACTTATCCAATTTCGGAACGGCGCGTCAATGCCCCTCAGCGTTGGACCTACTGCAACCCAGGAAACAATCGACGGACGCGAACGTTAACGCAGAACACGTTGAACAAATTCTTAGTCACGCCGAAAGTTGGAGAAGGAAACTAACGGGCGAGAAGCTAATCCGGAAGAGCTCACAAACGGCCGAGGACAAAAATCCTCTAAAAGCCAACCTAGTGAAGGTCTGCCGAATTAAAGTCCCCGAGCGTAGAGAGTTCATCAGCTCCCCGAGAAAGAAGAGCTTCGACAATGAAGGTGATGTTGCGAGCCCTAGCAAACGCCAGAGAAACGACTCGTCCGACGAGTCATACCGGCCTGAAGAACGTTCAGAGGAGGTTGCAAAATTTCCAGTGGCGGGCCCGAGAAAAAGCAACAGACCGTCAAAGCCTGTAGTTCGATATGGGGGATCGGCCTCAGAGGACCTCGCTGACGTTCGACCAGCACCGACCGAAAGTACATCGGCAATTGTCAATGCTTTGCCTGACGAATTGATTGCAAATACATCGGCAATTGTCGACGCTTTGAATGACTCCACTTTACCCCAATTGTCACTGGATAACTCCACTTTGAACGTAACTGAATGTTGTGGGGAAGTGTTGAGCCCAAAAGACTTGTAAAACTTGTTTCATTATTTTCATTAGTCAAAAGACTTAGTTCATTATTTTCATTAGCCATAAAACTATTTTTATTAGTCATTAGTCATAAATTTAGATCTGATTGTTTTATTATTTGCATTTGTTTTATGATTCATAAATAATGATCTGATTGTTTCATTATTTTCATTTATATTGAGAGTCATAACTTTTAATTCAATTCTATTGATATCTGGAATATTTTTTGCGATCGTGCGACGATTGTTGAGAATTTTTAAAAGAAGAATTAGAGATAATTGTTCGACGTTTGCTTCAAATTGTTCCGCGTCGTTGCAAAAGTGCTTTGATTGAAGCTACCCCTGGGAAGTGTATTAGCTATGAAAGTTAGCTATACCAAATTATACTAAAAGTTCCGCGTTGTTACAAACATGCTTTGGTTGAAGCTACCCCTGACGGGGAAGTGTATTAGCTATGAAAGTTAGCTATACCAAATTATACAAAAAGTTCCGCGTTGTTACAAATGTGCTTTGATTGAAGCTACCCCTGACTGGGAAGTGTATTAGCAATGAAAATTAGCTATACCAAAATAAACTAAATTAGAACGTTTCACGGTTGCATACTTTGTGTTTCACAAATGCAAATCAGATTTAGAAATTCAATAAGATCACCCGCTCGCCTGCAGCGAGGAAACCCCAGCACGGTAAGTGCCGTATTCGTAATGGAGCCGGGCTGTCATGGTGGTGGGTATAGGTAACCCTACGGATTGTTAACGGTGAACAACTTGAGACAGCGTAGTTATGTTTCCAGCAGTGAACGAGTGACCTTAGTTATTAGTGTATATCAAACACCTACTTTCCATGGTACAAAAATTAAGTGCTCTAGCTCATTGTTTTCACGCTAAAATTTCGGATACATATCATCACTCTTCAGTCCCGAAAAGCTCAGCTAATAATAATAATAATATCATTTCCTGGTTTTAAACGGTTTAAAATCAAATTACAATGTTTTACTTTGCAGTTGTTGAACAACTGGCTCAGTTAAATTTGACTTACATTATAAGCAAATTTCAATTACCGTCTATGTTTTAAATTCAAAACTTCGCTCTATTGTAAATGCAATCGTGCAACCTCTATTGGAAAATGTTTTCATTTGTTTTACAATCGTCAAACGATTGTTATTGACACATAATTAAATCATTTCAAAGGTGGATTGTGACATTCAATCATCACCAAAGAAATAGTCAATCATCAATGAAACTTATCTGTTATGTAATAATAGCCAGTAGGTGATGCCCAATAACTTGATCGATAAAAGAAAACTGATTGACCCCCGTTTGGCCCCTATCACGTCAAAATGAATATATTTTTTTTGGGTTTCTACTCATCTAAGTAGATTAGTTTAATATTTAATATTTAATATTATGACTCAAGATCTACAATGCTCCGAATCATCGTTTCAAGTTCGGTTTGAGGGGACCACCTTGGACTGGACAATTTTTGAAAGGGGGATTACAATCCCCCACCCAAGAAAAATAGCGTATTATATATCATTTGACCTGCAATCGTGTAACGATTGATGAACAACTTCAATTTTTGAAAGGGGGGATACTTACAATCCCCCACCCAAAAACAATTGCGTATTATATATCATTTGACCTGCAATCGTGTAACGATTGATGAACAACTTCAAAGGCATCCCCTGAGTAGACATTTCTAATGATCATTTCCAATGGTAAAAGCTAATGGTAATTATAAACGATAATTATTCATATTTTTATGGACGCTAATTCATTAAAAGTTAATAACTAGTACTTGCACAATAAACAAGTAGATGAACAAAGTTAATAGCCAGTACTTGCCTCATAAACAATTAGATAAACAAATTATCGCAGACTCTTTTTGGACTCAAATTTCAGGCCACTAAAACTATTTCAAACTTATGCCATTTTAAAATTAGCTCTTACAACAATAAGATTCAAATCTTTGTCAGCCCAAAATGGTTAAATTGCGAAGTCAGACATCACGTAAGCGAACCCTCAGAAACAGAGTTATTGCTGATGACAATCACAATAACAATAATAATAATAATAGGAGGGGTAAGTTGAGCAAGAAACGAAGTCGCGAGCAGCAGTCCGACGAAACAACTGCTGGAAAACGATTTCAGCCCGACGATAGACAACCCGACGATGGACAACCTGATGATAGACAACCCGACGATAGATAAGATGATGATAGACAACCCGACGATAGACAACCCGACGATAGAGAAGCCAACGATAGAGAACCCGACGATAGACAACCCGACGATAGACAACCCGACGATAGAGAAGCCGACGATAGAGAACCCGACGATAGACAACCCTACGATATAAAACCTGATGACAGACAAGCCGACGATATACAACCCGAGGATAGACCAAGACCTCTTGGACATGATGACCAAGAGGTACAAGAGGATGGCACAGATATTGTAAACGCAAACTGGCAAATTCTTGGTTTTATCGATGATAATCTCACTGAAAAATTAATTGACTGCGAAACGTTGGAAACACACAAGCTCTGTTTTCATTCAGACTTTCAATCTCTTTTATTGAGAGATCCGAAAGCAAAAGCTCTGTACACGCAGATGTTCAAATCATATCTAGACTCCCTTGAAAATGTTAGTTTTCTGACTACCTCAAAATATGAGGAACAAGATGGCTTCACACAGATGCGCGTTGTTGCCAAGAAAAAATTCAGGCCAAAAACAGTTATCTCAGGTCTGCAAGGTTTTACTGAAACTGTCTCTGATGACGAGCTCACGGAGGATATGTCTTTTTCTGTTTTTGCTCCCACAACCAATTTTAAGAGCACACGGATTATGCTCGGACCTGCTTCATTCGTGAACCACGAATGTAACCCAAACGCCCGATATGTTGTGTCCGGTGAAAAGAACAAAACAATCATATCAATTCAGACAATTAGAACAATTGAAATGGACGAAGAAATTTCAGTTTTTTATAGCCCTGATTATTTTGGAGATAATAATAGGAATTGCCAGTGCAGCACATGCATGAAAGAATCCAGATCCAGTGAACAAGCAATCGTTGAAGTGTCACCCAGTGAAGCAATCGTCGAGGAAGCACCGAGTGATGAAGCAATCGTTGAAGTGTCACCCAGTGAAGCAATCGTCGAGGAAGCACCGAGTGATGAAGCAATCGTTGAAGTGTCACCCAGTGAAGCAATCGTCGAGGAAGCACCGAGTTATGAAGCAATCGTTGAAGTGTTACCCATCAGTGAACAAGCAGACGTCGAGGAAGCACCGAGTGATGAAGCAATCGTTGAAATGTTACCCATCCGTGAACAAGCAGTCGTCGAGCAAGCACCGAGTGATGAAGCAATCGTTGAAATGTTACCCATCCGTGAACAATCAGTCGTCGAGGAAGCACCGAGTGATGAAGCAATCGTTGAAGTGTTACCCATCAGTGAACAAGCAGACGTCGAGGAGAAGGTTCGACTCCAACGGCCAAAGAAGGTTAAAACTGATCCAGTTCTGGAGTGCCTAGTCTGTCATGCCGTTGTCAAGCGAATGGACAAGCACTTGCAGCAACACAATGACATACTGGAGAAGTCAGAGATGACCTTTATCATCGATTTCTACAGGACAAAAAATGTACAGAAGAAGCACAAAATCTACGACTGTATGGCTTGCTACAGACGATTTGCTTCTCTGGTAACGCACAAGTACAAGTACACCAGCAAGTGCGATTGTTCTGCAGTCACGAGAGTGGAGAATCCGGAAAGCAGGGCGTAAGTGATAAAGTTATTTTACTCGGAGACCATTTTTTTGACAAGATGAAATAATTAGTCAATTGTTAGTTAGTGAGAACGCAAGTTAAAGATTAAAATGAGTCAAACGTCTGACAATTGCATAAACAATCCAATGTTGAGTCAAACGTAAGACAATTTCATAAACAATTAAATGTTGAATCAAACGTCTAACAATTGCATAAACAATATAATGTTGAGTCAAACGTCTAACAATTGTATAATAAACAATCCAATGCATAACCAAGATAATGTTTACTAAAACGTCTGACAATTGCATAATAAACAATCCAATGTTGAGTCAAACGTCTGACAATTGCATAAACACTCCAATGTTGAGTCAAACGTCTGACAATGTTGGGCAATAAATTACAATGTATTTCGGTTGAGTTATATTTTTGCTTGTTTTAGTTCACTTCCAGACAATCTAAGAGCCAAATTGAAGTCCTCAGTGATTGCGAGGACGAGCGATTTAGAAATTGCCCGCAGGTTCACTGAGCACCAAAAACAATTGGCAAAATGTGCAGGCAATGAATATTGCAACGAGGAGAGATCAGGCTTGATTCAGTTGATGGCTGTATTGTATGGGGAAACCCAAGGTCTCAGGAGACCACAGCAATTATTACAAGCTTGCCTCCAGTTGCAAGAGCGAAGAGGATTGAAGCCTCAAACGATGCTAAACTATCTCGCAACTTTCAGCAACTTCGTTGATTACTGTTTTTTGTATTCAGACGGTGTCTCCGCCAGGATGGAACGAGAGCACTCAACAATGTTGGCTGCCATTAAAAGTGTAAGGAAAGCGTTTTCTACAGCAGCTATTAAGAACTATCGTAGCACAGCTAAACAATTGCGAGCCCGAGTCCCGTCAATTGCTCTTGTACGAAATCGTCACAAGATCGCATTGAGTCATCTACAGGACAACTTAACAACATCGTCCACTTTTCTTGCAGATCAGTGGTCACTCGTTTGGGTCACTTTCATTTTATGACCTAAAAATTAGGTCGTTTCCAGGCACTAACCGCAACTGCACTACAAGAACAAAAATGCCAGAACGTAGTCATACAGCACCGAAATGGAAAGAAAAAATCAAAGAAATTTATTTTTGATGAAGAAACAGAGTATTCAATTTCCCTTACTGTTTGGCCGCGGATGTCACCCTACTCCGCTCGGTCAATAAAACAACAAATAAGAGAGCTAGAATGATTAAAAAAATTGTTTTGGAAAGCTCCTAAGCGTGACTATCAATCTACGATGAGAAAAAGTAACTTTTATATGTAAAATTGAGAGAAAAGTGCAGTTTTTTCAAAAATTATTTAATTTTTTGAAACCTAATAAAAACCAAAGAAATGCTTTTCAAATAGGGCCATTTTCATTTTTTGCTAGATTAACAACTTGGCTAACGAAAACAAGCTTTGTTTGAGCTCTGGGAACAGAAATGAGAAATCTCCGAGCAAAACCGTAATCCGCGGATCGCTTACCCCAATTCCAAGTCGGCCGTAGTAGTAGTAGTAGTAGTAGTAGTAGTAGTAGTAGTAGTAGTAGTTGTAGTAGTAGTAGTAGTAGTAGTAGTAGTAGTAGTAGTAGTAG